>NW_027043010.1:2539518-2856958 GCF_036013475.1 Columba livia | reverse complement strand
TGAGTCACAAACCCCAGTGGAGAGCATGTGTGTGTCACAAACCCTATAGGAAAGTGTGTGTGTCACAAACCCCATTAGAAAGTGTGTGTGTCACAATCCCCATTGGATAGCGTGTGTGTCTCATGAACCCTATTGGACAATGTGCGTGTCACAAACCCCTTTGGACAGTGTGTGTGTCACAAACCCCATTGGACAGCGTTTGTGTCACAATCCCCAATGGACAGCGTTTGTGTCACAATCCCCATTGGACAGCGTGTGTGTGTCACAACACCCATTGGAAAGTGTATGTGCCAAAAACCCTATTGGACAGAGTGTGTGTGTCACAATCCCCACTGGATAGATTGTGCGTGACAAACCCCTTTGGACAGCATGTGTGTGTCACAAACCCCATTGGACAGTGTGTGAGTCACAAACCCCATTGGAAACTGTGTGTGTCACAATTCCCATTGGACAACGTGTGTGTCACAAACCGTATTGGACAGTGTGTGTGTCACAATCCCCATTGGACAGCGTGTGTGTCACAATCCCCATTGGACAGCGTGTGTGTCACAAACCCCATTGGACAGCGTGTGTGTGTCACAATACGCATTGGAAAGTGTGTGTGTCACAAACCCCATTGGAAATTGTGTGTGTCACAATCCCCATTGGATTGCGTATGTGTGTCACAAACCGTATTAGTCGGTGTGTGTGACACAAACCCCCCTGGACTGAGTGTCTGTGTCACCAACACCATTGGACAGCATCCGTGTCACAAACTCCTTTGGACAGCTTGTGTGTCGCAAACCCTATTGGACTTTGTGTGTGTCACAATCCCCATTGGACAGTGTGAGTGTGTCAAAAACCCCATTGGACACTTTGTGTGTCAAAATCCCCTTTGGAAATTGTATGTGACAAAAACCCCATTGGATAGCGTGTGTGTGTCAGAAAACCCATGGGACAGTGTGTGTGTGTCACAAACCCCATTGAATAGCATGTGTGTGTCACAAAACCTATTGGACAGTGTGTGTGCGTCACAAAGCCCACTCGACAGCATGTGTGTCAGGAACCCAATTAGACAACGTTTGTGTCACGACCCCATTGGACAGAGTGTGTGTGTCACAAAACCCATTGGACAGTGTGTGTGTCACAATCCCCACTGGACAGCGTTTGTGTCAACAACCCTATTGGACACCGTATGTGTCACAAGCCCCATTGGACAGATGGTGTGTGTGACAAAAACCATTGGACAGCGTGAGTGTCACAAACTCCATTGGACAGCGTGTGTGTATCACAATCCCCATTGGACAGTCTGTGTGTCAGAAACCCCATTGGAAATTTTTTATGTCACAAACCCCATTGGACAGAGTGTGTGTCACAAGCCCCTTTGGACAGGGTGTGTGTGTCACAAACCCCATTGGGAATTATTTTGTGTCACAAACCCCATTGGACAGAGTGTGTGTCACAAGTCCCATTGGACAGATTGTGTGCGTCACAAACCCCATTGGAAAGTGTATTTGTCACAAACCCCATTGGATAGCATGTGTGTGTAACAAACCCTATTGGACAGTGTGTGTAGTCACTAACCACACTGGAAAGCGTGTGTGTCACGAACCCCATTGGACAGCGTGTGTGTCACAAGCCCCATTGGACAGAGTGTGTGTGTCACTAGCCTCTTTGGACAGTGTGTGTGTCACAAACTCCATTGGAAAGCATGTGTGTGTAACTATCCCCGTTGGACAGAGTGTGTGTCACAAACCCCTTTGGACAGTCTGTGTGTCACAAACCCAATTGGACAGCGTGTGTGTTGTACAATACCCATTGGAAAGTGTGTGTGTTACAAACCCCTTTGGACAGCATGTGTGTGTCACAAACCCCATTGGACAGTGTGTGTATCACAAACCCCATTGGACAGTGTGTGTGTCACAAACCCCATTGGAAATTGTGTGTGTCACAATTCCCATTGGATTGCGTATGTGTGTCACAAACGGTATTAGACAGTGTGTGTGACACAAACCCCCATGGACTGAGTGTGTGTGTCACCAACACCATTGGACAGCATCCGTGTCACAAACTCCTTTGGACAGCTTGTGTGTCGCACACCCTATTGGACTCTGTGTGTGTCACAATCCCCATTGGACAGTGTGAGTGTGTTAAAAACCCCATTGGACAGAGTGTGTGCGTCGCAAACCCCATTGGAAAGTGTATGTGTCACAAATCCCATTGGATAGCACGTGTGTGTCACAAAACCTATTGGACAGTGTGTGTGTCACAAACCCCGCTGGACAGTGTGTGTGGCAAAAACCGCATTGGACGGCTTGAGTGGTGCAATCCCCATTGGACAGTGTGTTTGTCACAAACCCCATTGGACCGCTTGTGTGTCACAAACCACCCTGGACAGTGTGTATGTCACAAATCCCATTGGACAGCGTGTGTGGCACAAACCCCATTGGGCAATGCGTTTGTCACAAACCCCATTGGAAAGTGTGTGTGTGCCACAATCCCCATTGGACAGTGTGTGTGTCACAAACCGCTTTGGACAGTGTGTGTATCGCATACCACTCTGGACACCGTGTGTGTCACAAACACCCCTGGAGAGTCTCTGTGTCACAAAACCCATTGGACAGCGTGTGTTTATCACAATCCCCATTGGACAGTGTGTGTGTTAAAAACCTCATTTGACAGAGTGTGTGTCACAAGTCCCATTGGAAAGTGTATGTCTCACAAACCCCATCGGATAGTATGTGTGTATCACAAAACACATTGGACAGTGTGTGTGTTACATACCCGATTGGATAGCATGGGTGTGTCACAACCCCCATTGGACAGAGTGTGTGTCACAAACCCCAATGGACAGCATGTGTGTCACAAACACCATGGGACAGCTTTTGTGTGTGTCACAATCCCCTTTGGACAGTGTGTGTGTCACAACCACCACTGAACAGTGTGTGTGTCACAAACCCCCCTGGACAGTGTGTGTGTTACAAAACCATTTGGACAACGTGCGTGTCACAAACACCATTGGACAGAGTGTGTGTAACAAACCCCACAGGACATCGTGTTTATCACAAACACCATTGGACATCGTGAGTGTATCACAAACCCCATGGGAAAGTGTGTGTGTCACGTACCCCATTGGACAGCGTGTGTGACACAAACAGCCCTGGAGATTCTCTGTGTCACAAACCCCATTGGACAGCGTGTATGTCACAAACCTCCCTGGACAGTGTGCGTGTCACAATCCCCATTGGACAGCGTTTGTGTGTCACAATGCCCATTGGACAGTGTGTGTATCACAAACCCCATTGGACAGTGTTTGTGTCACAAACCCCACTGGACAGCGTGTGTGTCATGAACTCCATTGGACAGCGTGAGTGTGTCACAAACCCCTTTGGGCTGTGTGTGTGTCACAATCCCCATTGGACAGTTTGTGTGTCAGGCACCCTCCTGGACAGTGTGTGTGTCACAAACCCCATGGGACAGCTTGTGTGTGTCACAGTCCCCATCGGACAGCGTGTGTGTTCACAAACTCCCCTGTACGATGTGTGTGTCACAAACCCCATGGGACAGTTTGTGTATGTCACAACCACCATTGGATAGATTGTGTGTGTCACAAACCCCATTGTACAGCGTGTGCGTCACAAACCCCAATGGACAGGGTGTGTGTCACAAACCCCATTGGACCGTGTGCGTGTCACAATCCCCATTGGACAGAGTGTGTGCGTCACAAAGCTCATTGGACAGTGTATGTGTCACAAAACACATTGGCAAGTTTGTATGTCACAAACCACACCGGATAGCATGTGTGTCACAAACCCCATTGGACAGTTTGTGTGTCAGAAACCCCACAGGACAGCGTCTGTGTCAAAAACCCCATTGGACAGCGTGTGTGTAACAATCCCCATTGGGCAGTGTGTGTGTCACAAACCACCCTGGACAGTGTGTATGTCACAAATCCCTTTGGACAGCATGCGTGTCACAAACACCATTGGACAGCGTGTGTGTGTCACAATCCCCTTTGGACAACATGTGTGTGACAAACCCCATTGGACAGTGTGTGTGTCAAAAACCCCCCTGGAAAGTGTGTGAGTCATAAACTCCATTGGATAGTGTGTGTTTCACAAACCCCATTGGACAGCCTGTGTATTTCACAATTCCCCGTGGATAATGCGTGCGTCACAAACCGCATTGGACAGTGTGTGTGTACCACAAAACACATTGGGAAGTGTGTGTGTAACAAACCCCATTGGACAGTGTGTGTGTCACAAACCTCATTGGACAGCGTGTGTGTATCACAATCCCCATTGGACAGTGTGTGTGTTAAAAACCCCATTGGACAGAGTGTGTGCATCACAAACCCCATTGGAAAGTGTATGTGTCACAAATCCCATTGGATAGCTCGTGTGTGTCACAAAACCTATTGGACAATGTGTGTGTCACAAACCCCACTGGACGGTGTGTGTGTCACAAAATCCATTGGGCAGAGTGTGTGTCACAAACTCAACTGGATAGCGTGTGTGTCACAAACCCCAATGGACAGCGTGTGTAGTCACAAACCCCATTGGACAGTGTGCGTGTCAGAATCCCCATTGGACAGCGTGTGTGTAACAAAACCCGCTGGACAGTGTGTGTGGCAAAAACCGCATTGGACGGCTTGTTTGGTGCAATCCCCATTTGACAGTGTGTGTGTCACAAACCCCACTTGTGAGAGTGTGTGTCACAAGCACCTTGGACAGATTGTGTGCATCAGAAACCCCATTGGGCAGTGTGTGTGTCACAAAACACATTGGAAAGTGTGTGTGTCACAAACCTCACTGGACAGCGGGTGTGTGTCACAATCCCTATTGGAGAGATTGTGTGTGACGAACCCCATTGGAGAGCATATGTGTATCACAAACCCTATTGGACAGTTTGTGTGTCAAAAACCCCACTGGACAGCGTCTGTGTCACAAACCCCATTGATAGGGTGTGTGTCACTACCCCCGTTGGACAGAGTGTGAGTGTCACAAACCCCATTGGACCGCGTGTGTGTTACAAACCACCCTGGACAGTGTGTATGTCACAAATCCCTTCGGACAGCTTGCGTGTCACAAACACCATTGGACAGCGTGTGTGGCACAAACACCATTGGACAATGTGTGTGTCACAAACTCCATTTGAGAGTGTGTGTGTGTCACAAACCCCATTGGACAGCGTGTGTGTCACATATCACCCTGGACTGTTTGTTTGTCAAAAACCGCGTTGGAGAGAGTGTTTGTGTCACAAACACCATTGGACAGCGTGTCTGTCACAATACCCATTGGACAGCAGGCGTGTCACAAACACCATTTAACAGCGTGTGTGTGTCACAGTGCCCATTGGACAGCCTGTGTGTCACAAGCTCCACTGGACAGATTTTGTGTGTCAGAAAACCCATTGGACAGCGTGTGTGTCAGAAAACCCACTGGAAAGTGTGTGTGTCATAAACCCCATTGGATAGAGTGTGTGTGACGCAAACCCCACTGGAAAGTGTGTGTGTCATAAACCCCATTGGATAGAGTGTGTGTGACACAAACCCCACTGGAGAGTGTTTGTGTCAGCAACCCCATTGGACAGCGTATGTGTCAGAAGCCCAATTGGACAGAGTATGTGTGTCACAAACGCCTTTTGACTGTGTGTGTGTCACAAACCCCATTGGGCAGTGTGTGTTTCATAAACCCCATTGGATAGAGTGTGTGTGTCACAAACACCCCTGGACAGTGTGTGTGGCACAAACCCCATCGGACAGTGTGTTTATCACAAACCCCACTTGAGAGCATGTATGTCACGAACCCCATTGGACAGTGTTTGTGTCACAACCCCTTTGGACAGAGTGTGTGTGTCACAAAACCCATTGGACAGCATGCGTGCCACAAACACTATTGGACAGCGTCTGTGTGTCACAATCCCCATTGGACAGAGTGTGTCTGACAAACCCCACTGGACAGCGTGTGTGTCACGAACTGCATTGGACAGCGTGTGTGTCACAACCCCCATTGGACAGAGTGTGTGTCTCACAAAACCTATTGGACAGCATGCGTGTCACAAGCACCATTGGAAAGTGCGTGTGTGTCACAATCCCCATTGAACAGAGCGTGTGTCACAAACCCCATTGGAAACTGTGTGTGTCACAATCCCCATTGGACAGCGTTTGTGTGTCACAATCCCCATTGGACAGTGTGTGTATCACAATCCCATTGGACAGTGTTTGTGTCACAAACCCCATTGGACAGCGTGTGTGTCACGAACCCCATTGGACAGTGTGTGTGTCGCAACCCCCATTGGATAGCGTGTGTGTGTCACAAACGCTATTGGACAGTGTGTGTGTCACAAACCCCACTGGACAGCGTGTGTGTCACGAACCCCATTGGACAGTGTGTGTGTCACAAACTTCATTGGACAGCGTGTCTGTGTCAGAATCCCCATTGGAAAGTGTGTGTGTCACAAACCCCATTGGACAGAGTGGCTGTCACAAATGCCATTGGACAGTGTGCTTGCCATAAACCCCATTGGATAGCGCGTGTGTGTCACAAACCCCATTGGACAGCGTGTGTGTCACAAATCACCCTGGACAGTTTGTTTGTCAAAAACCGCGTTGGACAGAGTGTTTGTGTCACAAACACCATTGGAAAGCGTGTGTGTCACAACCCCCATTGGACAGAGTGTGTGTGTCACAAAACCTATTGGACATCAGGCGTGTCACAAGCACCATTGGAAAGTGCGTGTTTGTCACAATCCCCATTGAACAGAGCGTGTGTCACAAACCCCATTGGACAGAGTGTGTGTCACAAACCCCATTTGACAGCGTGAGTTTCAGAAATGCCATTGGAAAATGTGTGTGTCACAAACCCCTTTGGATAGTGTTTGTTTGTCACTAACCATATTGGAGAGTGTGTGTGTCACAAACCATACTATATAGCCCTGTGTGTCACGAACCCCATTGGACAGCGTCTGTACCACAAACCCATCGGAAAGATTATGTGTGGTGTGTCACAAAACCCATTGGACATCATCCGTGTTCACAAATTCCATTGGATAGCGTGTGTGTCGCAAATACCATTGGACCTTGTGTGTGTCACAATCCCCATTAGACAGTGTTTGTGTGTCACAAACCCCAATGGACAGTGTGTGTGTCACAATACCTATTCTATAGTGTGCGTGTGTCACAAACCCTATTGGACAGTGTGTGTGTCAGAAACGCCACGGGACAGCGTGTGTGTCACAAACCCCATTGGACAGCGTGTGTGTGGCACAACCCACATTGGACAGAGTGTGTGTCACAAACCGCATTTCACAGCGTGCGTTTCAGAAACCCCATTGGAAAATGTGTGTGTCACAAACCCCTTTGCATAGTGTTTGTTTGACACAAACCATATTGAACAGTGTGTGTCACAAACCACACTATATAGCCCTGTGTCTCACGAACCCCATTGGACAGCGTCTGTACCACAAACCCATCGGAAAGAGTGTGTGTGGTGTGTCACAAACCCCATTGGACAGCATCCGTGTTCACAAAATCCATTGGATAGCGTGTGAGTCGCAAATCCCATTCAATCTTGTGTGTGTCACTATCCCCATTAGACAGTGTTTGTGTGTCACAAAGCCCCCTGGACAGTGTGTGTGTCACAATACCCATTGGATAGCGTGTGTGTGTCACAAACCCTATTGGAAAGTGTGTATGTTAGAAACGCCACAGGACAGCATGTGTGTCATGAACCCCATTGGACAGCGTGTGTGTCACAAGCCCCATTCTACAGAGTGTGTGTATCACAAATGCAGTTGGACAGCGTGTTTGTCTCAATCCCCATCGGACAGCGTGTGTTTGTCATAATCCCCATTGGAAAGTGTGTGTGTCACAAACCCATTGGATAGCTTGTGTGTGTCACAAACCCCATTAGACAGCCTGTGTGTTACAAACCCCATTGGACATAATGTGTGTGTCAAAAACCCCATTGGACACAGTGTTTGTGTCACAAACACCATTGAACAGAGTGTGTGTGTCACAATACCCATTGGACAGCCTCTGTGTCACAAACCCCATTGGACAGCGCGTGTATGTCACAATGCACATAAACAGAGTGTGTGTGACAAATCCCATTGGACAGCGTGTGTGTGTGACAAACCCCATTGGACAACGTGTGTGTGTCACAATCCCCATTGGACAGCGTGTGTGTGTCACAAACCCCATTAGACAGCGTGTGTTTCACAAAACACATTGGACAGCATGTGTGTCACAAAACCCGTTGGAAAGTGTATGTGTCACAAACCCCATTGGATAGCCTGTGGGTGTCACAAACCGCATTGGACAGCGTGTGTGTCACATTCCCCATTGGACACAGTTTGTGTGTCAGAAACCCCAATGGACACCACGCGTGTCACAATCCCAATGGGACAGCATGTGTGTTTCACAATATCCATTGGACAGTGTGTGTTTCACAAACCCCTCTGGACAGCGTGTGTGTCACCAAACACCTCCAGAGATTTTCTGTGTCAAAAACCCAATTGGACAGTGTGTGTCAAAAAAACTCACCTGGACAGCGTGTTTGTCACAAACCCCATTAGGACAGCGTGTGCGTCACAAACCCCACTGACCAGTGTGTGTGTCGCAAACACAATTGGACAATGTGTGTGCCACAAACGCCGCTGGACAGTGTGCGTGTCAGTATCCCCATTGGACAGCGTGTGTGTCACAACCCCCATTGGACAGTGTGTGGGTCACAAACCCCATTGGACAGCGGTATGTAACAAAACCCCATAGACAGTGTGCGTATCAAAATCCCCATTGGACAGCATGTGTGTCACAAACCCCTTTGGATAACATGTGTGTGTCACAAACCCTATTGGACAGTGTGCGTGTCACAACCCCCCTGGACAGTGTGTGTGTCACAAGCCCCATTTGACACCTTGTGTGTCACAAACCCCCCTGGACGGTGTGCGTATCACAATCCCCATTGGACAGCGTGTGTGTCACAAACCCAATTAGACAGTGTGTGTTTCACAAACCCCATTGGACAGCCTGTGTGTGTCACAATTCCCATTGGACAGTGTGTGTCTCACAAACCCCATTGGACAGCTTGTGTGTCACAAACCCCATTGGGCAGCGGTATGGAACAAAACCCCCTAGACAGTGTGCGTGTCAAAATCCCCATTGGACAGCATGTGTGTAACAAACCCAATCTGTACAGTATGTGTGTCACAAACCCGATTGGACAGCGTGTGTGTGTCACAATCCCCATTGGGCAGTGTGCGTGTCGCCTGCCCCATTGGACAGAGTGTGTGTGTCATAAAACAAGTCGGAAAGTGTATGTGTCACAAACCCCACTGGATAGCATTTGAGTGTCACAAATCCTATGGAACAGTGTGTGTGTCACAAACCCCATTGGAAAGCCTGTGTGTGTCACAATCCCCATTGGAGGGTGTGTGTGACACATCCTATTGGACAGTGTGTGTGTCACAAACCCCCCTGGACTGTGTGTGTGTCACAAACCCCATTTGACAGCTTGTGTGTCACAATCCCCATTGGGCAGCGTGTGTGTCATAAACCCCATTGGACAGCGAGTGTGTCACAAACCCCATTGGACAGCGAGTGTGTGTCACAAACCCCGTTGCAAAGTGTGTGTGTCTCAAACCCCATTCGACACTGTGTCACAAACCCCACTGGACAGAGTGGAGGTCACAAACCCCCATGGACAGGGCGTGTGTCCCAAAACCCATTGGACAGCATGCATGTCACAAACACCATTGGACAGCGTCTGTGTGTCACAATCCTAATTGCACAGTGTGTGTGTCACAAACCCCATTTGACAGCGTGTGTGTCACAAACGCCAATGGACAGTGTGTGTGTGTCACAATCCCCATTGGACAGCATGTGTGGCACAATCCCCATTGGACAGCGTGTGTGTTCCAAACCCCATTGGACAGCGTGTGCGTCACAAACCCCCCTGGAAAGTGTGTTTGTCACAAACCCCATTGGACAGAGTGTGTGTGTCATAAACCCCATTGGACAGCGTGTGCGTCACAAACCCCCTGGACAGTGTGTTTGTCACAAACCCCATTGGACAGTGTGTTTCTCACAAACACCATTGGACAGTGTGTGTCACAAACCCCATTGGTCAGCCTGTGTGTGTCACAAACCCCCCTTGTCAGTGTGTGTGTCACAAACCCCATTTGACAGCGTGTGTGTCACAAACACCATTGGACAGTGTGTGTGTCACAAACCCCATTGGACAGCGTGTGTGTGTCGCAAACCCTCCTGGTCAGTGTGTGTGTCACAAACTCCATTGGACAGCGAGTGTGTCAGAAGCCCATTGGACAGAGTGAGTGTCACAACACCCATTGGACAGCATGCATGTCACAATCTCCATTGGACAGTGTGTGTGTAACAAACCCAATTGGTCATCGTGTGTGTCACAAAATCCCTTTTACAGCGTGTGTGTGTCATAATACCCCATTGGAAAGTGTGTGTGTCACAAACCCCATTGGACATTGTGTGTGTCACAAAACTGATTGGATAGCAAGTGCGTCACAAACCCCTTTAGAAAGTGTGTGTGTCACAAACCCCACTGGATAGCGTGTGTGTGTCACAAGCCCTGTTGGAACATGTGTGTGTCAGAAACCCCACTGTACAGCGTATGTGTCAATAACATTGGACAGATTGTGTGTTTCACAAACACCAGTGGACAGCATGTTTTTGTCACAAATCCCATTGGACAGCGTGTGTGTCACAAACCCCATTGAACAGCCTGTGTGAGTCACTAACCCCCCTGGTCAGTGTGTGTGTCGCAAACCCCATTTGACAGCGTGTGTTTCACAAACACCATTGGACAGCGTGTATGTGTCACAAACCCTCCAGGTTAGTGTGTGTGTCACAAATCCCATTAGACAGAATGCGTGTTACAAACGCCATTGGACAGTGTGTGTGTCACAAACCCAATTGGAAAGTGTGTGTGTCACAATCCCCATTGGACAGTGTGTGTGTCACAAAACCCATTTTATAGCGTGTGTGTCACAAACCCCATTCGAAAGTATGTGTGTCACAAACTCCATTGGTTACCGTGTGTGTGTCACAAACCCTATTGGACAGTGTGTGTCACAAACCCCACTGGACAGCGAGTGTGTCACAATCCCATTGGACAGAGGTGTGTTACAAAACCCATTGGTCAGCATGCGTGTCACAAACACCATTGGACAATGTGTGTGTAACAAACCCAATTGGTCGGTGTGTGTGTCACAAACACCATGGGACAGCGTGTGTCTGTCACAAACCGCCACTGGAAATTGTGTGTTTCACAAACCCCATTGGAAAGTGAGCGTATCACAAACCCCATTGGATAGAGTATGTATGTCACAATCCCCATTGGACAGCGTCTGTTTCACAAAACCAATGGGATAGCGTGTGTGTCACAAACCCCATTAGAAAGTGTGTGTTTCACAAGCCCCATTGGATAGTGTGTGTGTGTCACAAAACCTATTAGACAGTGTGTGTGTCACAAACACCACTGGACAGCGTGTGTGTCACGAACCCCATTGGACAGTGTGTGTGTCACAAACTGCATTGGACAGCGTGTCTGTGTCAGAATCCCCATTGGAACGTGTGTGTGTCACAAACCCCATAGGACAGAGTGGCTGTCACAAATCCCATTGGATAGTGTGTGTGTGACACAAGCCCCATTGGACAGCGTGTTTATCACAAATCACACTGGACAGTTTGTTTGTCAAAAACCCCGTTGGACTGAGTGTTTGTGTCACAAACACCATTGGACAGCGTGTATGTGTCACATTGCCCATTGGACAACCTGTGTGTCACAAGCTCCACTGGACAGATTTTGTGTGTCACAGAACCCATTGGACAGCGTGTGTGTCAGAAACCACACTGGAAAGTGTGTGTGTCATAAACCCCATTGGATAGAGTGCGTGTGTCACAAACCCCATTGGATAGTGTGTGTGTCACAAACCCCCCTGCACAGTGTGTCTGTTACAAAACCCATTGGAAAGCATGCATTTCACAAACACCATTGGATACTGTGTGTGTGCCACAATCCCCATTGGACAGAGTGTGTGTGACAAAACTCATTGGACAGTGGGTGTGTCACAAACCCCCCTGGACAGTGTGTGTGTCACAGACCCCATTGGAGAGTGTGTGTTTCATAAAACCCATTGGATAGAGTGTGTGTGTCACAAACCCTCCTGGACAGCGTGTGTGGCACAAACCCCATCGGACAGTGTGTTTATCACAAACCCCACTGGAGAGCGTGTATGTCACTAACCCCATTGGACAGTGTGTATGTCGGAACCCCTTTGGACAGAGTGTGTGTGTCACAAACTCCATTGGACAGCATGTGTGTCACAAACCCCCCTGGACAGTGTGTGTGTCACAAAACCCATTGGACAGCATGCGTGTCACAAACACCTTTGGAAAGCGTTTGAGTGTCACAAACCCCATTGGGCAGCATGTTTGTGATCACAATCCCCATTGGACGGAGTGTGTCTGACAAACGCCACTGGACAGCGAGTGTGTCACGAACCGCATTGGACAGGGTTTGTGTGTCACAAACACCATTGGACAGCGTGTGTGTCACAATCCCCATTGAACAGAGCGTGTGTCACAAACCCCATTGGACAGTGTGTGTGTCACAAACCCCATTGGACAGCGTGCGTTTCTGAAACCCCATTGGAAAATGTGTGTGTCACAAACCCCATTGCATAGTGTTTGTTTGTCACAAACCCCATTGGACAGCGTGTGCGTCACAACCCCCCCGGACAATGTATTTGTCACAAACCCCATTGGACAGTGTGTTTCTCACAAACACCATTGGACAGTGTGTGTCACAAATCCCATTGGACAGCGTGTGTGTCACAAACCCCATTGTTCAGCCTGTGTGTGTCACAAACCCCCCTTGTCAGTGTGTGTGTCACAAATCCCATTCGACAGCGTGTGTTTCACAAACTCCACTGGACAGTGTGTGTGTCACAAACCCTGTTGGACAGCGTGTGTGTGTCACAAACCCTCCTGTTCATTGTCAGTCTCATAAAACTCCATTGGACAGCGAGTGTCGCACAAGCCCTTTGAACAGAGTGTCACAAAACCCATTGGACAGAATGCGTGTTACAAACACCATTGGACAGTGTGTGTGTAACAAATCCAATTGGTCATCGTGTGTGTCACAAAATCCCTTGGACACCGTGTGTGTGTCACAAACCCCATTGGAAAGTGTGTTTGTCACAAACCCCATAGGACAGTGTGTGTGTCACAATACTGATTGGATAGCAAGTGTGTTACAAACCCCATTAGAAAGTATGTGTGTCACAAACCACTTTGGATAGAGTGTGTGTCACAAACCCTATTGGACAGTGTGTGTGTGTCACAAACCCCACTGGACAGCGTGTGTGTTATGAACCCCATTGAACAGATTGTGTGTTTCACAAAACCATTGGACAGCGTCTGTGTCACAAGAAGCATTGGACAGCGTGTGTGTGTCACAAACCCTATTGGACAGCGTGGGTGTCACAATCCCCATTGGGCAGCGTGTGTGTCATAAACCCCATTGGAGAGCGTGTGTGTCACAAACCCCATTGGACAGATTATGTGTGTCACAAACCCCATTGGAGAGCGTGTGTGTGTCACAAACCCCGTTACAAAGATTGTGTGTGTCTAAAACCCCATTCGAGACTGTGTCACAAACAACACTGGACAGAGTGGAGGTCACAAACCCACATGGACAGGGCGTGTGTCACAAAACACATTGGACAGCATGCATGTCACAAACACCATTGGACAGTGTGTTTCTCACAAACACCATTGGACAGTGTGTGTCACAAATCCCATTGGACAGCGTGTGTGTCACAAACCCCATTGTTCAGCCTGTGTGTGTCACAAACCCCCCTTGTCAGTGTGTGTGTCACAAATCCCATTTGACAGCGTGTGTTTCACAAACTCCATTGGACAGTGTGTGTGTCACAAACCCTGTTGGACAGCGTGTGTGTGTCACAAACCCTCCTGTTCATTGTGAGTCTCATAAAACTCCATTGGACAGCGAGTGTCGCACAAGCCCTTTGAACAGAGTGAGTGTCACAAAACCCATTGGACAGCATGCATGTTACAAACACCATTGGACAGTGTGTGTGTAACAAATCCAATTGGTCATCGTGTGTGTCACAAAATCCCTTGGACACCGTGTGTGTGTCACAAACCCCATTGGAAAGTGTGTTTGTCACAAACCCCATAGGACAGTGTGTGTGTCACAATACTGATTGGATAGCAAGTGTGTTACAAACCCCATTAGAAAGTATGTGTGTCACAAACCCCTTTGGATAGAGTGTGTGTCACAAACCCTATTGGACAGTGTGTGTGTGTCACAAACCCCACTGGACAGCGTGTGTGTTATGAACCCCATTGAACAGATTGTGTGTTTCACAAAACCATTGGACAGCGTCTGTGTCACAAGAAGCATTGGTCAGCGTGTGTGTGTCACAAACCCCATTGGACAGCGTGGGTGTCACAATCCCCATTGGGCAGCGTGTGTGTCATAAACCCCATTGGACAGCGTGTGTGTCACAAACCCCATTGGACAGATTATGTGTGTCACAAACCCCATTGGAGAGCGTGTGTGTGTCACAAACTCCGTTACAAAGATTGTGTGTGTCTAAAACCCCATTCGAGACTGTGTCACAAACAACACTGGACAGAGTGGAGGTCACAAACCCACATGGACAGGGCGTGTGTCACAAAACACATTGGACAGCATGCATGTCACAAACACCATTGGACAGCGTCTGTGTTTCACATTCCTAATTGCACAGTGTGTTTGTCACAAACCCCATTGGACAGAGCGTGTGTGTCATAAACCCCATTGGACAGCATGTGTGTCACAATCCCCTTGGACAGCGTGTGTGTCACAAACCCCATTGCATAGTTTTTTTTAGTCACAAACCCCATTGGACAGCGTGTGTGTCACAAACCCCCCTGGACAGTGTATGTGTCACAAAACCCATTGGACAGCATGCATGTCACAAACACCATTGGACAGCGTTTGTGTGTCACAAACCCCATTGGGCAGCATGATTGTGATCACAATCCCCATTGGACAGAGTGTGTCTGACAAACCCCACTGGACAGCGTGTGTGTCACGAACCGCATTGGACAGCGAGTGTGTCACAAGCCCCATTGGACAGCGTGTGTGTCACAATCCCCTTTGAACAGAGCGTGTGTCACAAACGCCATTGGACAGTGTGTGTGTCACAAACCCCATTGGACAGCGTGTGAGTGGCACCACCCCCATTGGACAGGGTGTGTGTCACAAACCCCCTGGACAGTGTGTTTGTCACAAACCCCATTGGACAGTGTGTTTCTCACAAACACCATTGGACAGTGTGTCACAAATCCCATTGGACAGCGTGTGTGTCATGAACTCCATTGGTCAGCCTGTGTGTGTCACAAACCCCCCTTGTCAGTGTGTGTGTCACAAATCCCATTCGACAGCGTGTGTTTCACAAACTCCATTGGACAGTGTGTGTGTCACAAACCCTGTTGGACAGCGTGTGTGTGTCACAAACCCTCCTGTTCATTGTGTGTCTCATAAAACTCCATTTTGTTTCTCACAAACACCATTGGACAGTGTGTCACAAATCCCATTGGACAGCGTGTGTGTCATGAACTCCATTGGACAGATTGTGTGTTTCACAAACCCGATTGGACAGCTCATGTGACACAAGAGCCATTGGACAGAGTGTGCCTGTCACAAACCGCATTGGACATCGTCTGTGTCTTAAACCCCATTGGACAGCGTGTGTGTGTCACAATACCCATTGGACAGTGTGTGTGTGTCACAATACCCCTTCGGACAGCGTGTGTGTCACAACAACCATTTGACAGATTGTGTGTGTCACAAACCCCATTGGACAGCGTGTGTGTCACAAACGCCATTGGACAGAGTGTTTGTGTGACAAACACCATTGGACAGTGTGTGTGTCACAATCGCCATTGTACAGTGCATTTGTGACAAACCCCATTGGACAGCGTGTGTGTGTGACAGTCCCCATTGGACAGCATGTGTGTCAGAATCCCCATTGGACAGCGTGTGTGTCACAAACCCCATTGGACAGCGTGTCCGTCATAAACCCCCCTGGACAGTGTGTTTGTCACAAACCCCATTGGACAGCTTGTGTGTCACAAACCCCCCTGGTCAGTGTGTGTGTCACAAACAACATTTGACAGCGTGTGTGTCACAAACACCATTGGACAGTGTGTGTGTCACAAACCCCAGTGGACAGCGTGTGTGTGTCACAAAACCTCCAGGTCAGTGTGTGTGTCACAAACCCCAATGGACAGCGTGTGTGTGTCACAAACCCTCCAGGTCAGTGTGTGTGTCACAAAACCCATTGGACAGCCAGTGTGTCACAAAACCCATTGGACAGATTGTGTGTGTCACAAATCCCATTGGACAGCGTGTGTGTCAATCTCCATTGGACAGCATTTGTGTCACAAACCCGATTGGACAGATTGTGTGTGTCACAAACCCCATTGGACAGCGTGTGTTTCACAAACCCCATTTGAAAGCGTGTGTGTGTCACAATCCCCATTGGACAGCGTCTGTATCACAAATCCCATTGGACAGCGAGTGTGTCACAAACACTATTGGACCGTGTGTGTGTCAGAAACCCCACTGCACAGCGTGTGTGTCACGAACCCCATTGGACAGATTGTGTGTTTCACAAACACCAATGGACAGCATGTTTTTGTCACAAACCCCATTGGATAGTGTGTGCCTCACAAACCTCCCTCGACAGCGTGTTTGTCACTAACACCGTTGGACAGAGTGTGTGTGTCATAAACCCCTTTGGAGAGTATGTCTCAAATCCCGTTGGACAGCGTGTGTGTCGCAAACCCCATTGAACAGACTGTGTGAGACACAAATCCCCCTGGTCTGTGTGTGTGTCACAAACCCCATTTGACTGCGTGTGTTTCACAAACACCATTGGACAGTGTCTGTGTCACAAACCCCTTTGGACAGTGTGTGTGTGTCACAAACCCTCCTGGTTAATGTGTGTGTCACAAACCTTATTGGACAGTGTGTGTTTCACAAACCCCACTGGACACTGTGTGTGTCACGAACCCCAATGGACAGATTGTGTGTTTCACAATCCCTATTGGCAAGCCTGTGTGTCAGAAGAACAGCTGGACAGAGTGTGTGTGTGTCACAAATCCCATTGGACAGTGTGTTTGTCACAAACCCCACTGGACAGAATGAGTGTGTCATAAACCCCATTGGACAGCATGTTTGTCACAATCCCCATCGCACAGCGTGTGTTTCAGAAACCCCATTGGACAGTGTGTGTCACAAGTCCCATTGGACAGCGTGTGTGTCACAAACGCCATTGGACAGCCTGTGTGTGTCACAAATCCCCCTGGTCAGTATGTGTGTCACAATCCCATTGGACAGAGGTGTGTTACAAAACCCATTGGTCAGCATGCGTGTCACAAACACCATTGGACAATGTGTGTGTAACAAAACCAATTGGTCAGCGTGTGTGTCACAAACACCATGCGACAGCGTGTGTGTGTCACAAACCCCATTGGAAAGTGTGTGTGTCACAAACCCCGTTGGATAGCGTGTGTATGTCACAAAACCCATTGGAAAGAGTATGTATGTCACAATCCCCATTGGACAGCGCCTGTTTCACAAAACCCAAAGCACAACGTGTGTGTCAAAAACACCATTGGACAGAGTGTGTGTGTCACAATCCCCATTGGAAAGTGTCTGTGTCACAAAACCGATGGGATAGCGTGTGTGTCACAAACCCCATTAGAAAGTGTGTGTTTCACAAACCCCATTGGATAGTGTGTGTGTGTCACAAGAACCATTGGACAGAGTGTGCGTTTTACAAACCCCGTGGAATAGCGTGTATGTCTTAAACCCCATTGGACAGCGTGTGTGTGTCACGATACCCATTGGACAGTGTGTGTGTGTCACAAACTCCATTGGACTGTGTGTATGTCACAAGAACCATTTGACAGAGTGCGTGTGTCACGAACCCCATTGGACAGTGTGTGTGTCACAAACGCGATTGGACAGAGTGTGTGTGTGACAAACACCATTGGACAGTGTCTGTGTCACAATCACCATTGTACAGTGTTTTTGTGACAAACTCCAATAGACAGCGTGTGTTTGTCACAAACCCCATTGGACAGCGTGTGCGTCACAAACCCCCCTGGAGAGTGTGTTTGTCACAAAACCAATTGGACAGAGTGTGTGTCACAAACATCATTGAACAGCCTGTGTGTGTCACAAACCCCATTGGACAGCGTGTGTGCGTCCCAAACCCTCCTGGCAAGTGTGTGTGTCACAAACCCCATTGGACAGTGTGTGTGTCACAAGACCATTTGACAGAGTGTGTGTCACAAAACCCATTGGACAGCATGCGTGTTCACAGACAGCATTGAACAGAGTGTGTAAAAAAACCAATTGGTCAGTGTGTCTGTCATAAAACCCATTGGACATAGTGTATGTGTCACAAACCCCATTGGACAGCGTGTGCCTCACAAACCCCACTGTACAGTGTGTTTGTCACGAACCCCATTAGACAGAGCGTGTGTGTCACAAACGGTATTGGACAGTGTGTGTGTCACAAACCCCCTGGACAGCGTGTGTGTCACAATCCCCATTGGACAGCATGTGTGTCACAAACCCCATTGGACAGCGTGTGTGTCACAAACCCCATTGGAAAGTGTGCGTGTCACAAACCCCATAGGACATGGTGTGCTTCTTACAATCCCCTTTGGACAGTGCGTGTGTCACAAAACCCATTGAACAGCATGCGTGTCACAAACACCATTGGACAGCGTGTGTGTGTTACAAGACCTATTGGACAGAGTGTGTGTGTCACAAACCCCGTTGGACAGTGTGTGTGTCACAAACCCCATTTAACAGCGTGTGTGTGACAAACGCCATTGGAGAGAGTGTGTCTGTGAGAAGCACCATTGGACAGTGTGTGTGTCACAATCGCCATTATACAGTGTGTTTGTGACAAACCCAGTTGGACAGCGTGTGCGTCACAAAGCCCACAGGACAGTTTGTTTGTCACAAACCCCATTGGACAGCGTGTGTGTCACAAGACCCATTGGACAGAATGTGTGTGTCACAAACCCCGTTGGACAGCGTGTGTGTCACTATCCCCATTGGAAAGATTGTGTGCGTCACAAACCCCATTGGACAGTGTGTGTGTCATAAATCCCATTAGACAGCGTGTGTGTGTCGCATTCCCCATTGGACAGTGTGTGTTTGTCACAAACTCCATAGGACAGTTTATGTGTCACAAAACCCATTGGATAGCGTGTGTGTGTCACAAACTCTATTGGACAGTGTGTGTATCACAAACCCCATCGGACAGCGTGTTTGTCACAATCCCCATTGGACATCGTCTGTGTTACAAACTCCATTCTACAGCATATGTGTCACAAACACCATTGGACATCGTGTGTGTGTCACAATCCCCATAGGACAGTGTGTGTGTCACAAACCTCATTGGACAGCGTGAGTGTGTCACAATCCCCGTTGGACAGAGTGTGTGTGACAAACCCCACTGGACAGCGTGTTTTTCATAATCCCCATTGGACAGCGTGTGTGTCACAAACACCATTGGACTGTGTGTGTGTGTCCAAAAAACCCATTGGACAGAGTGTGTGCCACAAATCCCATTGGACAGCTTTTGTAGTCACGAACACCATTGGACAGCGTGTGTGTCACATTTCCCATTGGACAGCGTGTGTGTTACAAACAGCATTGGACAGCGTGTGTGTCACAAACCCCTTTGGACATTGTGTGTGTCACAAACCCCATTGGACATCATGTGTGTGTCACAATCCCTATTGGACAGTGTGTTTGTGTCACAAACCCCATTGGAGAGTGTGTGTGTCACAAAACCCATTGTATAGCGTGTGTGTCACAAACCCCATTAGAAAGTGTGTGACACAAACCAAACTGGATAGCGTGTGTGTGTCACAAACCCCACTCGACAGCGTGTGTGTCACGAACCCCATCGGACAGTGTTTGTGTGTCACACACCCCAGTGGACAGCGTGTGTGTCACAAACCCTACTGGAAAATGTGTGTGTCACAAACGCCACTTGACAGAGTGGGGGTCACAAAACCCTATGGACAGTGCATGTGTCACAAAAACCATTGGACAGCATGCGTGTCACAAACACCATTGGATTGCGTGTGTGTGTCACAATCATCATTGCACAGTCTGTGTGTCACAAACCCCATTTGAATGCATGTGTGTCACAAACGACATTTTACAGAGTGTGTGTGTGACAAAACAATTGGTCAGTGTGTGTGTCACAATCCCCATTGTACAGTGTGTTTGTGACAAACCTCATTGGACAGAGTGTGTGTGTCACAATCCCCTTTGGACAGCGTGTGTGTCATGAACCCCATTGGACAGGGTATGTGTCACAGAACCCCCTGGACAGTGTGTGTGTCACAAACCCCATTGGACAGTGTGTGTGTCTCATAAACCCCATTGGACAGTGTGTGACACAATTCCCTTTGGACAGCATGTTTTTCACAAACCACTTTGGACAGCGTGTGTGTGTCACAAACCCTCCTAGTCAGTGTGTCTGTCACAATCCCCATTGGACAGTGTGTGTGTCACAAGACCCATGGGACAGCATGTGTGTCACAAACCCCTTTGGACAGTGGGTGTGTCACAAACACCATTGGATAGCGTGTGTGTCACAATCCCCATTGACAGCGTGTGTGTTACGAACAGCATTGGACAGCGTGTGTGTGTCGCAATCTCCATTGGACAGCGTGTGTGTAATAAACCCCATTGGACAATGTGTTTGTCACAAACCCCATAGGACATCATGTGTGTGTCACAAACACCATTGGACAACGTGAGTGTGTCACAATCCCCATTGGACAGAGTGTGTGTCACAAAAGCCATTGGACAGCGTGTGTGTGACAAACACCATTGGACATCGTGTGTGTGTCACAATCCCCATTGGACAGCGTGTGTGTGACAAAAAAGATTGTATAGCGTGTGTGTCACAAGTACCATTGTACAGAGTGTGTGTATCACAAACCCCATTGGACAGAGTGTGTGTCACGAATCCCATTGGACATCATGTGTGTCACAAGTACCGTTGGACACAGAGAGCGTGTCACGAACCCCATTGGACAGCGTGTGTGTCACAATACCCATTGGACAGCGTGTGTGTCACAATCCCCATTGGACAGCGTGTGTGTCACAAGACCCATTGGACAGAGTGTGCGTGTCACAAACCCCATTGGACAGCGTGTGTGTCACAATCCCCATTGGACAGATTGTGTGTGTCACAAACACCATTGGACAGCGTGTGTGTGTCACAATCCCCATTGGACAGTGTGTGTGTGTCACAAACCCCATAGGACAGTGTATGTGTCACAAAACCCATTGGATATCGTGTGTCTGTCACAAAAGCCATTGGACAGCACGCGTGTAACAAACGCCATTGGACAGCGTGTGTGTGTCACAAATCCCATTAGACAGTGTGTGTGTAACAAACACAATTGGTCAGCGTGTGCGTCACAAACCCCATGGGACAGCGTGTGTGTGTAGCAAACCCCACTGGAAAGTTTGTGTGTCATAAACCCCATTGGATAGCGTGTGTGTGTCACAAACCCCTTTAGGAAGTGTGCATGTCACAAACCCTTTTGGATAGCGTGTGTGTGTCACAAACCCTATTGGATAGTGTGTATGTCGCAATCCACATTGGACATCGTCTGTGTCACAAACCCCATTGGACAGTGTGTGTGTAACAAACCTCTTTGGACAGCGTGTGTGTTACAAACTCCATTGGACAGTGTGTGTGTGTCACAATCTCCATTGGACAGTGTGTGTGTCACAAATCCTCCAGGTCAGTGTGTGTTTCAAAAATCCCATTGGACTGCGTGCGTGTCACAAGCTCATTGGACAGAGTTTGTGTCACAAAACATATTTGACAGCGTGTCACAAACTCCATTGCACAATGTGTGTGTAACTAACCCAATTGGTCAGCATGTGTGTCACAAACCCCATGGGACAGCATGTGTGTTTCACAAAACCCGTTGTAAAGTGTGTCTGTCAATAACCCCATTGGAAAGTGTGCGTGTCACAAACCCCAAGGGACAGCGTGTGTATGTCGCAATCCCCATTGGACAGTGTCTGTGTCTCAAACCCCGTTGCACAGCGTGTGTGTCACAAACACCATTGGACAGTGTGTGTGTGTCACAAACCCCATTGGACAGCATGTGTGTCACAAACTCCATTGGACAGTGTGTGTGTGTCACAAACCCCATTGGACAGCATGTGTGTCACAAACTCCATTGGACATCGTGTGTGTGTCACAATCCCCATTGGAGAGTGTGTGTTTCACAAACCCCATTGCATAGTGTGTGTGTTTCACAAACCCTATTGGACAGTTTGTGTGTCACAATCCCCACTCGACAGCGTGTGTATCACGAAACCCATTGGACAGGGTGTGTGTCACAGGTACCATTGGACAGAGTGCGTGTGTCACAAACCCCATAGGACGGCGCGTGTGTCACATTCCCAATTGGACAGCGTTTGTGTCACAAACCCCATTGGAGAGATTGTGTGTGTCACAAACCCCATTGGACAGCGTTTGTGTCATAAAACCCATTAGACAGCGTGTGTGTGTCACAATCCCCATTGGACAGTGTGTGTGTCACAAACGCAATCGGACAGCGTGTTTGTCACAATCCCCACTGGACATCGTCTTTGTCACAAACCCCATCGGACAGAATGTGTGTCACAAACTCCATTGGACAGTGTGTGTGTCACAAAACCCTTTGGAAAGTGTGCATGTCACAAACCCCATTGGATAGCGTGTGTATGTCACAATCCCCATTGGACAGCGTCTATGTCACAAACCCCATGGGACAGCGTGTGTATATCGCAATCCCCATTGGACAGTGTCTGTGTCACAAACCCCATTGCACAGCGTGTGTGTCACAAACACCATTGGACAGAGTTTGTGTGTCACAATCCCCATTGGAAAGTGTGTGTGTCACAAATCTGATTGGACGGCGTGTTTGTCAGAAACCCTATTAGAAAGTGTGTGTTTCACAAACCCCATTGGATGGCGTGTGTGTTTCACAAACCCTATTGGACAGTGTGTGTGTCACAAACTCCACTCTACAGCGTGTGTATCACGAACCCCATTGGACAGCGAGTGTGTCACAAGTACCATTAGAGAGAGCGTGCGTTTCAGAAACCCCATTGGACTGTATGTGAGTCACAATCCCCATTGGACAGCGTTTGTGTCACAAACCTCATTGGACAGATTGTGTGTGTCACAAACCCCATTGGACAGCATGTGTTTCACAAACCTCATTGGACAGCGTGTGTGTGTCACAAACCTCATTGGACAGAGTGTGTGTGTCACAATCCCCATTAGACAGCGTCTGTATACAAACCCCACTGGACAGCGAGTGTGTCACAAACACCATTGGACATCGTTTGTGTGTCACAATCCCCATTAGACAGTGTGTGTGTCACAAAACCCTTTGTATAGCGTGTGTGTCACAAACCCCATTAGAAAGTGTGTGTGTCACAAACGCCATTGGATAGCGTGTGTGTGTCACCAACCCTATTGGACAGTGTGTGTGTCACAAACCCCTTTGGAGAGTGTGTGTCACGAACCCCATTGGACAGCGTGTGTGTCACAAACCCAACTGGACAGAGTTTGTGTCACGAACCCCATTGGACAGAGTGTGTGTGAGAAACCCCATTGGACTATATGTGTGTCACAAACCCCATTGGACAGTGGTTGTGTCACAAACCCCATTGGACAGCGAGAGTGTGTCACAATCCCCATTGGACAGAGTGTGTGTGACAAACCCCACTGGACACAGTGTGTGTCACAAACACCATTGGACAGACTGTGTGTGTCACAAAGCCCATTGGACAGCCTGTGTGTCACAATCCCCATTGGATAGCGTGTAGTGTGTCACAAACCCCATTGGACAGAGTGTGTGTGTCACAGTACCCGTTGGACATTGTGTGTATCACAAAACCGACTGGATAGCGTGTGTGTCACAAACCCCATTAGAAAGTGTGTGTTTCACAAACCCCATTGGATAGCGTCTGTGTCACAAACCCTATTGGACAGTGTGTGTGTTCCAGACCCCACTGGACAGCGTGTGTGTCATGAACCCCATTGGACAGATTGTGTGTTTCACAAACCCCATTGGACAGCGTGTGTGTCACAAGAACCATTGGAAAGTGTGTGTGTCACAAACCCCATTGGACAGTGTGTGTGTGTCACAAACCCCACTGAAAAGTGTACGTGTCACAAACCCCATTGGACATCATGTGTGTGTCACAGTCTCCATTGGACAGCGTGTGTGTCACAAGCCGATTGGACAGAGTGTGTGTGTTAGAACACCCACTGGACAGCGTGTGTTTCACAAGCACCATTGGACAGAGTGTGTGTGCGTCACAAACCCCATTGGACAGTGTATGTGTCACAATACCCATTGGGCAGCCTGTGTGTCACAAAACCCATTGGACAGTGTGTGTGTTCACAAACAACATTGGACAGAGTGTGTGTGTCACAAACTCCATTGTACAGCTTGTTTGTCAAAAGCCCATGGGACAGAGTGTTTGTGTCACAAATCCTATTGGACAGAGTGTGTGTGTCACAAAACCCACTGGACAGCGTGTGTGTTATGAAAACTTTTGGACAGAGAGTGTGACAAACCCCGTTGGACAGAGTGTGTGTCCCAATCCCCATTGGACAGAGTGTGTGTGACAAACACCATTGGAAAGTGTGTGTGTCACAAACCCCATTGGACAGCGTGTGTGTGACAAAACCCACTGGACAGATTGTGTCACGAACCCCATTGGACAGCCTGTTTGTCACAAGTCCCATTGGACAGAGAGTGTGTGTCACAAACTCCATTGGACAGTATGTGTGTCACAATCCCCATTGGACAGTGTGTGTGTCACAAACCCCATTGGACAGCGTGTGTGTGTCACAGTCCCCATAGTATAGCGTTTGTGTCACAAAGCCCACTAGAACGTGTGTGTGTCACAAACCCCATTGGACAGAGTGTGTGTGTCTCAAAACCCATTGGATAGTGTATTTGTCACAAAACCCATTGGATAGCGTGTGTGTGTCACAAACTCAATTGGACAGCGTGTTTGTCACAATCCCCTATGGACAATGTGTGTGTTCCAAACCCCATAGGACAGCGTGTGTGTGTCACAGTCCCCATAGTATAGCGTTTGTGTCACAAAGCCCACTAGAACGTGTGTGTGTCACAAGCCCCATTGGACAGAGAGTGTGTGTCACAAACTCCACTGGACAGTATGTGTGTCACAAACCCCATTAGAAAGTGTGTGTGTCACAAACCCCATTGGATAGCATGTGTGTGTCACAAAACCTACTGGGCAGTGTGTGTCACAAACCCAGCTCGACAGCGTGTGATTAACGAACCCCATTGGACAGCGTGTGTGTCACAAACCCAGCTTGACAGCGTGTGATTCATGAACCCCATTGGACAGCCTGTGTGTCTGTCGAGGGTTAAGATTGCGGGGTGACAATAAAACCCTGGCAGATGTATTGTTAACCCCCTCTCCCCCCCACACTTCCCCCTCCCTCTCCCCCCTTTTCACTAAGGAGAGGCGCTTGGAAGGAAAAGAAGCACAGAGTGAAGAGAGTTGGAAAAAATTAAAGATGTTTTACTAATGCTACTAATAAGAATAGAGAAAATAATACAAAATATACAAAACCAATCTTGAAAGTCTCAGCAACTGCAGAGCCGGCACCCGAAGTCCTGGATTAGACTCTGCAGCCAATAGGAGCTGGATTCAGTCTCTCACTAGGCCTCAGTTCGCAGGGACGACTAGCAAGGTCCTCTCCTATTGTCGGCCATAAGCAGAAAGGAAAAGGGAAAAGCACACGAGATCCTCGTGATCTCCCACTTTTATATGAAGTATTCACGTGAATGGAATGTTATACACAGTTGGTCAGTTTCTTGCTCACTTGCTTCTCGTCGCCCCTCTCGCGAGATGTCCATCCGTGCTTATCAATAAGTTTGCATTCCATTGCTAGGTTTACCAAAACATGTGTCTGGTTCTCCAGGAAAATGCAGTTAATATGAAGGCTTTAGCTGACAGACAAAATTCACTGAAAGAGAAACTTGTTTTTAACAAAACCAGGACATTCCACCCCTTATAATATGCCATTCATTGAATGCTTAAACCTTATCAATACAATCTATCAATACAATCTAATTACTGACTACTACTATATATATATATATATATATACATATATACACAGGAGTAATTAATTTTAATCAGTGGACCATCCTTTGAAAAGTTCATTAAGTTCATTTTGTCACGACAGTCTCCCAGGGCAGGAAAAATGGTACAAGTGCATCTCATGACCACTGTTTGTGGGTTAAAGACATCAACTTCGAAGAAGTTGTCAGGCGCCACTCGAAGAAGCTAGCTCTGGTTTCATCATCACTGTTTTGATCTGAAAAACACTTATTAAACACTGTTAGCATGGCAATTCACATTATGCAGTTCAGTATTGCATATTTTCACCTAAACTCAAATCCCCTTGAGGTACACACCGAACTTCTCCATCCTTAAGCATTACCTTCCAGGTGCTGCCAGGTCCCTGGGCAAAAACAATCCCACGAATGGGCTTGCCTTTGCCTGAGGCAGGAGTAACCCAGACTGCCTTTCCTAACATGTTTTTCATGTGTACTACAGGGACTTTATCTCCTTCTACAGTCCGTAGGATTTCTGACTGGGCAGGCCCGGCTCGATTGGTTGATCCCCTGGTGTTGACCAACCAAGTGGCTTTTGCTAAATGTGAATCCCAGTTTTTAAAGGTTCCACCACCAAGTGCCTTTAGTGTAGTTTTTAGCAAACCATTGTACCTTTCAATTTTCCCAGAGGCTGGTGCATGATATGGAATATGATATACCCACTCAATACCGTGTTCTTTGGCCCAATTGTCTATAATACTGTTTTTTAAATGAGTACCGTTGTCTGATTCAATTCTTTCTGGCGTACCGTGTCGCCAAAGGACTTGCTTTTCAAGGCCCAAGATAGTATTTCGGGCTGTAGCATGAGGTATGGCATATGTTTCCAACCATCCAGTGGTTGCTTCCACCATTGTAAGTACATAACGCTTACCTTGACGTGTTTGTGGAAGTGTAATATAATCAATCTGCCAAGCTTCTCCATACTTACACTTTAACCATCGCCCCCCATACCATACAGGCTTTAACCGTTTCGCTTGTTTGATTTCGGCGCAAGTTTCACATTCATGAATAACCTGTGAAATAGTGTCGATCGTTAAATCCACCCCTTGATCGCGAGCCCATTTATACGTTGCATCTCTACCTTGATGCCCTGAAGCATCATGGGCCCACCGAGCTAGGAAAAGTTCACCTTTATGTTGCCAGTCCAAGTCCACCTCAGCTACTTTAATCTTAGCAGCTTGATCTGCTTGTTGGTTGTTTAGATGTTCCTCGGTGGCTCGACTTTTAGGCACGTGAGCATCTACATGACGAACTTTCACAGGCAGGCTCTCTAGCCGAGCAGCAATGTCTTGCCACAGTGTGGCAGCCCAAATGGGTTTACCTCTGCGCTGCCAGTTGCTTCTCTTCCATTGCTGTAGCCACCCCCACAAGGCATTTGCTACCATCCAAGAGTCAGTATAGAGATAAAGTATTGGGCACTTCTCTCGTTCAGCAATGTCCAAAGCCAGCTGGATGGCTTTCACTTCTGCAAATTGACTAGATTCACCTTGTCCTTCAGTGGCTTCTGTAACTTATCGTGTGGGACTCCACACAGCAGCTTTCCACCTTCGATGTTTTCCTACAAGACGACAGGATCCATCTGTGAACAGTGCATACTGCTTATCAGTCTCTGAAAGAGTATTACACGGTGGTGCTTCTTCAGCACGTTTTACTTCCTCCTCATCTGGAGACATCCCAAAGTCTTTGCTTTCTGGCCAGTCTGTAATCACTTCTAAGATCCCTGGACGATTGGGATTTCCAATTCGAGCTCGTTGCGTGATCCATGCAATCCATTTACTCCACGTAACTTCGGTTGCATGATGTGGAGAGGGAACCGTCCCTTTGAACATCCAACTCAGCACCGGCAGTCGAGGTGCCAGGAGGAGCTGTGCTTCAGTACCGATCACTTCTGAAGCAGCTCCAACTCCTTCATATGCTGCTAGTATCTCTTTTTCAGTTGGAGTATAGTTGGCCTCAGATTCTTTGTATCCTCGACTCCAAAAACCTAAGGGTCGACCTCGGGTTTCTCCTGGTGCTTTCTGCCAGAGGCTCCAGGTAAGTCCATTATCTCCGGCTGCAGTGTAGAGCACATTTTTAACATCTAGTCCAGTCCGAACTGGTCCAAGGGCCACCGCATGAGTTATCTCACGCTTAATTTGTTCAAAGGCTTGTCGTTGTTCAGGGCCCCACTCAAACTGGTTCTTTTTACGAGTCACTCGATAGAGAGGGCTCACAATCTGGCTGTAGTCAGGAATATGCATTCTCCAAAAACCTACAATGCCCAAGAAAGTCTGTGTCTCCTTTTTATTAGTAGGTGGAGACATTGCTGCAATTTTGTTGATCACATCCATTGGGATCTGACGACGGCCATCTTGCCATTTTATTCCTAAAAACTGTATCTCTCGTGCAGGTCCCTTGACCTTGCTTCGTTTTATGGCAAAACCAGCATCCAAAAGAATCTGAATTATTCTCTCACCTTTCTTGAAGACTTCTTTCGCTGTGTCGCCCCATACGATGATGATGTCAATATATTGCAAGTGTTCTGGAGCTTTACCTTGCTCCAGCGTGGTCTGGATCAGTCCATGGCAGATGGTAGGACTGTGTTTCCACCCCTGGGGCAAGTGATTCCACGTGTACTGGATGCCTCTCCAGGTGAAAGCAAACTGTGGCCTGCACTCTGTTGCTACAGGAATAGAGAAAAATGCATTAGCAATGTCAATTGTAGCATACCACTTAGCTGCCTTTGACTCCAGTTCAAATTGCAGTTCTAGCATGTCAGGCACAGCAGCACTCAGTGGTGGTGTAACTTCATTCAGGCCATGATAGTCTACAGTTAGTCTCCACTCGTCACTAGACTTACGCACTGGCCAGATTGGGCTGTTAAAAGGTGAGCGAGTCTTACTGATCACACCCTGGCTTTCCAATTGACGGATCAACTTCTGGATAGGAATCAAAGAGTCTCGGTTGGTGCGATATTGTCGACGATGCACTGTTGTGGTAGCAATTGGCACCTGCTGATCGTCAATCATCAGCAGTCCTACAACAGAAGGATCATCTGAAAGACCAGGCAAATCAGACAGCTGTTCAATTTTCTCAGTGTCCACAGCTGCTATACCAAATGCCCACCTATACCCTTTTGGGTCCTTAAAATACCCTCTCCTGAGGTAGTCTATGCCAAGGGTGCACGGAGCATCTGGACCAGTCACAATGGGATGCTTTTGCCAGTTTTTTCCAGTTAGGCTCATTTCAGCCTCTACAACAGTCAGTTCCTGGGATCCCCCAGTCACTCCAACAATATTGATGGATTGCGTTCCTTTATAATTAGAAGAAATTATTGTGCACTGAGCACCAGTGTCCACTAAAGCTTTGTACTCCTGGGGGTGTGTTGTACCAGGCCATCGTATTTGTACAGTTCAATAAACTCTGTTATCCCTTTCCTCCACCTGGTTGGAGGCAGGGCACCTCTAATTTCTGTTTTGCACAGTCTCTGGGTGTGAATTAGAGGTTCCTTCAAGAGCATCAGAATCTCTTCTACTCCTTTTGTAAACTGGAGCAGCCACCTTCCTAGGAGTTTTTCCTTTTATCTCACGTACTCGTTCTTGAAGTTCTGAGGTAGGTCTTCCATGCCACTTATTCATGTTTTCTCCCTGCTCATGTAGGAAGAACCACAGTGAACCTCTTTTTGTGGGCTGCCTCTGTCCTCTCTCTTGAGATTGGAAACGCCTTTTCCTAATAGCTGAAACATAGGTTTGTGCAGGTCGTGAATGGTATGTGTCTTCTCTGAGTTCTTTGATTTCTTGCAATATCTTTTCAAACCGGTCATCAGATTTTTCACACAGTTTCTCTACAGCGGAGACACAAGCCCGTAGAGAACCAGCAAGGCTGTCCTCAAAGTTCCGAAGCTGCTCAATCACTTCATTAATCTCTTGTTGACCTCTAGCTGACCAGACCATTCCTGCCAATGACTTGGCATATGCAGGGGGTGCACTTTGTACAAATCTGCGCCACAGAGATCGTGTACAATTGATTCTATCTGGGTCTGTCCCCTCTTGGTTGTCTGATCCAAAATAGATGATCTCTCGCACAGCTAATTCTCTCAGGAACTGAATACCTCTAGTATTCCATTTCCCTAACTTGGATATACAATCTTCCTTGTAGGGAAATCTTACTTTCCTAGCTGCCAGGAGTCGGGACCAGAGACTAGTGGCATTAGACTCTCTTGAAATTGCCCTATCAATGGTGGAATCTCTTGACAGAGATCCCAGCTGCCTGGCTTCACCACCTTCCAATTCAATTGTTTCTGCCCCATTGTCCCAGCATCGGAGCAGCCAGGTTAAAATATTCTCGCCTTCACGACGACTAAAGTCTTTTCGCAGATCTCTCAGCTCACCTGGAGAAAAGGACCGAGTAGTGGTCACTTCATCTCCTCCCTGTCCTGATGGTGCCCCTTGGGTTGATGTTGGCCCTGTGCCATCATCTGCTGCACGGGTAGTCTTTCTAGTGACTTTCTTACAACCAGCAACTGATGCTGATATGGGTTCACCATCATTTGATTTATTTCCAGAGTCTGAATGACGGTCACAGTGGTTACAGCAGCAACAGTGCCCAGTGTGTGAAGAAGGGGGGGCTGCCTTGTTAGCCTTTGAGGCTGGAGAAGTAATGTTATCTGCAGCGACCTTGGCAGAGGAACTCTGCGGAGGAGCTGTAGCCTCAGCCTGCGAAGCCGCCGTTGGGGGGCAGTGGCTGCAGCGGCAGCTTTGGCTGTTTTGCTCTTTCTCGAGTGGCTCGGAGTGCTTTTTGCTAAAGCTTCCGAAGACGCACCGCAAATCTCAGGACAACAAAGAGACGCAAACCTCCTGTTGAACGCCATTTCTCTTAACAGAAGCACAAACTGACACACATTCAGCAAACCAGATAACACCATCACAGTTCTATCAAAACTCCAAGGATATTCAAAGTTCTCTAAAACATTTGTGAACTGTCCTAGCGAAAAAACGAAAGTATTGTTAGTCAGCCTTTCTAAAGATTCGCTCGACCAATTAGCAAACACAGAGCCGTACTGCTCTTTAATCTCTCCTGGAGGCTTTTCAAGGTAAAGCAGAAGTGAGTAGAAATTCATTAGCGGCTGCAGTATAATGAAATAAACCAGTGACAAACCACACAGCATCATCATGACCATTGTCCAGTTCCTTGTTGTTATATAATGAATACTTCGATTTAAAAAGAAAGCCCAACACAGATATGGAATCAGTGAGCACAATGTAGAAAATAACTGATACAACTTATGCCATAACATCTTTAAATCAGTGTAATTCACTTTGCCTTAATACAACTAAATATTATCCAAAGCAAACAGACGCGCAAGTATCACAACTCTATGAGTTGGCACCGTGCCAAGAAAACTGAAAGGTACGTCAGAGCAGTGGAAAAACCAAAAATCTTCAAATTTACCCCTTTCTCTTGCCCCACATTGCGCGCCAAATTATCTGTCGAGGGTTAAGATTGCGGGGTGACAATAAAACCCTGGCAGATGTATTGTTAACCCCCTCTCCCCCCCCACACTTCCCCCTCCCTCTCCCCCCTTTTCACCAAGGAGAGGCGATTGGAAGGAAAAGAAGCACAGAGTGAAGAGAGTTGGAAAAAATTAAAGATGTTTTACTAATGCTACTAATAAGAATAGAGAAAATAATACAAAATATACAAAACCAATCTTGAAAGTCTCAGCAACTGCAGAGCCGGCACCCGAAGTCCTGGATTAGACTCTGCAGCCAATAGGAGCTGGATTCAGTCTCTCACTAGGCCTCAGTTCACAGGGACGACTAGCAAGGTCCTCTCATAATGTCGGCCATAAGCAGAAGGGAAAAGGGAAAAGCACACGAGATTCTCGTGATCTCCCACTTTTGTATGAAGTATTCACGTAAATGGAATGTTATACACAGTTGGTCAGTTTCTTGCTCACTTGCTTCTCGTCGCCCCTCTCGCGAGATGTCCATCCGTGCTTATCAATAAGTTTGCATTCCATTGCTAGGTTTACCAAAACATGTGTCTGGTTCTCCAGGAAAATGCAGTTAATATGAAGGCTTTAGCTGACAGACAAAATTCACTGAAAGAGAAACTTGTTTTTAACAAAACCAGGACATTGTCACAAACCCTGCTCGACAGCATGTGATTCACGAACCCCATTGGACAGCGTGTGTTTATCACAATCTCCATGGGGCAGTTTGTGTGTCACAAACCCCATGGGACAGAGTGCGTTTCACAAAAACTATTGGACAACGTGTGTGTCACAAAACCAACTGTAGAGCGTGGGTGTCACAAACCCCATCGGACAGCATGTGTAGTCACAAGCCCTATTGGACTGCGTGTGTGTGTCACAAACCCCAATGGACAGCTTGTGTTTCACAATCCCCATTGGACAGCGTATGTGTCAGGAACCAGACTGAACAGCGTGTGTGTCACAAGACCCATTGGACAGAGTGTGTTTGTCACAAAACCCATTGGACAGTGTTTGTGTGTCAGAAACCCCATTGGAAAGTGTGGATGTCACAAACCCCATTGGATAGCGTGTGTGTGTCACAAACCCTATTGGACTGTGTGTATGTCACAATCCCAATTGTACAATGTCTGTGTCACAAACCCCATTGTACAGCCTGCGTGTCACAAACACCATTGAAAATCGTGTGTGTGTCACAATCCCCCTTGGTCAGTGTGTGTGTCACAAAACCCATTCTGTAGCGTGTGTGTCACAAACCCCATTAGAAAGTGTGTCTGTCACAAACCCCACTGGATAGCGTGTGTGTGTCAGAAACCCAATTGGACAGCGTGGTTCTCACAATCCCCATTGGACAGCGTGTGTAGTCACACACCCCATTGTACAGAGTGTGTGTCATGAACCCCATTGGACAGCCTGTGTGTGTCACAATCCCCATTGGACAGTGTCTGTATGTCAAAAACCCCATTGGAAAATGTGTGTGTCACAAACCCATTTGGACAGTGTGTGTTTCAGAAATCCCATTGGATAGTGTGTGTGTCACAAACACTATTGGACAGCGTGTGTGTCATAGGCCCATTGGACAGAGTGTGTGTTTTTTCAAAACTCATTGGATAGCGTGTGTGTGCCACAAAACCTATTGGACAGTGTGTGTGTCACAAACCCCACTGGACAGAGTGTGTGTCACGAACCCATTGGACAGCGTGTATGTGTCACAATCCACATTGGACAGCCTGTTTGTCACAACCCCATTGCACAGAGTGTGTGTGTCACATACCGCATTGGACAGCGTATTTGTCACAATTCCCATTGGACAATGTGTGTGTCACAAACCCCATGGGACAGAGTGTGTTTCACAGACACTATTGGACAGCGTGTGTGTCACAAGCCCATTGCACAGAGTGTGTGTGTCACAAACCCCATTGGACAGTGTGTGTGTCACAAACCCCACTGGACATTGTTTGTTTCACAAACCCCATTGGACAGCGTGTGTGTCACGAACCCGTTTGGACAGAGTGTGTGACAAACCCCATTGGACAGTGTGTGTGTCACAAACCTCATTGGACAGTGTGTGTGTGACAAAACCCACTGGACAGAGTGTGTCACGAACACCATTGGACAGTGTGTTTGTCACAAGCCCCATTGGACAGTATGCGTGTCACAATCCCCATTGGACAGTGTGTGTGTCACAAACCCCATTGGACAGCGTGTGTGTGTCACAAACTCAATTGGACAGCGTGTTTGTCACAAACCCCTATGGACAATGTGTGTGTCACAAACCCCGTAGGACTGCGTGTGTGTGCACAGTCCCCATTGTATAGCGTGTGAGTCACAAACCCCATTAGAAATAGCGTGTGTCACAAACCGCATTGGATAGCGTGTGAGTGTCACAAACCCTATTGGACACTGTGTGTGTCACAAAACCAGCTCGACAGAGTGTGATTCACGAACCCCATTGGACAGCGTGTGTGTCACAAACCCAGATCGACAGCGTATGATTCACGAACCCCACTGGACCGCGTATGTGTCACAAGACCAATTGGACAGCGTGTGTGTCACAAACCCCACTGCACAGAGTTTGTGTGTCACACACCCCATTGGACAGTCTGTATGTCACAAAACCCATTGGGTAGCGTGTGTGTGTCACAAACCTCATGAGTATGTTGGCCTGTCACAAACCCCACTGGATAGCGTCTGTGTGTCACAAACGCTATTGGACACTGTGTGTGTCACAAAACCAGCTCGACAGAGTGTGATTCACGAACCCCATTGGACAGCGTGTGTGTCACAAACCCAGATCGACAGCGTATGATTCACGAACCCCTTTGGACCGCGTGTGTGTCAAAAAACCCATTGGAAAGCGTGTGTGTCACAAACCCATTTGGAAAGTGTGTGCTTCAGAAATCCCATTGGATAGCGTGTGTGTCACAAACACTATTGGACAGCGTGTGTGTCACAGGTCCATTGGACATAGTGTCTGTTTATACAAAACTCACTGGACAGCGTGTGTGTGTCACAATTCCCATTAGACAGTGTGTGTGTGTCACAAACCTATCCGGACAGCGTGTGTGTCACGAACCCCTTTGGAGAGTGTATTTGTCACAAACCCCATTGGATAGAGTGTGTGTGTCACAAAACCTATTCGACAGTGTGTGTGTCACAAACCCCACTGGACAGAGTGTGTGTCACGAACCCATTGGACAGCGTGTATGTGTCATAATCCCCACTGGACAGCGTGTGTGTCACAAACCACATTGGACAGAGTGTGTGTTTCACAATCCCCATTGGACAATGTGTGTGTGTCATAAACCCCACTGGACAGTGTGTGTGTCACAAACCCCATTTGACAGCGTGTGTGTGTCACAGTCCCCATAGTATAGCGTGTGTGTCACAAACCCCATTCGAAAGTGTGTGTGTCACAAACCCCATTGGACAGAGTGTGTGTGTCTCAAAACCCACCGGATGGTGTACGTGTCACAAACCACATTGCATAACATGTGTGTGTCACAAACTCCATTGTACAGCTTGTTTGTCACAAGCCCATTGGATAGAGTGTGTGTCACAAACACTATTGGACAGCGTGTGTGTCACAGGTCCATTGGACATAGTGTCTGTTTATACAAAACTCACTGGACAGCGTGTGTGTGTCACAATTCCCATTAAACAGTGTGTCTAATTGTGCATTGTGCAGCATGTTTGTCACAATCCCGTTTGGACAACGTGTGTGTCACAAGCCCCATTGGACAGAGAGTGTGTGACAAAGCCCATTGGACAGTGTGTGTGTCACAAACCCCATTGTACAGTGTGTGTGTGGCAAACCCCACTGGACAGAATGTGTGTCACAAACCCCACTGGAAAGAGTTTGTGTTCCAAACCCCATTGGACAGTGTGTGTCACAAACCCCATTATGTAGCATCCGTGTCAGAAACGCAATTGGAGCGCGTGTGTATTTCACAATCCCAATTGGAAAGCGTGTGTGTCACAAAAACCATTGGACAGCATGCGTATCACAAACACCATGGGACAGCGTGTGTGTGTCACAGTCTCCATTGGACAGCGTGTGTGTCACAAACCCACTGGACAGTGTGTGTGTTTCACAATCCCCATTGGACAGAGTGTGTGTGTCACAAACCCTTTTGGACTGTGTGTTTGTCACAATCCACTTTGGAGAGTGTGTGTGTCACAAACCCTATAGGCAGTGTGTGTGCAACAAATGCTGTTGTACAGCGTATGTGCCACAATCCCCATTGGACAGAGTGTGTGTGTTAAAAAACCCATTGGACAGTGTGTGTGTCACGCACCCCATTGGACAGCATGTTTGTCACAACCCCCATTGGACATGTGTGTCAGAAACCCCATTTTACAGCGTGTGTGTCTCACAAACCCCATTAGACAGTGTGTGTGTAACAAACGCTATTGGTCAGCGTGTGTGTCACAAACCCCATGGGACAGCGTGTGTGTGTCACAAACCCCTTTAGAAAGTGTGCGTGTCAAAAACCCCTTTGGATAGCATGTGTGTGTCACAAACCCTATTGGATAGTGTGTATGTCACAAACCCCAATGGATAGCGTGTGTGTGTCACAAACCATATTGGACAGTGTGTGTGTCACAAACAACACTGGACAGCGTGTGTATCACAAACCCCATTGGACAACGTGTGTGTCACAAAACCCATTGGATAGCGTGATGTCACAAACCCCATTGGACAACGTGTGTATCACAAAACCCATTGGACAGCGTGATGTCACAATCCCCATTGGACATCGTGTGTATCACAAAACCCATTGGACAGCGTGTGTGTGTCACAAACCCCATTGGACAACGTGTGTGTGTCACAATCTCCATTGGACAGTGTGTGTTTCACAAACCCCTTTGGACAGTGTGTGTGTCACAATCCACTTTGGAGAGTGTGTGTGTCACAAACCCTATTGGCAGTGTGTGTGTCACGAACCCCGTTGGACAGCTTATGTGCCACAATCCCTTTGGACAGAGTGTGTGAGTTCAAAAACCCATTGGACAGTGTGTGTGTCACGAACCCCATTGGACAGCGTGTGTGTCACAACCCCCATTGGACAGCATGTGTGTCAGAAACCCCACTGGATAGTGTGTGTGTCTCAAACCCCACTGGACAGCGTGTGTGTCACGAACCCCACTGGATAAAATGTGTGTCACAAACCCCATTAGACTGTGTGTGTGTAAAAAACCCTATTGGTCAGCCTGTATGTCACAAACCCCATGGGACAGCGTTTGTGTGTCACAAACCCCAATGGAAATTGTGTGTGTCACAAAACCCAATATATAGAGCGTGTGTGTCACAAACCCCTTTAAAAAGTGTTCGTGTCACAAACCCCTTTGGATAGCGAGTGTGTGTCACAAACCCTACTGGATAGTGTGTCTGTCACAAACCCAATTCGACATCATGTGTGTCACAAACACCATTGGACTGAGTGTGTGTATCACAAACCCCATTGGACAGCGTGTTTGTCACAATACCCATTGGAGAGCGTGTGTTTGTCATAAACCCCATTGGACAGTGTGTGTGTGTCACAAAACCCATTGGACAGCGTGTGTGTCACAATCCCCATTGGACAGCGTGTGTGTCAGAAACCCCATTGGACAGCGTGTTAGTCACAATCCCCATTGGACAGCGTGTGTTTCTCATAAACCCCATTGGACAGCGTGTGTGTGTCACAGTCTCCATTGGACAGTTGGCCAGAGTGTGTGTGCTCAAACCGCATTGGACAGTGTGTGTGTCACAAACCCCATTGGACATTGTTTGTTTCACAAACGCCATTGGACAGCGTGTGTGTTACAAACCCCATTGCAAAGTGTACGTGTCACAAACCGCATTGGAGAGTGTGTGTGTCACAATCCCAACTGGACAGCATGTGTGTCACAAACCCCATTGGACAGTGTGTCTGTTTCACAACTCCCATTGGACAGCGTGGTTGTCACAATCCCCATTGGACAGCGTGTGTGTCACAAACCCCATTGGACAGAGTGTGTGTGTCACAAACCCTTTGGACAGTGTGTGTGTTTCACAAACCCCTTTGGACAGCTTGTGTGTCACAGTCTCCATTGGACAGCATGTGTGTCACAAGCCCATTGGACAGAGTGTGTGTGTCACAAGCCCCATTGGACAGTGTGTCTGTGTCACAAACCCCATTGGACAGCGTGTGTGTCACAAGTACCATTGGACAGATTGTGTGTGTCACAAAACCCTCTGGAGAGCGCGTGTGTCACAATTCCCATTGGACAGTGCGTGTTTCACAGACCCCATTGGACAGAGTTTGTGTCCTAAAACCCATTGGACAGCGTGTGTGTCACAAAGAGCATTGGACAGTGTGTGTGTCACAAACCCCAGTGTACAGCGTGTGTGTCACAAACCCCACTGGACAGCGTGTGTGTCACAAACCCCATTGGAAAGAGTGTCTGTCAGAAACCCCATTGGACAGTGTGTGTGTCACAAATCCCATTGGACAGTGTGTGTCACAATCCCCATTGGACAGCGTGTGTTTGTCATAAACCCCATTGGACAGTGTGTGTGTGTCACAAACCCCATTGGACAGCGTGTGTGTCACAATCCCCATTGGACAGCGTGTGTGTCACAAACCCCATTGGACAGCGTGTGTGTGTCACAGTCTCCATTGGACTGTCTGTGTGTCACAAACCCATGGGACAGAGTGTGATTCACAAACACTATTGGACAGCATGTGTGTCACTAGCCCATTGGCCAGAGTGTGTGTGTCTCAAACCGCATTGGACACTGTGTGTGTCACAAACCCCATTGGACATTGTTTGTTTCACAAACGCCATTGGACAGCGTGTGTGTCACAAACCCCATTGGAAAGTGTACGTGTCACAAAAAGCATTGGAGTGTGTGTGTGTCACAATCCCAACTGGACAGCGTGTGTGTCACAAAAACCACTGGACAGCATGTGTGTCACAAACCCCATTAGACAGTGTGTCTGTTTCACAACCCCCATTGGACAGCGTGGTTGTCACAATCCCCATTGGACAGCGTGTGTGTGTCACAAACCCCTTTGGACAGTGTGTGTGTTTCACAAACCCCTTTGGACAGCTTATGTGTCACAGTCTCCATTGGACAGCATGTGTGTCACAAGCCCATTGGACAGAGTGTGTGTGTCACAAGCGTAATGGTCAGAGTGTGTATAACAAAACCCATTGGAAAGAGTGTGTGTCACAAGCCCCATTGGACAGATTGTGTGTGACAAACCCCACTGGACACAGTGTGTCACGAACCCCACTGGACTGCGTGTACATGTCACAATCCCCATTGGACAGCGTGTGTGTCACAAACCCCATTGGACAGTGTGTTTGCGACAAACCCCATTGGACAGAGTGTGTTTCAGAAACCCCATTGGAAAGAGTGTGTGTCACAAACCCCATGGGACAGTGTGTGTGTCACAAACCCCATTGGACAGCATCCGTGTCACAAACGCCATTGGACAGCGTGTGTATGTCACAATCCCAATTGTACAGCGTGTGTGTCACAAAAACCATTGGACAGCATGCGTGTAACAAACACCATGGAACACCGTGTGTGTGTCACATTCTCCACTGGACAGCGTGTGTGTCACAAACCCCATTGGACAGTGTGTGTGTTTCACGATCCCCATTGGACAGAGTGCATGTGTCACAAACCCAATTTGACAGCGTGTTTGTCACAAGCCCCTTTGGACAGTGTGTGTGTCACAAACACCTTTGGAAAGTGTGCTTGTCACAAACCCCATTGGATAGCGTGTGTATGTAAAAATCCCCTTTGGACAGTGTCTGTGTCACAAACCCCATGGGACACCGTGTGTATTTCTCAATCCCCATTGGACAGCGTCTGTGTCACAAAGCCCCTTGCATGGCGTGTGTGTCACAAACCCCATTGGACAGCGTGTGTGTCACAAACACCATTGGATAACGTGTGTGTCATAAACCCCATTAGACAGTGTGTGTGTGTCACAATCACCATTGGACAGTGTGTATGTCTCGCAAACCCCATTGGACAGTGTGTGTGTCACAAAACCCACTGGACAGTGTATGTGTCACAAAATCCATTGGATAGCACGTGTGTGTCACAAACCCTATTGGACAGTGTGTGTGTCACAAACACCCTTGGACATCGTGTGTGTGTCACAGTCCCCATTGGACAGTGTAAGTGTCACAAAACCCATTGTATACCGTGTGTGTCACAAACCCCATTAGAAAGTGTGTGTGTCACAAACCCCATTGGATAGCGTGTGTGTGTCACAAACCCTACTGGTGAGTGTGTGTGTCACAATCCCCATTGGACAGCGTGTGTGTCACAAAACCCATTGGACAGATTGTGTGTGTCACAAACCCCTTTGGACAGCGTGTTTGTCACAATTCCCATTGGACAGCACGTGTGTCACAAACCCCATTGGACAGTGTGTGTGTGTCACAAACCCCATTGGACAGCGTGTGTGTCACAAGTACCATTGGACAGATTTTGTGTGTCACAAAACCCTCTGGAGAGCGCGTGTGTCACAATTCCCATTGGACAGCATGTGCCTCACAAGCCCCATTGGAAAGCGTATGTGTCACAAACCCTATTGGACAGTGTGTTTGTCACAATCCCCATTGGACAGCGTGTGTGTCACAAACCCATTGAAGAGCCTGTGTAGCACAAACCCCATTGGACAGCGTGTGTGTGTCACAATACACATTGCAGAGTGAGTGTGTCACAAACCTCATTGGACAGAGTTTGTGTTACTATACCCATTGGACAGCGTGTGTGTCACAAACCCCATTGGACAGTGTGTGTGTCACAAACCCCATTGGACAGCGTGTGTGTCACAAACCCCCATGGACACTGTGTGTGTCACGAGCGACATTGGACAGTTTGTGTGTCACAAACACCCCCAAACAATGTGCGTGTCACAATCCACATTGGACAGCGTGTGTGTCACAAACCCCCTGGACACTGAGTGTGTCACAAACCCCATTGTAAAGTGTGTGTGTTACAAACCCCATTGGACATCGTATGTGTCACAAAACCCTTTGGACAGTGTGTGTGTCACAAACCACATTGGACAGAGTGTGTGTGTCACAATCCCCATTGGACAGCGTGTGTGTCAGAAACCCCTTTGGACAGTGTGAGTGTCACAAACCCCATTGGACAGCGTTTGTGTGTCTTAATCCCCATTGGACAGTGTGTGTGTTCCAAACCCCATTGGAAAGTGTGTGTGTCACAATCCCCAGTAGACAGCATGTGTGTCACAAACCCCATTGGATAGTGTGTGTGTCACAAACCCCGCTGGATAGAGTTTGTGTGTTCACAATCCCCATTGGACAGTGTGTGTGTCACAAGTCCCATGGGAAAGAGTTTGTGTCACAAACCCCGTTGGACAGCGTGTGTGTCACAACACCCATTTGACCGAGTGTGTGTGTTACAAATCCCATTGGAGACCGTGTGTCTGACAAACCCCACTGGATAGTACGTGTGTCACAAAACCCATTGGACAGTGTGTGTGTTTCACAATCCTCATTGGACAGAGTGCGTGTGTCACAAACCCAATTGGACAGCGTGTTTGTCACAAGCCCCTTTGGACAGTGTGTGTGTCACAAACCCCATGGGACACAGTGTGTGTCACAAACACTATTGGACAGTGTGTGTGTTACAAACCCCACTGGACAGCGTGTGTGTCACAATCCCCATTGGAAAGCGGTTGTGTGTCGCAATCCCCATTGGACAGTGTGTGTGTCACAAACCCCACTGGTCAGCGTGTTTGTTACAAACCCGATGGGACAGCGTGTGTGTGTCATAAACTCCACGGGAAAGTGTGTTTGTTCACAAACCCCTTTGGATAGCGTGTGTGTGTCACAAACCCCTTTAGAAAGTGTGAGTGTCAAATACCCCTTTGGATAGCATGTGTGTGTGTCACAAACCCTATTGGATAGTGTGTATGTCACAATCCCCATTGGACAGCGTCTGTGTCACAAACCCCATTGGACAGCGTGTGAGTCACAAACACCATTGGACATCGTGTGTGTGTCACAAGCCCCATTGGACAGAGTCTGTGTCACAAACCCCATGAAAACATGTGTGTGTCACAAACCCCATTGGATAGCGTGTGTTTCTCACAAACCCTATTGGACAGTGAGTGTGTCACATACCGCACTGGACAGCGTGTGTGTCACGAACCCCATTGGACAACGTGCGTATCACAAAACCCATGGGACAGCGTGTGTGTCACAATCCCCATGGGACAGAGTGTGTGTGTCAAAAAACCCATTGGACAGCGTGTGTGTCACAATACCCTTTGGACAGATTGTGAGTGTCACAAGCCCCATTGGGCAACGTGTGTGTCATAAACCCCATTAGACAGTGTGTGTGTCTCACAGACCGCATTGACACAGTGTGTGTGTCACAAAACCCACTGGACAGTGTATGTGTCACAAAAACCATTGGATAGCATGTGTGTGTCACAAACCCTATTGCACAGTGTGTGTGTCACAAAGGGCATTGGACAATGTGTTCGTCACAATCTCCATGGGACAGCGTCTGTGTCACAAACCCCATTGGACAGTGTGTGTGTCACAAACCCCCTTGGAAATTGTACGTGTCACAAACTGCATTGGATAGCGTGTGTTTGTCATAAACTCCATTCTACAGCTTGTTTGTCACAACCCCTTTGGATAGAGTGTGTGTGTCACAAACCCCATTGTACAGCGTGTTTGTCACAATCCCCATTGGACAACGTCTGTGTCACAAACCCCATTGGACAGAGTGTGTATGACAAACCCCATTGGACAGAGTGTGTGTCACAAGCCCCATTGGACAGAGTGTGGGTGACAAAGCCCATTGGACAGTGTGTGTGTCACAAACTGTATTGGACAGCGTGTGTGTGACAAACCCTACTGGACAGAGTGTGTCACGAACCCCATCGGACTGCGTGTGCATGCCACAGTCTCCATTGGAAAGTTTGTGTGGCACAAACGCCACTGGACAGCTTGTTTGTCACAATACCCATTGGAAAACATGTGTGTCACAAACCCCATTGGACAGAGTGTGGGTGACAAACCCCCTTGGACAGCATCCGTGTCTCAAACGCCATTGGACAGCGTGTGTATGTCACTATCCAAATTGGACAGCGTGTGTGTCAAAAAAAACATTGGACAGCATGCGTATCACAAACACCATGGGACAGCGTGTGTGTGTCACAATCTCCATTGGACAGAGTGTGTGTCACAAACCTCATTGGACAGCGTGTTTGTCACAAACCCCTTTGGACAGTGTTTGTGTTCCAAACCTCATTGGACAGTGTGTATGTCACAATCAACTTCGGACAGTGTTTGTGTCACAAACCCTATTTGCAGTGTGTGTGTCACGAACCCCATTGGACAGCGTATGTGTCACAACCCCATTGGATAGAGTGTGTGTGTTGCAAAAACCCATTGGACAGAGTGGGTATGAAAAACCCATTGGGCAGTGTGTGCGTGTCACAAATCCCATTGGAAATGGTGTGTGTCACAAACCCCACTGGACAGCGTGTTCGTCACAACCCCCATTGGACAGCATGTGTGTCATAAACCCCATTGAACAGGGTGTGTGTCAATTACCATAGGAAATAGTTTGGGTCACAAACACCTCTGGACAGAGCGTGTGTCACAAAACCCATTAGACAGCAAGCGTGTCACAAACCCCTTTGGACAGTGGGTTTCACAAACCCCATTGGACAGCGTGTGTGTGTCACAATCTCCATTGGACAATGTGTGTGTCACAAACCCCATGGGACAGAGTGTGTTTCACAAACACTATTGGACAGCGTGTGTGTCACAAGCCCATTGGACAGAGTTTATGTCACAAAACCCATTTGTCAGCCTGTCACAAACACCATTGGACAGTGTGTGTGTAACAAACCCAATTGGTCAGCGCGTGTGTCACAAACCCCATGGTACAGCATGTGTGTGTCACAAAACCCATTGGAAAGTGTGCGTATCACAAACCCCATTGAATAGCGTGTGTATGTCACAATCCCCATAGGACAGCCTGTGTGTCACGAACCCCATTGGACAGCGTGTATGTCACAAGTACCATTGGACAGACTGTGTGTGTCACAATCCCCATTGGACAGCGTGGGTGTCACAATCCCCATTAGACAGCGTGTGTGTCACAAACCCCATTGGACAGATTGTGTATGTCATAAACCCATTGGACAACGTGTGTGTGTTACAATCCCCATTGGACAGCATGTATGTTTCACAAACCCCATTGGACAGTGTGTGTGTCACAAAGCCCTTTGGACAGCGTGTGTGTCACAAGCCCATTGGAAAGAGTGTGTGTGTCCCAAAGCCTAGTGGACAGTTTGTGTGTCACAAAAGCCATTGGACAGCATGCGTGTCACAAACCCCATTAGACAGTGTGTGTGTAACAAACCCAATTGGTCAGCATGTGTGTCACAAACCCCATGGGACAGCGTGTGTGTGTCACAGACCCCACTGGAAAGTGTGTGTGTCACAAACTACATTGGATAGCGTGTGTGTGTCACAAACCCCTTTAGAAAGTGTGCGTGTCACAAATCCCTTTGGATAGCGTGTGTGTGTCACATACCCTATTGGATAATGTGATGTCACAATCCCCATTGGACAGCGTCTGTGTCACAAAACCCATTATTAGAGCGTGTGTGTCACAAACACTTTTGGACATCGTGTGTGTGTCACAAAACTCTTTGTATAGCATATGTGTCTCAAACCCCATTAGAAAGTGTGTGTGTCACAAACCCCACTGGACAGCGTGTGTGTCACGAAACCTATTGGACAGCGTGTGTGTCACAAGACCCATTGGACAGGTTGTGCGTGTCACAAACCCCATTAGAATGTGTGTGTGTCACAAACCCCGTTGTATAGCGTGTGTGTGTCACAAACCCTATTGGACAGTGTGGGTGTCACAATCCCCACTGGACAGCGTGTGTGTCACGAACCCCATTGGACAACGTGCGTGTCACAAAACCCATTGGACAGAGTGTGTGTCACAATCCCCATTGGACAGTGTGTGTGTCACAAAATGCACTGGACAGTGTATGTGTCACAAAACCCATTGGATAGCGTGTGTCTGACACGAACCCCGTTGGACAGCGTGGGTGCGTCACAAACCCTCCTCGTCAGTGTGTGTGTCACAAAACCCATTGGACAGCACGTGTGTCACAATCCGCATTGGACAGCGTGTGTGTGACACGAACCCCATTGGACAGCGTGTGTGCGTCACAAACCCTCCTGGTCAGTGTGTGTGTCACAGAACCCATTGGACAGCGTGTGTGTCACAAGCCCATTGGATAGAGTGTGTGTCACAAAAACCATTGGACACCATGCCTGTCGCAAAAACCATTGGACAGTGTGTGTGTAACAAACCCAACTGGTCAGAGTTTGTGTCAGAAAACCCATGGGACAGTGTGTGTGTGTCACAAAAACCATTGGAAAGTGTGTCTGTCACAAACCCCATTGGAGAGCGTGTGTAGTGTCACAATCCCCATTGCACAGTGTGTGTGTCACAAACCCCATGGGACAGAGTGTGTGTCACAAAGACTATTGGACAGTGTGTGTGTCACAAACCCCACTGGACAGCGTGTGTATCACAATCCCCATTGGACAGCGTGTGTGTCACAAGCACATTGGAAAGAGTGTGTGTGTCACAAAACCCACTGGACAGTGTATGTGTCACAAAACCCATTGGAGACCGTGTGTGTGTCCCAAAGCCTATTAGACAGTGTGTGTGTAACAAACCCTATTGGTCAGCGTGTTTGTTACAAACCCCATGGGACAACGTGTGTGTCACAAACCCCACGGGAAAGTGTGTGTGTCACAAACCCCATTGGATAGCGTGTGTTTATCACAAACCGTATTGGACAGTGTGCGTGTCACATACCCCACTGGACAGCGTGTGTGTCACGAACCAAATTGGACAACGTGTGTGTCACAAAACCCATTGGACAGTGTGTGTGTCACAATCCCCTTTGGACAGCGTGTGTGACAAAAAACCCATTGTACAACGTGTGTGTCACAGGATCCGCTGTACAGAGTGTGTGTGTCACAAACCCCATTAGAAAGTGTGTGTGTCACAAACCCCGGTGGATAGCGTGTGTGCGTTACAAACCCTATTGGAAAGTGTTTGTGTCTCAAACCCCACTGGACAGCGTGTGTGTCACGAACCCTATTGGACAACGTGTGTGTCACAAAACCCATTGGACAGCGTTTGTGTCAGAAGATCCATTGGACAGAGTGTGTGTGTCACAAACCCCATTGGACAGCGTGTGTGTCACAGTCCCCATTGGACAGATTGTGTGTGTCACAAACCCCATTGGACAACGTGTCTGTCATAAACCCCATTAAATAGCGTGTGTGTGTCACAATCCCCATTGGATAGCGCGCGTGTCACAAAGCCCACTGGACAGAGTATGTGTCACAAAACCCATTGCATAGCGTGTGTGTGTCACAAACCCTATTGGACAGTGAGTGTTACAAAACTCCCTGGACAGAGTGTGTGTCACAAGTGCCACTGGACAGAGTGTGTGTGTCACAAACCGCATTGGACAATATGTGTGTCACAAACCCCTGTGGGAACTGTGTGTATCACGAACGCCATCGGACAGTCTGTTTGTAACAACCCCCCCTGGACAGTGTGTGTGTCACAATCCCCAGTAGACTGCGTGTGTGTCACAAACCCCATTGGATAGTGTGTGTGTCACAAACCCCACTGGACAGAGTGTGTGTCTCAAACACCAATGGACAGTGTGTGTGTCACAAAACCCATTGGACAGAGTTTGTGTGTCACAATACCCATTGGACAGTGTGTGTGTCACAACCCCCATGTGACCGAGTGTGTGTGTCTCAATCCCCTTGGAGACCGTGTGTCTGACAAACCCCACTGGACAGTACGTGTGTCACAAAACCAATTGGACAGCATGCGTGTCACAAACACCATTGTACAGCGTGTGTATGTCACAATCGTCATTGCACTATGAGTGTGTCACAAACCCATTTGACAGCGTGTGTGTCACAAACGCCATTGGACAGAGTGTGTGTGTGACAAACACCATTGGACAGTGTCTGTGTCACAATCCCCATTGTACAGTGTGTTTTTGACAAACTCCATTGGACAGCGTGTGTGTGTCACAGTCCCCATTGGACAGCATGTGTGTTAGAAACCCAATTGGACAGCGTGTGTGTTACAAATCTCCCTGGATATTGTGCTTGTCACAAACCCCATTGGACAGAGTGTGTGTGTCATAAACCCGATTGGACAGAATGTGTGTCACAATCCCCATTGGACAGCGTGTGTGTGACACGAACCCCATTGGACAGCGTGTGTGTCACAAGCTCATTGGAAAGATTGTGTGTGTCACAAAACTCACTGGACAGTGTATGTGTCACAAAACCCACTGGAGAGCGTGTGTGTGTCCCAAAGCCTATTCGACAGTGTGTGTGTAACAAAACCTGTTGGTCAGCGTGTTTGTCACAAACCTCATGGGACAGCGTGTGTGTGTCACAAACCCCACTGGAAAGTGTGTGTGTCACAAACCCCATTGGATAGCGTGTGTGTGTCACAAACCCCTTTAGAAAGTGTACGTGTCACAAACCCCTTTGGATAGTGTGTGTGTGTCACACACCCTATTGGATAGTATGTCTGTCACAATCCCCATTTGACAGCGTCTGTGTCACAAACCCCATTAGAACGTGTGTGAGTCACAAACCCCATTGGAGAGCGTGTGTGTGTCACAATCCCCATTGGACAGCGTCTGTGTCACAAAACCCATTAGAACGTGTGTGAGTCACAAACCCCATTGGAGAGCGTGTGTGTGTCACAATCCCCATTGGACAGCGTCTGTGTCACAAAACCCATTAGAATGTGTGTGAGTCACAAACCCCATTGGAGAGCGTGTGTGTGTCACAATCCCTATTGGACAGTGTGTGTGTCACAAACCCCATGGGACAGAGTGTGTGTCACAAACACCCTTGGACAGTGTGTGTGTCACAAACCCCACTGGACAGCGTGTGTGTCACGAACCCCAATGGACAACGTGTGTGTGTCACAAAACGATTGGACAGCATGTGTCAAAATCCCCATTTGACAGAGTGTGTCAAAAAACCCATTGGACAGCGAGTGTGTCACAAGATCCATTGGACAGAGTGTGTGTGTCACAAACCCCATTGGACAGCAAGAGTGTCACAATCCCCATTGGACAGATTGTGTGTGTCACAAGACCCATTGGGCAACGTGTGTGTCATAAACCCCATTAGACAGCGTGTGTGTGTCATAATCCCCATTGGACAGCGTGTGTGTGACACGAACCCCATTGGAGAGCGTGTGTGTGTCACAAACCCTCCTGGTCAGTGTGTGTGTCACAAAGCCCATTGGAGATCGTTTGTGTCACAAAACCCTTGGACAGAGTGTGTGTCACAAACACCATTGGACATCGTGTGTGTGTCCAAATCCCCACTGGACAGCGTGTGTGTCACAATCCCCATTGGACAGAGTGTGTGTCACAAGCCCATTGGAAAGATTGTGTGTGTCACAAAACCCACTGGACAGTGTATGTGTCACAAAACCCACTGGAGAGCGTGTGCGTGTCCCAAAGCCTATTCGACAGTGTGTGTGTAACAAAACCTGTTGGTCAGCGTGTTTGTCACAAACCTCATGGGACAGCGTGTGTGTGTCACAAACCCCACTGGAAAGTGTGTGTGTCACAAACCCCATTGGATAGCGTGTGTGTGTCACAAACCCCTTTAGAAAGTGTACGTGTCACAAACCCCTTTGGATAGTGTGTGTGTGTCACACACCCTATTGGATAGTGTGTATGTCACAATCCCCTTTTGACAGCGTCTGTGTCACAAACCCCATTGGAGAGCGTGTGTGTGTCACAATCCCCATTGGACAGTGTGTGTGTCACAAACCCCATGGGGCAGAGTGTGTGTCACAAACACCCTTGGACAGTGTGTGTGTCACAAACCCCATTGGACAGCGTGTGTGTCACGAACCCCAATGGACAACGTGTGTGTCTCAAAACCATTGGACAGCGTGTGTCACAATCCCCATTTCACAGAGTGTGTCAAAAAACCCATTGGACAGCGAGTGTTTCACAAGACCCATTGGACAACGTGTGTGTCATAAACCCCCTTTAGACAGCGTCTGTGTGTCACAATCGCCATTGGACAGTGTGTGTGTCTCACAAACTCCATTGGACAGAGTGTGTGTGTCACAAAACCCACTGGACAATGTATGTGTCACAAAACCCATTGGATAGCGTGTGTGTGTCACAAACCCTACTGGACAGTGTGTGTGTCTTAAAGGGCATCGGACAACGTGTTTGTCACAACCCCCATGGGACAGTGTCTGTATCACAAACCACATTGGACAGTGTGTGTGTCACAAACCCCATTGGAAATTGTAGGTGTCACAAACTGCATTGGATAGTGTGTGTGTGTCATAAACTCCATTCTACAGCTTGTTTATCACAAGCCCATTGGATAGAGTGTGTGTGTCACAAACCCCATTGTACAGCATGTTTGTCACAATCCCCATTGGACAGAGAGTGTGTGACAAAGCCCATTGGACAGTTTGTGTGTCACAAACCCCATTTGACAGCGTGTGTGTGACAAATCCCCTGGACAGAGTGTGTCACGAACCCCATTGGACTGCGTGTGCATGTCACAGTCCCCATTGGACAGTTTGTGTGGCACAAACCCCATTGGACAGCGTGTTTGTCACCATCCCCATTAGACAACGTGTGTGTCACAAACCCCATTGGACAGAATGTGTGTGACAAACCCCATTGGACGGAGTGTGTGTCGGAAACCCCATTGGAAAGAGTGTGTGTCACAAACCCCATTGGACAGTGTGTGTGTCACAAACGCCATTCGACAACATCCGTGTCACAAACGCCATTAGACAGTGTTTGTCTTTCACAATCCCCATTGGACATGGTGTGTGTGTCACAATCCACATTGGACAGTGTGTGTGTGTGTCACAAACCCCATTGGACAGTGTGTGTTTCAGAAACCGTCATGGAAAATGTGTGTGTCACAATCCCCACTGGACAGCGTGTGTGTCTCACAAACCCCATTGGACAGAGTGTGTGTGTCACAAAACCTACTGGACAGCGTCTGTGTCACAATCCCCATTGGACGGTGTGCGTGTCACAAACCCCAATAGACAGCGTGTGCGTAAGAAACCGCCCTGGACAGTGTGTTTGTCATAAACCCTATTGTACAGCAAGTGTGTCACAATCCCCATTGGACAGCGTGTGTGTCAAAAACGCCATTTGAAATTGTGTGTAAAAAATCCCATTGGACAGTGTGTGTTTGTCACAAAACATCCTGGTCACTGTGTGTGTCACAAACCCCATTGGACAATGTGTGTGTGTCACAATTACCACTGGAGAGTGTGTGGTAGTTACAAACTCCATTGGACATTGTGTGTGTCACAATCCCTATTAGTTAGCGTGTATGTCACAAACCCCATTGGAGAGTGTATGTGTCACAAACCCTCCTGGACAGCTACTGTGTCACAATCCTCATTGGACAGTGTGCGTGTCACAAACCCCATTGGACACCGTGTGCGTCACAAACCGCCCTGGACAGTTTGTTTGTCACAAACCCCATTGGACAGCCTGTGTGTGTCACAAAGCCCCCTGGTCAGTGTGTGTGTCACAAACCCCATTGGACAGAGGGTGTGTGTCACAATACCCATTGGACAGTGTGTGTGTGTCACAATACCCATAGGAAAGCATGTGTGTCAAAAACCCCACTGGAAAGTGTGTTTTTCACAAACCGTATTGGTGATCGTGTGTGTCAGAAGCCCATTGTACAGAGTGTGTGTTTCAAAAAACCCAGTGGACAGCATGTGTGTCACGAACCCCTTTGGACTGCGCATGTGTCACAAGCACCATTGGATAGCGTGTGTGTGTCACAAACCTCATGGGACAGCGTGTGGTTATCACAAACCCCACTGGACAGAGTGTGTGACACGAACCCCATTGGACAGAGTGTGTGTCACAAACCCTCCTGGTCACTGTGTCTGTTACTAACCCCATTGGACAGTGTGTTTGTCACAAGCTCCATGGACAGAGTGTGTGTCACAAAACCCATTGGACAGCATGCGTGTCACAAACACCATTGTACAGAGTGTGTGCAAGAAACCCAATTGTACAGCGTGTTTGTCACAATCCCCATTGGACAGCGTGTGTTTCACAAACCCCATTGGATAGGGTGTGTGTGTCAAACCCCATTGGACAGCGTGTGTGTGTCACAATCCCCACTGGACAGCGTGTGTGTTTCACAAACCCCATTGGACAGTGTGTGTGTCACAAACAGTCATGGACATTGTGTGTGTCACAATCCCCATTGGTGAGCGTATGTGTGACAAACCCCATTGGACAGTGTGCGTGTCACAAACCCTCATGGACAGTGTCTGTGTCACAATCCCCATTGGACAGTATGCGTGTCACAAACCCCATGTGACAGCGTGTGCGTCACAAACCCCCTGGACAGTGTGTTTGTGTCACAAACAGTCATGGACATTGTGTTTGTCACAATCCCCATTGGACAGCGTGTGTGTAACAAAACCCATTCAACAGAGTGTGTGTGACAAACCTCATTGGACAGCGTGTATGTGTCACAATCCCCATTGCACAGTGTGTGTGTGTCACAAACCCCAATGGACATTGTGTGTGTCACAAACCATCATGGACATTGTGTGTGTCACAAACCCCATTGGACAGCGTGTGTGTCACAAGCCCAATGGACAGAGTGTGTGTCACAAAACCCATTGGACAGCAGCCGTATCACAAACACCATTGCACAGTGTGTGTGTAACAAACCCAATTGGTCAGCGTGTGTGTCACAAACCCCAGGGGACAGCGTGTGTGTGTCACAAACCCCATTGGAAAGTGTGTGTGTCACAAACCCCATTGGATAGCATGTGTGTGTCACAAACCCTATTGGACAGTGTGTGTGTCACAAACTGCTTTGGACAGTGTGTGTGTCACAAGCCGTCATGGACATTGTGTGTGTCACAATCCCCATTGGTGAGCGTGTGTGTGACAAACCCCATTGGACAGTGTATGTGTCACAAGCCCAATGGACAGAGTGTGTGTCACAAAACCCATTGGACAGCATGCGTGTCACAAACACCATTGGAGAATGTGTGTGTGTCAAAAACCCCATTGGACAGCGTGTGTGTGTCACAACCCCCATTGCACTGTGTGATTGTGTGACAAACACCATTGGACAGTGTGTGTGACACAAACTCCATTGGACAGTGTGTGTGTCATAAACCGCATTGGACAGAGTGTGTGTGTCACAAACCCCATTGGACAGTGTGTGTGTCACAAATCCCATTGGACAGCGTGTGCGTGAAAAACCCCCCTGGACAGTTTGTTTGTCACAAACCCCATTGGACAGAGTGTGTGTGTCATAAACCCCATTGGACAGCATGTGTGTCAGAAACCCCATTGGACAGTGTGTGTCACAAATGCCATTGGACAGCGTGTGTGTCACAAATCCCTTTGGACAGCCTCTGTGTATCACAAACCCCCCTCGTCAGTGTGTGTGTCACAATACGCATTGGACAGTGTGTGTGTGTCACGAACACGATTGGACAGTGTGTGTGTCACAAACCCCATTGGAGAGCGTATGTGTGTCACAAACCCTCCTGGTCAGTGTGTGTGATACAAACCCTATTGGACAGCATGAGTGTCACAAACACCATTGGACAGTGTAGTGTGCAGCAAACCCAATTGGTCGGCGTGTGTGTCACAAAGCCCATGGGACAGTGTGTGTGTCACAAACCCCAATGGACAGCGTGTGTGTGTCTCAAACCCTCCTGTTCAGTGTGTGTGTCACAAACCCCATGGGACAGCGTGTGTATATCACAATCCCCATTGGACAGCGTCTGTGTCACAAACCCCAATGAACAGCGTGTGTGTCACAAACAACATTGGACAGAGTGTGTTTGTCACAATCCCGATTGGACAGTGTGTGTGTCACAAGAACCATTGGACAGAGTGTGTGTGTCAAAAACTCCATTGGACAGAGTTTGTGTCATAAACCGCATTGGACAGCGTGTGGGTGTCACAATACCCATTGGACAGTGTGGGTGTGTCACAAACCCCATTGGACAGCGTGTGCGTCACAAAACCCATTGGAATGTGTGTGCCTCACAAACCCCATTGGACAGTGTGTGTGTGTCACAAACCCTATTGGAAAGGGTGTGTATCACAAACCCCATTGGGCAGAGTGGGGGTCAGAAACCCCCATGGACAGTGCGTGTGTCATGAAACCCATTGGGCAGCATGCGTGTGACAAACAACATTGGACAGCCTGTGTTTGTCACAAGAACCATTGGACAGAGTGTGTGTGTCACAAACCTCATTGGACAGAGTGTGTGTCACAAGAACCATTGGACAGGGTGTGTGTGTCACAAACACCATTGGACAGCGTGTGTGTCAAAAACCCCATTGGAAAGTGTGTGTGTCACAAGCCCCATTGGACAGTGTGTGTGTGTCACAAACTCCATTGGAAAGTTTGTGTGTCACAATCCCCATCAGAAAGTGTGCATGTTCACAAACCCCTTTGGATAGCGTGTGTGTGTCACAAACCCTATTGGATAGTGTGTATGTCACAACCCCCATTGGACAGCGTCTGTGTCACAAACAACATTGGATAGCGTGTGTGTGTCACAAACCCCACTGGACAGCGTGTTTGTCACGAAGAGCATTGGACAGCGTGTGTGTGTCAAGACCCATTGGACAGAGTGTGTGTTTCACAAACCCCATTGTACAGCGTGTGTGTCACAAAACCCATTGGAAAGTGTGTGTTTCACAAACTCCATTGGATAGCGTGTGTGTCACAAACCCCATGAGAAAGTGTGCGTGACACAAACACCATTGTATAGCATGTAGCATGTCACAAACCCTATTGGACAGTGTGTGTGTAAGAAAAACCATTGGACCATGTGTATGTGTCCACAAACCCTATTGGACAGAGTGTGTGTCACAAACCCCGTTGGACAGCATCCGTGTCACAAACACCATTGGACAGCGTGTTTGCGCCACAATCCCTATTGGACAGCGTGTGTTTCACAAACACCATTTGAGAATGTGTGTGTGTCAAAAACCCCATTGGACAGCGTGTGTGTGTCACAACCCCCATTGCACTGTGTGATTGTGTGACAAACACGATTGGACAGAGTGTGTGACACAAACTCCATTGGACAGAGTGTGTGTCAGGAACCCCATTGGACAGTGTGTGTGTGTCAGAAACGCCATTGGATAGTGCGCGTGTCACTAAACCGATTGGATAGCGTGTGTATCACAAACCCCATTAGAAAGTGTTTGTTTCAGAAACCCCTTTGGATAGCGTGTGTGTGTCACAAACACTATTGGACACTGTGTGTGTCACAAAACCCATTGGATAGAGTGTGTGTCACAAACCACATTACAAAATGTGTGTGTCACAAATCCCATTGGAAAGCGTGTGTGTCACAAACCCTATTGGACAGTGTGTGTGTCACAAACCCCACAGGACAGCGTGGGTGTCAAAAACCCCATTGGACAGATTGTGTGTTTCACAAACACCATTGGACAGCATGTGTGTCATAAACCGCATAGGACAGTGTGTGTGTGTCACAAACCCCATTGCACAGTGTGTGAGTCACAAACCCCATTAGACAGTGTGTGCATCACAAACCCCCCTGGACAGTTTGTTTGTCACAAACCCCACTGGAAAGAGTGTGTGTGTCATAAACCCCATTGGACAGCATCTGTGTCAGAAACCCCATTGGACAGTGTGTGTCACAAATGCCATTGGACAGCGTGTGTGTCACAAACCCCATTGGACAGCCTGTGTGTCATAAACCCCATTGGACAGCGTGTGTGTGTAACAATACCCATTGGACAGTGTGTGTGTGTCACAAACCCCATTGGAAAGTGCGTGTTTCACAAGGACTATTGGACAGCGTGTGTGTCACAACCCGTAGGACAGAGTGTGTGTGTCACAAAACCCACTGGACAGCGTGTGTGTCATGAACCCCTTTGGACAGTGTGTGTGTCACAACCAATATTGGACAGAGTGTGTGTGTCACAAACCCCTTTGGGAAGTGTACGTGTCACAAATCTCATTGGATAGCGTGTGTGTCACAAACCCCATGGGACACCGTGTGTGTGTCAAAAACCCCACGGCACAGAGTGTGTGTCACGAACCCCATTGGACAGAGTGTATGTGACAAACCCCATTGGACAGCGTGTGTGAGTCACAATCCCCATTGGACAGTGTGTGTGTGTCACAAACCCCATTGCACAGTGTGTGTGTCACAAACTGTCATGGACACTGTGTGTGTCACAATCCCCATTGGTGACCGTGTGTGTCACAAACCCCATTGGACAGTGTGTGTGTCACAAACCCTCCTGGACAGCGTCTGTGTCACTATCCACATTGGACAGTGTGTATGTGACAAACCCCATTGGACAGCGTGTTTGAGTCACAATCCCCATTGGACAGTGTGTGTGTGTCACAAACCCCATTGCACAGTGTGTGTGTCACAAACCGTCATGGACACTGTGTGTGTCACAATCCCCATTGGTGACCGTGTGTGTCACAAACCCCATTGGACAGTGTGTGTGTCACAAACACTCCTGGACAGCATCTGTGTCACAATCCCCATTGGACAGTGTGCGTGTCTCAAACCCCATTGGACAGCGGGTGCGTCACAAAACCCCCTGGACAGTGTGTTTGTCACAAACCCCATTGGACAGAATGTGTGTCAAAAACCCCATTGGACAGCCTGTGTGTGTCACAAACCCCCCGGTCAGTGTGTGTGTCACAAACCCCATTTAAACAGCCTGTGTGTCACAAACACCATTGGACAGTGTTTGTGTCACAAACCCCATGGGACAGCCTGTGTGTGTCACAAACCCTCCTGGTCAGTGTGTGTGTCACAAACCCCATTGGACTGCATGGGTGTCAAAAACACTATTGGACAGTGTGTGTGCATCAAACCAAATTGGTCGGCGTGTGTGTCACAAACCCCATTTTAAAGTGTGGGTGTCACAAACCCCATTGGAAAGTGTGCGTGTCACAAACCCCATTGTATAGTGTGTGTATGTCATAATCCCCATTGGACAGTGTCTGTGTCAGAAACCCCATGGGACAGCGTGTGTATGTCACAGTCACCATTGAACAGCGTCTGTGTCAGAAACCCCAATGCACAGCGTGCGTGTCACAAACACCATGGGACAGACTGTGTGTGTCACAAATCCCGCTGGTGAGTGTGTGTGTCACAAACTCCATTTGACATCGTGTGTTTCACAAACACCAATGCACAGTGTGTGTGTCACAAACCCCATTGGACAGCTTGTGTGTCACAAGCCCATTGGAGAGAGTGTTTGTCACAAAACCCTTTGGAAATTGTCCGTGTCACAAACCCCATTGGACATTGTGTGTGTCACAAACTCTCCTGGACAGCATCTGTGTCACAATACCCATTGGACAGTGTGCGTGTCACAAAGCCCATTGGACAGCGTGTGCGTGACAAACCCCCCTGGACAGTGTGTTTGTCACAAACCCCATTGGACAGTGTGTGTGTCATAAACCCCATTGGACAGCATGTGTGTCACAATGCCCATTAGACAACGTGTGTCTCGGAAACCCCACTGGACAGTGTGTGTCACAAATCCCATTGGACAGTGTGTGTGTCAAAAACCCCATTGGACAGCCTGTGTGTGTCACAAACCCCCCAGGTCAGTGTGTGTGTCACAAACCCCATATGACAGCGTGTGTGTCACAAACACCATTGGACAGTGTGTGTGTCACATACCCCATTGGACAGCGTGTGTGTCACAAGCCCAATGGACAGAGTGTGTGTCACAAAACCCATTGGACAGCATGCGTGTCACAAACACCATTGGACAGTGTGTTTGTAGCAAACCCAGTTGGTCGGCGTGTGTGTCACAAACCTCATTGGAAAGAGTGTGTGTCACAAACCCCATTGGATGGCGTGTGTGTCACAAACACTATTGGACAGTGTGTGTGTCACAAACCCCATTGGACAGCGTGTTTGTCACAATCCCCATTGTACATTGTGTTTGTCAAAAAACCCCATTGGACAGAGTGTGTGTGTCACACACCCGATTGTACAGCGTGTGTGTCTTAAACTCCATTGGACAGTGTGTGAGTGTCACAACCCCCATTGGATAGAGTGTGTGTGTCACAAACCCCATTGGACAGCGTGTGTGTCACAAAACCCATTGGATAGTGTGTGTGTGTCACAAACACTATTGGAGAGCGTGTGTGTCACAAGCCCATTGGATAGCGTCTGTGTGTCACAAACCCAATGGGACAGCGTGTGTGTGTCATTAAACCCACTGGACAGAGTGTGTGTCACGAACCCCAATGGACAGCGTGTATGTGTCACAATCCCATTGGACAGCGTGTGTGTCACAAACCCCATTGGACAGTGCGTATGTCACAAACCCCTCTGGACATCCCGTGTGTCATGAACTCCATTGGACAGTGTGTGTGTCACAAGACCATTGTACAGCGTGTTTGTCACAATCCCCATTGGACAGGGTGTGTGTCACAAACCCCATTAGGACATTGTGTGTGTGTCACAAACCCCATTGGACAGCGTGTGTGTCACAAACCCCACTGGATAGCGTGTGTGTCACAAACACTATTGGAGAGCATGTGTGTCACAAGCCCCATTGGACAGTGTGTGTGTGTCTCTAAACCCACTGGACAGAGTGTGTGTCATGAACCCCATTGGACAGCCTGTGTGTCATGAACTCCATTGGACAGTGTGTGTGTCACAAGCCCATTGGACAGAGTGTGTGTGTCACAAACCCCTCTGGACAGAGTGTGTGTCTACAAACGCCATTGGAAAGAGTGTGTGTGAGAAAACCCATTGGACTGCATGTGTGTCACAATCCCCGTTGGACAGCGTGTGTGTCAGAAACCCCATTGGGCAGTGTGTGTCACAAAACCACCTGGCCAGTGTCTGCGTCACAAACCCCATTTGACAGCGTGTGTGTCACAAACACCATTGATCAGTGTGTGTGTCACAAACTCCATTGGACAGCGTGTGTGTGTCACAAACTCCCCTGGTCAGAGTGTGTGTCACAAACGCCATTGAACAGCGTGTGTGTCACAAGCCCAATGGACAGAGTGTGTGTCACAAACGCCATTTGACAGTGTGTGTGTAACAAACCCAATTGGTCAGCGTGTGTGTCACAAACACCTTTGGACAGAGTGTGTGTGTCACAAAACGTATTGGACAGTGTGTGTGTCACAAAACCGATTGGATAGAGTGTGTGTCACAAACCCCATTAGAACGTGTGTGTTTCACAAACCCCATTGTATAGTGTGTGTGTGTCACAAACTGTATTGGACAGCGTGTGTGTCACGAACCCCATTGGACAGAGTGTTTGTGTCACAAACCCCCTCGGACAGCGTGTGTGTCATAAACCCCATTGGACAGCATGTGTGTGTCACAAACCCCATTGGACAGTGTGTGTGTCAGAAACCCCGTTGGAAAGTGTGTGTGTCACAAACCCCATGGAACAGAGTGTGTGTGTCACAAACCCATTTGGAAAGTGTGTGTGTCACAAACCTCATTAGACAGTGTGTGTGTCACAAACCCCACTGGTGAGAGTGGGGGTCACAAACCTCCATTGACAGTGCGTGTGTCACAAAATCCATTGGACAGCATGTGTGTCAGAAACACCATTGGACACCATGTGTGTGTTACAATCCTCATTGCACAGTGTGTGTGTCACAGACCCCATTTGACAGCGTGTGTGTCACAAACGCTATAGGACAGAGTGTGTGTGTGACAAACAGCACTGGACAGTGTGTGTGTCACAATCCCCATTGTACAGTGAGTTTGTGACAAACCCTACTGCACAGCATGTGTGTGTCACAATCCCCATTGGACAGCCTGTTTGTCACAAACCCCGCTGGACACTGTGTGTGTCACAAACCCCACTGGACAGAGTTTGTGTGTCATAAAGACCATTTGACAGTGTGTGTGTTACAAACACCACTGGACAGTGTGTGTGTCACAAACCCCATTGGACAGCGTGTGTGTGTCACAAACCCTCCTGGTCCGTGTGTGTGTCACAAACACCATTGGAAAGCATGTGTTTCACAAGCCCATTGGACAGAGTGTGTGTCACAAAACCCATTGGACAGCATGCGTGTCACAAACACCTTTGGACAGTCTGTGTGTAACAAACCCAATTGGTCAGCGTGTGATTAACTAAACCCATGGGACAGCGTGTGTGTGTCACAAACCCCATTGGAAACTGTGCGTGTCACAAACCCCTTTTAATAGCGTATGTATGTCACAGTCCCCATTGGACAGCGTCTGTGTAACAAACCCGATGGGACAGCGTGTGTGTGTCACAATACCCATTGGACAGTGTGTGTGTGTCACAAACCCCATTGGACAGTGTGTGTGTCACAATCCCCATTGGACAGCGACTGTGTCACAAACCCCAATGCACAGCGTGTGTGTCAAAAACACCATTGGACAGAATGTGTGTGTTACAATCCACATTTGACAGTGTGTGTGTCACAAAACCGATTGGATAACGTGTGTGTCACAAACCCCATTAGAAAGTGTGTGTTTGAGAAACCCCTTTGGATAGCGTGTGTGTGTCACAAACCCTATCGGACAGTTTGTGTGTCACAAACCCCATTAGAAAGTGTGTGTCACGAACCCCATTGGACAGATTGTGTGTTTCACAAACACCCATTGGACAGCGTGCGTGTCACAAGAACTATTGGACAGCGTGTGTGTGTCACAATACCCATTGGAAAGTGTGTGTGCGTCACAAACCCCGTTGGAATGTTTGTGCGTCACAAACCCCATTGGACAGTGTGTGTGTCACAAACACTATTGGAAAGTGTGTGTGTCACAAACCCCATTGGAAAGAGTGGGGGTCAGAAACCCCCATGGACAGTGCGTGTGTCACAAACCCATTGGACAGTGTGTGTGTCACAAACCCCATTGGACAGCCAGTGTGTGTCACAAACCCCCCAGGTCAGTGTGTGTGTCACAAACCCCATTGGACAGCGTGTGTGTCACAAACCCCATTTGACAGCGTGTGTGTCACAAACCCCATTGGACAGCGTGTGTGTGTCACAAACCCTCCTGGTCAGAGTTTGTGTCACAAACCCCATTGGACAGTGTGTGTGTCAAAAGCCCAATGGACAGAGTGTGTGTCACAAAACCCATTGGACAGCATGTGTGTCACAAACTCCATTGGACAGTGTGTGTGTAACAAAACCAATTGGTCGGCGTGTGTGTCACAAACCCCATGGGACAGCGTGTGTGTGTCACAAAGCCCACCGGACAGCCTGTGTGTGTCACAAACCCCCCAGGTCAAGTGTGTGTGTCACAAACCCCATTTGACAACGTGTGTGTCACAAACACCATTGGACAGTGTGTGTGTCACAAACCCCATTGGACAGCGTGTGTGTGTCACAAACCCTCCTGGTCTGTGTGTGTGTCACAAACCCCATTGGACAGCGTGTGTGTCACAATCCCAATGGACAGAGTGTGTGTCACAAAACCCATTGTATAGTGTGTGTATGTCACAATCCCCATTGGACAGCGTCTGTGTCACAAACCCCATGGTACAGCGTGTTTGTGTCAGAAACCCCACTGCACACACTGTGTGTCACGAACCCCATTGGACAGCGTGTATGTGTCACAATCCTCATTGGACAGCGTGTGTGTCACAAACCCCATTGGACAGAGTCTGCGTCACGAACCCCATTGGACAGTGTGAGCTGACCCTGGCAACTACAGGCCTGTCAGCCTGACCTCGGTGCCTGGCAGGGTTATGGAGCAGATCATCCTGAATGGAATCACACAGCACCTTCAGGATGGACAAGGGATCAGACCCAGCCAGCATGGGTTTAGGAGGGGCTGGTCCTGTCTGACCAACCTAATCTCCTTTTATGATCAGGTGACTCACCTGGTGGATGAGGGGAAAGCTGTGGATGTGGTCTATCTGGACTTCAGCAAGGTCTTTGACACTGTCTCCCATAATATACTCTTGCAAAAGCTGGTAGCCCATGGCTTGGACAAGTTTACTCTACGCTGGGTTAAGAACTGGCTGGAGGGCCGGGCCCAGAGAGTGCTGGTGAATGGGGCTGCATCCAGCTGGCGGCCAGTCACTAGTGGTGTTCCCCAGGGGTCAGTGTTGGGTCCAGTCCTGTTTAACATCTTTATTGATGATTTCGATGAGGGGATTGAGACCATCATCAGCAAATTTGCTGATGACACCAAGTTGGGAGGGAGTGTCGACCTGCTGGAAGGCAGGAGGGCTCTGCAGAGGGATCTGGATAGACTGGAAAAATGGGCTGATTCCAATGGGATGAAGTTCAATAAGGCCAAATGCCGGGTGCTGCACTTTGGTCACAACAACCCCCTGCAGCGCTACAGGCTGGGCGCAGAGTGGCTGGAGAGCAGTCAGACAGAAAGGGACCTGGGGGTACTAATTGACAGGAAGATCAACATGAGCCAACAGTGTGCCCAGGTGGCCGCGAAGGCAAATGGTATCCTGTCCTCTATCAAAAACAGCGTGGTCAGCAGGACAAGGGAAGTGATCCTTCCCCTGTACTCTGCATTGGTGAGGCCACACCTGGAGTATTATGTTCAGTTCTGGGCCCCTCAGTTCAGGAAAGACATTGAAGTGCTGGAGCGGGTCCAGAGAAGAGCAACACGACTGGTGAAGGCACTTGAACATAAGACCTATGAGGAGAGGCTGAGGGAGCTGGGGTTGTTTAGTCTAGAGAAGGGGAGGCTTAGAGGTGACCTCATCACTCTCTATAACTACCTGAAGGGAAGTTATAGCCAGGTGGGGATTGGTCTCTTCTCCCAGGCAGTTAGCAATAGGACAAGGGGGCATGGGCTTAAACTCTACCAGGGGAAATTTAGGCTGGATATTAGAAAGAAATTCTTTACACAGAGAGTGATCAGGCATTGGAATGGCCTGCCCAGGGAGGTAGAGGACTCGCCGTCCCTGGAGGTTTTTAAACTGAGATTGGACATGGCACTTAGTGCCATGATCTAGTAAACAGACTAGAGTTGGACCAAGGGTTGGACTCGATGATCTCTGAGGTCTTTTCCAACCCAGTCGATTCTGTGATTCTGTGATTCTGTGATTCGGTGATTCTGTGATTCTGTGTGTGTGTCACAAGCCCATTGGACAGAGTGTGTGTGTCACAAACCCCATTGGATAGCGTTTGTGTGTCACAAACCCCATGGGACAGCGTGTGTGTGAAACTAAACCCACTGGACAGAGTGTGTGTCACGAACACCATTGGACAGCGTGTATGTGTCACAATCCCCATTGGACAGCGTGTGTGTCACAAACCCCATTAGACAACGTGTGTCTCAGAAACCCCATTGGACAGTGTGTGTCACAAGTCCCATTGGACAGTGTGTGTGTCAAAAACCCCATTGGAAAGCCTGTGTGTGTCACAAACCCCCCAGGACAGTGTGTGTGTCACAAACCCCATATGACAGCGTGTGTGTCACAAACACCATTGGAAAGTGTGTGTGTCACAAACCCCATTGGACAGCGTGTGTGTCACAAGCCCAATGGAGAGAGTGTGTGTCACAAAACCCATTGGACAGCATGCGTGTCACAAACACCATTGGACAGTGTGTTTGTAGCAAACCCAGTTGGTCGGCGTGTTGTGTCACAAACCCCATTGGAAAGTGTGTGTGTCAGAAATCCCATTGGAAAGTGTGCGTGTCACAAACCCCATTGTATAGTGTGTCTGTGTCACAATCCCCATTGGACAGCGTCTGTGTCACAAACCCCAATGCACAGCGTGTGTGTCACAAACACCACTGGACAGAGTGTGTGTGTGAAAATCCCCATCGGACAGTGTGCGTGTTCACAAAACTGACTGGATAGCGTGTGTGTGACAAACCCCATTAGAAAGTGTGTGTTTCACAAACCCCTTTGTACAGTGTGTGTGTCACAAACCCCATTGGAAAGTGTGTGTGTCACAAACCCCATTGGATAGCGTGTGTGTGTCACAAACACTACTGGACAGTGTGTGTGTCACAAACCCCATTGGACAGCGTGTTTGTCACAATCCCCATTGTACAGCGTGTTTGTCACAAGCTCCATTGGACAGAGTGTGTGTGTCACACACCCCAATGTACAGCGTGTGTGTCTTAAACCACATTGGACAGTGTGTGAGTGTCACAACCCCCATTGGACAGTGAGTGTATGTCACAAACCCCATTGGACAGCGTGTGTGTGTCACGAACCCCATTGAACAGCGTGTGTGTCACAAGCCCAATGGACAGAGTGTGTGTCACAATCCCCATTGGACAGTGTGTGTGTGTCACAAACCCCATTGGACAGTGTGTGTGTCACAATCCCCATTGGACAGCAACTGTGTCACAAACCCCAATGCACAGCGTGTGTGTCACAAACCCCATTAGAAAGTGTGTGTTTGAGAAAACCCATTGGATAGCGTGTGTGTGTCACAAACCCTATCGGACAGTGTGTGTGTCACAAACCCCATTAGAAAGTGTGTGTCACGAACACCATTGGACAGATTGTGTGTTTCACAAACCCCATTGGACAGCGTGCGTGTCACAAGAACTATTGGACAGAGTGTGTGCGTCACAAACCCCATTGGACAGTGTGTGTGTGTCACAAACCCTATTGGAAAGGGTGTGTGTCACAAACCCCACTGGAAAGAGTGGGGGTCAGAAACCCCCATTGACAGTGCGTATGTCACAAAACCCATTGGACAGCGTGTGTGTCACAAACCCCATTGGACAGCCGGTGTGTGTCACAAACCCCCCAGGTCAGTGTGTGTGTCACAAACCCCATTTGACAGCATGTGTGTCACAAATTCCATTGGACAGCATGTGTGTGTCACAAACCCTCCTGGTCAGAGTTTGTGTCACAAACCCCATGGGACAACGTGTGTGTGTCAAAAACCCCATTGGAAAGTGTGCGTGTCACAAACCCCATTGGAAAGTGTGTGTGTCACAAAACCCATTGGAAAGTGTGCGTGTAACAAACCCCATTGGATAGGTTGTGTATGTCACAGTCCCCATTGGACAGCGTCTGTGTCACAACCCCATGGGACAGTGTGTGTATGTCACAATCCCCATTGGACAGCAACTGTGTCACAAACCCCAATGCACAGCGTGTGTGTCACAAACCCCATTAGAAAGTGTGTGTTTGATAAAACCCATTGGATAGCGTGTGTGTGTCACAAACCCCATTAGAAAGTGTGTGTCACGAACACTATTGGACAGATTGTGTGTTTCACAAACCCCATTGGACAGCGTGCGTGTCACAAGAACTATTGGACAGAGTGTGTGCGTCACAAACCCCATTGGACAGTGTGTGTGTGTCACAAACCCCATTGGAAAGAGTGGGGGTCAGAAACCCCCCTAGACAGTGCATGTGTCACAAAACCCATTGGACAGCGTGTGTGTCACAAACCCCATTGGAAAGTGTGCGTGACACAAACCCCTTTGGATGGCGTGTGTGTGTCACAAACCCTATTGGACAGTGTGTATGTCACAATCCCCATTGGACAGCGCGTGTGTGACAAGACCCATTGGACAGAGTGTGTGTGTCACAAACCCCTTTGGACAGCGTGTGTGTCACAAACCCCATGGGACAGCGTCTATGTGTCACAAACCCTCCTGGTCATTGTGTGTGTCACAAACCCCATTGGACAGCGTGTGTGTCACAAGCCCAATGGACAGAGTGTGTGTCACAAGCCCATTGGACAGCATGCGTGTCACAAACACCATTGGACAGTCTGTGTGTAACAAACCCAATTGGTCAGCGTGTGAGTCACAAAAACCATGGTACAGCGTGTGTGTTTCACAAACCCCATTGGAAAGTGTGAGTTTCACAAACCCCATTGGATAGCGTGTGTATGTCACAGTCCCCATTGGACAGCATCTGTGTCAAAAACCCCATGGGATAGCGTGTGTGTGTCACAATACCCATTGGACAGTGTGTGTGTGTCACAAACCCCATTGGACACTGTGTGTGTCACAAACGCCATTGGAAAGTGTGTGTGTCACAAATCCCATTGGACAGTGTGTGTGTGTCACAAACTCCATTGGAAAGTGTGTGTGTCACAAACCCCATTAGAAAGTGTGCGTGTTCACAAACCCCTTTGGATAGCGTGTATGTGTCACAAACACTATTGGACAGTGTGTATGTCACAACCCCCATTGGACAGCGTCTGTGTCACAAACCCCATTGGATAGCGTGTGTGTGTCACAAACCCCACTGGACAGCGTGTTTGTCACGAAGACCGTTGGACAGCGTGAGTGTGACAAGACCCATTGGAAAGAGTGTGTGTTTCACAAACCCCATTGGACAGCGTGTGTGTCACAATACCCATTGGACAGAGTCTGTGTGTCACAATTCCCTTTGGACAGCGTGTGTGTCACAAAACCCATTGGACAGAGTTTGTGTCACAATCCCCATTGGACAGTGTGTGTGTGTCACAAACACCATTGGACAGTGTGTGTGTCACAAACCGAATTGGTCTGCGTGTGTTTACAAAACCCATGGTACAGCGTGTGTGTGTCACAAACCCCATTGGAGAGTGTGTGTTTCACAAAACCCATTGGATAGCATGTGTGTCACAAGCCCCATGAGAAAGTGTGCGTGTCACAAACTCCATTTTATAGCATATAGCATGTCAAAAACCCCATTGCACAGTGTGTGTGTCACAAAAACCTTTGGACAGAGTGTGTGTGTCCACAAACCCCATTGGACAGAGTGTGTGTCACAGTCCCCATTGGACAGCGTGTGTTTCTCAAACACCATTGGACAGCATGGGTGTCACAGACACCATTGGAGAATGTTTGTGTGTCAAAAACCCCATTGGACAATATGTGTGTGTCACAATCCCCATTGGACTGCGTGATTGTGTGACAAACAGAGTTGGACATACTGTGTGATACAAACTCCATTGGACAGAGTGTGTGGCACGAACCCCATTGGACAGAGTGTGTGTCACAAACGCCATTGGACAGTGTGTGTGTCACAAAACCGATTGGATAGTGTGCGTGTCACAAACCCGATTAGAAAGTGTGTATTTCAGAAACCCCATTGGATAGCTTGTGTGTGTCACAAACCCTATTGGACAGTGTGTGTGTCACAAACCCCACTGGATAGAGTGTGCGTCACAAACCATATTAGAAAATGTGTGTGTCACAAATCCCATTGAAAAGCGTGTGTGTCACTAACCCTATTGGACAGTGTGTGTGTCACAATCCTCATTGGACAGTGTGTGTGTCACAAAACCGATTGGATAGCGTGTGTGTCACAAACCCTATTAGAAAGTGTGTGTTTCAGAAACCCCATTGGAAAGCGTGTGTGTCACAAACCCTATTGGATAGTGTGCGTGTTACAAACCCCACTGGACAGCATGTGTGTCACGAACCCCATTGGACAGATTGTGTGTTTCACAAACCCCATTGGACAGCGTGTGTGTCACAAGAACCATTGGACAGAGTGTGTGTGTCACAAACACCATTGGACAGCGTGTGTGTGTCACAATACCCATTGGACAGCGTGCGTGCGTCACAAACCCCTTTGGACAGAGTGTGTCTTTCACAAACCGTATTGGAAAGGGTGTCAAAAACCCATTGGACAGCATGCGTGTCACAAACACCATCGGACAGTGTGTATAACAAACCCAATTGGTTGGCCTGTGTGACACAAATCCCTTGAGACAGCGTGTGTGTGTCACAAACCCCATAGGAAAGTGTGTGTGTCACAAACCCCATTGGAAAGTGTGCGTGTCACAAACCCCATTGTATAGTGTGTGTATGTCACAATCCCCATTGGACAGCGTCTGTTTCACAAACCCAATGGGACAGCGTGTGTGTGTCACAAACCCCACTGCACAGAGTGTGTGTCACGAAACCCATTGAACAGCGTCTATGTGTCACAATCTCCGTTGGACACCGTGTGTGTCACAAACCCCATTAGAAAGTGTGTGTTTCACATACTCCATTGTATAACGTGTGTGTGTCACAAACTCTATTGGACAGTGTGTGTGTCACCAACCCCCTTGGACAGTGGGTGTGTCATAAACCCCATTGGACAGCGTGTGTGTTTCACAATACCCATTGGACAGCGTGTGTGTGTCTCAAACCTCATTGGACAGTGGGTGTGTCAATAACCCCATTGAAAGTGTGTGTGTCACAAAGCCCATGGGACAGCTTGTGTGTGTCACAAACCCCGTTGGAAAGTGTGTGTGTCACAAACCCCATTGGACGGCGTTTGTGTCACAAACCCCAATGCACAGCGTTTGTATGTCACAGTCACCATTGGACAGCGTCTGTGTCACAAACCCCAATGCACAGCGTGTGTGTCACAAACACCATTGGACAGCCTGTGTGTGTCACAAACCCCGCTGATCAGTGTGTGTGTCAAAAACCCCATTTGACATATGGTGTGTCACAAACAACATTGGACAGAGTGTGTGTGTCACAATCCCCATTGGACAGTGTGTGTGTCACAAGAACCATTGGACAGTGTGTGTGTGTCAAAAACTCCATTGGACAGAGTGTGTGTAATAAACCGCATTGCACAGCGTGTGTGTGTCACAATACCCGTTGGAAAGTGTGTCTGTGTCACAAAATCCATTGGACAGCGTGTGCGTCACAAACCCCATTGGAAAGTGTGTGTGTGTCACAAACCCTATTGGAAAGTGCGTGTGTCACAAGCCCCATTGGACAGAGTGGGGGTCAGAAACCCCCATGGACAGTGCATGTGTCACAAAAGCCATTGGAAAGCATGCGTGTCCAAACACCATTGGACAGCCTGTGTGTGTCACAATCCTCATTGCACAGTGTGTGTCACAAAACCCATTTGACAACGTGTGTTTCACAAACGCCATTGGACAGAGTGTGTTTGCGACGAACACCATTGGACAGCGGGTGTGTCACGAGAACCATTGGACAGCATGTGTGTCTCACACACTCCAATGGACAGTGTGTGTGTCATAAACCCCATTGGACAGCATGTGTGTCACAATCCCCATTGGACAGCGTATGTCTCAGAAACCCCATTGGACAGTGTGTGTGTAAGAAACCCAATTAGTCAGCGGGTGTGTCACAAACCACATTGGACAGAGTGTTTGAGTCACAAAACCCCATTGGACAGCGTGTGTGTGTCAAAAACCCCATTGGACAGTGTATGTGTCAAAAACACCCTTGGAAAGTGTGTGTGTCACAAACACCATGGAAAAGAGTGTGTTTGTCACAAACCCATTTGGAAAGTGTGTGTGTCACAAACCTCATTGGACAGTGTGTGTGTCACAAACCCCAATGGAGAGAGTGGGGGTCACAAACCTCCATTGACAGTGCGAGTGTCACAAAATCCATTGGACAGCATGCGTGTCAAAAACACCATTGGACAGCATGTGTGTGTCACAATCCTCATTGGACAGTGTGTGTGTCACAGACCCCATGTGACAGCGTGTGCATCACAAACGCCATCCGACAGAGTGTGTGTGTCACAAACATCATTGGATAGCGTTTGTGTGTCACAAACCCCATGGGACAGCGTGTGTGTGAAACTAAACCCTCTGGACAGAGTGTGTGTCACGAACCCCATTGGACAGCGTGCATGTGTCACAATCCCCATTGGACAGCGTGTGTGTGTCACAATCCCCATTGGACAGCGTGTGTGTCACTAACCCCATTGGACAGATTTTGTGTGTCACAAACCCTGTTGGACAGCGTGTGCGTCACAATCCCCATTGGACAGCGTGTGTCTCAGAAATCCCATTGGACAGTGTGTGGGTGTCCACAAACCCCCTTGGACAGCGTGTGTGTCACAAACACTCCTGGTCAGTGTGTGTGTCACAAACCCCATTGGACAGTGTGTGTGACACAAACCCCATTGGACAGCATGCGTGTCACAAACACCATTGGACAGTGTGTGGTCAACAAACCCAATTGGTCGGCGTGTGTGTGTCATAAACCCCATTGGAAAGTGTGGGTGTCACAAAGCCCTTTGGAAAGTGTGCGTGTCACAAACCCCATTGTATAGTGTATGTATGTCACAATATCCATTGGACAGCGTCTGTGTCACAAACCCCATGGGACAGCGTGTGTATGTCGCAGTCACCATTGGACACCGTCTGTGTTCACAAACCCCAATGCACAGCGTGTGTGTCACAAACACCATTGGACAGCCCGTGTGTGTCACAAACCCCACTGGTCAGTGTGTGTGTCACAAACCCCATTTGACATCGTGTGTTTCACAAACACCATTTGACAGTGTGTGTGTCACAAACCCCAATGGACAGCGTGTGTGTGTCACAAACCCTCCCGGTCAGTGTCTGTGTCACAAACCCCATTGGACACCGTGTGTGTCACAATCCCACTGGACAGAGTGTTTGTCACAAAACCCATTGGAAATTGTGCGTGTCACAAACCCCATCGGATAGCTTGTGTGTGTCATAATCCCCATTGGACAGTGTGTGTGTCACAAAACCGATTGCATAGGGTGTGTGTTCACACGCCCCATAAGAAAGTGTGTGTTTCAGAAAACCCATTGGATAGCTTTGTGTGTCACAAACCCCATGGGACAGTGTGTGTGTGAAACTAAACCCACTGGAGAGAGTGTTTGTCAGGAACCCCATTGGACAGCGTGAATGTGTCACAATCCCCTTTGGACTGCGTGTGTGTCACAAACCCCATTGGACAGCGTGTGCGTCACAAACCCCCCTGGACAGTGTGTTTGTCACAATTCCCATTGGACAGTGTGTGTGTCATAAACCCCTTTGGACAGCATGTGTGTCGCAACCCCCATTGGACAGCGTGTGTCTCAGAAACCCCATTGGACAGTGTGTGTCACAAATCCCATTGGACAGCGTGTGTGTCACAAACCCCATTGGATAGCGTGTGTGTCACAAACACTACTGGAGAGTGTGTGTGTCACAAGCCCTTTGGACAGAGTGTGTGTGTCACAAACCCCATGGGACATCGTGTGTGTCTCACAAACCCCATGGGACAGCGTGTGTGTGAAACTAAACCCACTGGACAGAGTGAGTGTCACGAACCCCATTGGACAGCGTGTATGTGTCACAATCCCCATTGGACAGCGTGTGTGTCAAAAACACCATTGGACAGACTTTGTGTGTCACAAACCCCGTTGGACAGCGTGTGCGTCACAAACCCCCCTGGACAGTGTGTTTGTCACAAACCCCATTGGACAGTGTGTGTGTCAAAAACCCCATTGGACAGCATGTTTGTCACAATCCCCATTGGACAGCGTGTGTCTCAGAAACCCCATTGGACAGTGTGTGTCACAAATCCCATTGGACAGCGTGTCTGTCACAAACCCCATTGGACAGCGTGTGTGTGTCACAAACCCTCCTAGTCAGTGTGTGTGTCACAGACTGCCGAGAGAAAAATTCCATCAGAGCGGACCCGAGCGGACGGAGGAAGAAATGCGGCCGACCCAATATGAGTGATAAAGCATACTTCAACTTTATTGCCTGAGATAGCGTGCATTTATACCAAATACCATAATTATGCATACTTGTCTCTATCTAATAGGCAAAGCACATCTACCCACTCCACCTACTTGGATTTAGCTAGCTATGCGCATCCCACATTCTTCTGACTCTTATCTCTTCAAAAATATACTGACCCTGCCTTAGTTAGTACTTTTCCGTTCCCCCCTTTCCCACGGCCTAACAGACAAGCTAACTAAGGCCTACTTATGTCAACTAAAATGGGCTCTGCTCGTACAGTTGCTTGGTGGACTCATGTCTGTGCTCCTTGAGCCAATCCCCGACAACAGACCCCATTGGATAGCGTGTGTGTCACAAGCAGAATGGACAGAGTGTGTGTCACAAAACCCATTGGACAGCATGTGTGTCACAAACACCATTGGACAGTGTGTGTGTAACAAACACAATTAGTCGGCGTGTATGTCACAAACCCCGTTGGACAGTGTGTGTGTGTCACAAACCCTATTGGAAAGAGTGTGTGTCAAAACCCCATTGGACAGAGTGGGGGTCAGAAACCCCCATGGACAGTGCGTGTGTCACAAAACGCATTGGACAGCATGCGTGTCACAAACACCATTGGACAGCCTGTGTGTGTCACAGTCATCATTGCACAGTGTGTATTTAACAAACCCCATTTGACAGCGTGTGTGTCACAAACACCATTGGACAGAGTATGTTTGTGACAAACACCACTGGACAGCTTATGTGTCACAAGAACCATTGGACAGAGTGTGTGTCTCACACACACCATTGGTCAGCATGTGTGTCATAAACCCCATTGGACAGCGTGTGTGTGTCACAATACCCATTGCACAGTGTGTGTGTGTCACAAACCCCATTGGACAGCTTGTGTGTCACAAACCACATTGGAAAATGTGTGTTTCACAAACGCTATTGAAGAGCGTGTGTGTCACAAGCCCATTGGACAGAGTGTGTGTGTCATAAAACCCACTAGACAGCGTGTGTGTCACGATTCCCTTTGGACAGCGTGTGTGTCACAAGCACCATTGGACAGAGCGTGTGTGTCACAAAACCCTTTGGAAAGTGTATGTGTCATAAACCCCACTGGATACCGTGTGTGTGTCACAAACCCCATGGGACAGCGTGTGTATGTCACAAACCCCAGTGGACACCATTGGACAGAGTGTGTGTATCGCAGTCCCCATTGGACAGTGTGTGTGTCACAAAACGTATTGGGTAGCATGTGTGTCACAAACCCTATTAGAAATTGTGTGTTTCACAAACCCCATTGTATAGCGTGTGTGTGTCACAAACTCTATTGGACAGTGTGTGTGTCACAAACCCCGCTGGACAGCGTGTTTGTCACGAACCCCATTGGACAGAGTGTCTGTGTCACAAATCCCCTTGGACAGCGTGTGTGTCATAATATCATTGGACAGCGTGTGTGTGTCACAAACCCCATTGGACAGTGTGTATGTCAGAAACCCCGTTGGAAAGTGTGTGTGTCATAAACCCCATGGAACAGAGTGTGTGTGTAACAAACCCCTTTGGAAAGTGTGTGTGTCACAAACCTCATTAGAGAGTGTGTGTGTCACAAACCCCACTGGAGAGAGTGGGGTTCACAAACCCCCATTGACAGTGCATGTGTCACAATATCCATTGGACAGCATGCGTGTCTCAAGCACCATTGGGCAGCGTATGTGTGTCACAATCATCATTGCACAGTGTGTGTGTCACAAACCCCATTTGACAGCGTGTGTGATACAAACGCCATCGGAGATAGTGTTTGTCTGACAAACACCATCGGACAGTGTGTGTGTGTCACAATCCCTATTGTACAGTGTGTTTGTGACAAACCCCATTGGACAGCATGTGTGTGTCTCAATCCCCATTGCACAGCGTGTTTGTCACAAAACCACCTGGACAGTGTGTGTGTCACAAACCCTCCTGGACAGTGTGTGTGTCAAAAACCCCATTGAACAGCGTGTGTGTCACAAGCCCATTGGACAGTGTGTGTGTGTCACAAACCCTCCTGGTCAGTGTGTGTGTCACAAACCCCATTGGACAGTGTGTGTGTCAGAAGCCCATTGGACAGAGTGTGTGTCACAAAACCCATTGGACAGCATGCGTGTCACAAACACCATTGGACAGTGTGTGTGTAACAAATCCAATTGGTCAGCATGTGAGTCACAAAACCATGGGACAGCGTGTGTGTGTCACAATACCCATTGGACAGTGTGTGTCTGTCACAAACCCCATTGGACAGCGTGTCACAATCCCCATTGAACAGCGACTGTGTCACAAACCCCAATGCACATCTTGTGTGTCAAAAACACCATTGGACGGAGTGAGTGTGTCACAATCCCAATTGGACAGTGTGTGTGTGTCACAAAACCGATTGGATAGCGTGTGTGTCACAAACCTCACTGGACAGCGTGTGTGTCACGAACCCCATTGGACAGATTGTGTGTTTCACAAACCCCATTGGACAGCGTTTGTGTCACAAGAACTATTGGACAGAGTGTGTGTGTCACAAACGCCATTGGACAGCGTGTGCGTCACAAACCCCATTGGAATGTGTGTGCGTCACAAACCCCGTTGGACAGTGTGTGTGTGTCACAAACCCTATTGGAAAGAGTGTGTGTCAAAACCCCATTGGACAGAGTGGGGGTCAGAAACCCCCATGGACAGTGCGTGTGTCACAAAACGCATTGGACAGCATGCGTGTCACAAACACCATTGGACAGCCTGTGTGTGTCACAGTCATCATTGCACAGTGTGTATTTAACAAACCCCATTTGACAGCGTGTGTGTCACAAACACCATTGGACAGAGTATGTTTGTGACAAACACCACTGGACAGCTTATGTGTCACAAGAACCATTGGACAGAGTGTGTGTCTCACACACACCATTGGTCAGCATGTGTGTCATAAACCCCATTGGACAGCGTGTGTGTGTCACAATACCCATTGCACAGTGTGTGTGTGTCACAAACCCCATTGGACAGCTTGTGTGTCACAAACCACATTGGAAAATGTGTGTTTCACAAACGCTATTGAAGAGCGTGTGTGTCACAAGCCCATTGGACAGAGTGTGTGTGTCATAAAACCCACTAGACAGCGTGTGTGTCACGATTCCCTTTGGACAGCGTGTGTGTCACAAGCACCATTGGACAGAGCGTGTGTGTCACAAAACCCTTTGGAAAGTGTATGTGTCATAAACCCCACTGGATACCGTGTGTGTGTCACAAACCCCATGGGACAGCGTGTGTATGTCACAAACCCCAGTGGACACCATTGGACAGAGTGTGTGTATCGCAGTCCCCATTGGACAGTGTGTGTGTCACAAAACGTATTGGATAGCATGTGTGTCACAAACCCTATTAGAAATTGTGTGTTTCACAAACCCCATTGTATAGCGTGTGTGTGTCACAAACTCTATTGGACAGTGTGTGTGTCACAAACCCCGCTGGACAGCGTGTTTGTCACGAACCCCATTGGACAGAGTGTCTGTGTCACAAATCCCCTTGGACAGCGTGTGTGTCATAATATCATTGGACAGCGTGTGTGTGTCACAAACCCCATTGGACAGTGTGTATGTCAGAAACCCCGTTGGAAAGTGTGTGTGTCATAAACCCCATGGAACAGAGTGTGTGTGTAACAAACCCCTTTGGAAAGTGTGTGTGTCACAAACCTCATTAGAGAGTGTGTGTGTCACAAACCCCACTGGAGAGAGTGGGGTTCACAAACCCCCATTGACAGTGCATGTGTCACAATATCCATTGGACAGCATGCGTGTCTCAAACACCATTGGGCAGCGTATGTGTGTCACAATCATCATTGCACAGTGTGTGTGTCACAAACCCCATTTGACAGCGTGTGTGATACAAACGCCATCGGAGATAGTGTTTGTCTGACAAACACCATCGGACAGTGTGTGTGTGTCACAATCCCTATTGTACAGTGTGTTTGTGACAAACCCCATTGGACAGCATGTGTGTGTCTCAATCCCCATTGCACAGCGTGTTTGTCACAAAACCACCTGGACAGTGTGTGTGTCACAAACCCTCCTGGACAGTGTGTGTGTCAAAAACCCCATTGAACAGCGTGTGTGTCACAAGCCCATTGGACAGTGTGTGTGTGTCACAAACCCTCCTGGTCAGTGTGTGTGTCACAAACCCCATTGGACAGTGTGTGTGTCAGAAGCCCATTGGACAGAGTGTGTGTCACAAAACCCATTGGACAGCATGCGTGTCACAAACACCATTGGACAGTGTGTGTGTAACAAATCCAATTGGTCAGCATGTGAGTCACAAAACCATGGGACAGCGTGTGTGTGTCACAATACCCATTGGACAGTGTGTGTCTGTCACAAACCCCATTGGACAGCGTGTCACAATCCCCATTGAACAGCGACTGTGTCACAAACCCCAATGCACATCTTGTGTGTCAAAAACACCATTGGACGGAGTGAGTGTGTCACAATCCCAATTGGACAGTGTGTGTGTGTCACAAAACCGATTGGATAGCGTGTGTGTCACAAACCTCACTGGACAGCGTGTGTGTCACGAACCCCATTGGACAGATTGTGTGTTTCACAAACCCCATTGGACAGCGTTTGTGTCACAAGAACTATTGGACAGAGTGTGTGTGTCACAAACGCCATTGGACAGCGTGTGCGTCACAAACCCCATTGGAATGTGTGTGCGTCACAAACCCCGTTGGACAGTGTGTGTGTGTCACAAACCCTATTGGAAAGAGTGTGTGTCAAAACCCCATTGGACAGAGTGGGGGTAAGAAACCCCCATGGACAGTGCGTGTGTCACAAAACGCATTGGACAGCATGCGTGTCACAAACACCATTGGACAGCCTGTGTGTGTCACAGTCATCATTGCACAGTGTGTATTTAACAAACCCCATTTGACAGCGTGTGTGTCACAAACACCATTGGACAGAGTATGTTTGTGACAAACACCACTGGACAGCTTATGTGTCACAAGAACCATTGGACAGAGTGTGTGTCTCACACACACCATTGGTCAGCATGTGTGTCATAAACCCCATTGGACAGCGTGTGTGTGTCACAATACCCATTGCACAGTCTGTGTGTGTCACAAACCCCATTGGACAGCTTGTGTGTCACAAACCACATTGGAAAATGTGTGTTTCACAAACGCTATTGAAGAGCGTGTGTGTCACAAGCCCATTGGACAGAGTGTGTGTGTCATAAAACCCACTAGACAGCGTGTGTGTCACGATTCCCTTTGGACAGCGTGTGTGTCACAAGCACCATTGGACAGAGCGTGTGTGTCACAAAACCCTTTGGAAAGTGTATGTGTCATAAACCCCACTGGATACCGTGTGTGTGTCACAAACCCCATGGGACAGCGTGTGTATGTCACAAACCCCAGTGGACACCATTGGACAGAGTGTGTGTATCGCAGTCCCCATTGGACAGTGTGTGTGTCACAAAACGTATTGGATAGCATGTGTGTCACAAACCCTATTAGAAATTGTGTGTTTCACAAACCCCATTGTATAGCGTGTGTGTGTCACAAACTCTATTGGACAGTGTGTGTGTCACAAACCCCGCTGGACAGCGTGTTTGTCACGAACCCCATTGGACAGAGTGTCTGTGTCACAAATCCCCTTGGACAGCGTGTGTGTCATAATATCATTGGACAGCGTGTGTGTGTCACAAACCCCATTGGACAGTGTGTATGTCAGAAACCCCGTTGGAAAGTGTGTGTGTCATAAACCCCATGGAACAGAGTGTGTGTGTAACAAACCCCTTTGGAAAGTGTGTGTGTCACAAACCTCATTAGAGAGTGTGTGTGTCACAAACCCCACTGGAGAGAGTGGGGTTCACAAACCCCCGTTGACAGTGCGTGTGTCACAATATCCATTGGACAGCATGCGTGTCTCAAACACCATTGGGCAGCGTATGTGTGTCACAATCCTCATTGCACAGTGTGTGTGTCACAAACCCCATTTGACAGCGTGTGTGATACAAACGCCATCGGAGATAGTGTTTGTCTGACAAACACCATCGGACAGTGTGTGTGTGTCACAATCCCTATTGTACAGTGTGTTTGTGACAAACCCCATTGGACAGCATGTGTGTGTCTCAATCCCCATTGCACAGCGTGTTTGTCACAAAACCACCTGGACAGTGTGTGTGTCACAAACACCACTGGACAGTGTGTGTGTCACAAACCCCATTGGAGTGCGTGTGTGTGTCACAAACCCTCCTGGACAGTGTGTGTGTCAAAAACCCCATTGAACAGCGTGTGTGTCACAAGCCCATTGGACAGAGTGTGTGTCACAAAACCCATTAGACAGCATGCGTGTCACAAACACCATCGGACAGTGAGTGTGTAACAAATCCAATTGGTCAGCGTGTGAGTCACAAAACCCATGGGACAGCGTGTGTGTCTCACAATACACATTGGACAGTGTGTGTGTGTCACAAACACCTTTGGACAGTATTTGTGTCATGATCCCCATTGAACAGCGACGGTGTCACAAACCCCAATGCACAGCGTGTGTGTCACAAACCCTGTTGGACAGTGTGTGTGTCACATACCCCATTGGACAGCGTGTGCTTGTCACAGTCCCCATTGGACAGTGTGTGTGTCACAAACGCCACTGGATAAAGTGTGTCCACGAACCCCATTGGACAGCGTGTGTGTGTCACAATCCCCGTTGGACAGAGTGTGTGTGACAAACCCCACTGGACAGTGTGTGTGTCACAAACCCCCGTAGACAGTGTGTGTGTAACAAAACCGATTGGACAGCATGTGTGTCAGAAATACCATTGGACAGCGTGTGTGTGTCACAATCCCCTTGAGACAGAGTGTGTGTCAGAAACCCCATTGGACAGCGTGTGTATCACAATCCCCTTTGGACAGCATGTGTGTCAAAAACACCATTGGACATTGTGTGGGTGTCCACAAACCCCATTGGACAGCGTGTGTGTCAAAAACAGTCCTGGTCAGTGTGTGTGTCACAAACCCCATTGGAAAGCATGCGTGTCACAAACACCATTGGACAGTGTGTGTGCAACAAACCCAATTAGTCGGCGTGTGTGTCACAAACCCCATGGGACAGCGTGTGTGTGTCATAAACCCCATTGGAAAGTGTGGGTGTCACAAAGCCCTTTGGAAAGTGTGCGTGTCACAAACCACATTGTATAGTGTATGTATGTCACAATCTCCATTGGACAGCGTCTGTGTCACAAACCCCATGGGACAGCGTGTGTATGTCGCGGTAACCATTGGACACCGTCTGTGTTCACAAACCCCAATGCACAGCGTGTGTGTCACAAACACCATTGGACAGCCTGTGTGTGTCACAAACCCCACTGGTCGGTGTGTGTGTCACAAACCCCATTTGACATCGTGTGTTTCACAAACACCATTTGACAGTGTGTGTGTCACAAACCCCAATGGACAGCGTGTGTGTGTCACAAACCCTCCTGGTCAGTGTCTGTGTCACAAACCCTATTGGACACCGTGTGTGTCACAGTCCCATTGGACAGAGTATTTGTCACAAAACCCATTGGAAATTGTGCATGTCACAAACTCCATCGGATAGCTTGTGTGTGTCATAATCCCCATTAGACAGTGTGTGTGTCACAAAACCGATTGCATAGCGTGTGTGTTCACAAACCCCATAAGAAAGTGTGTGTTTCAGAAAACCCATTGGATAGCTTTGTGTGTCACAAACCCCATGGGAGAGCGTGTCTGTGAAACTAAACCCACTGGAGAGAGTGTTTGTCAGGAACCCCATTGGACAGCGTGAATGTGTCACGATCCCCATTGGACAGCGTGTGCGTCACAAACCCCCCTGGACAGTGTGTTTGTCACAATTCCCATTGGACAGTGTGTGTGTCATAAACCCCTTTGGACAGCATGTGTGTCACAATCCCCATTGGACAGCGTGTGTCTCAGAAATCCCATTGGACAGTGTGTGTTACAAATCCTATTGGACAGCGTGTGTGTCACAAACCCCATTGGATAGCGTGTGTGTCACAAACACTACTGGAGAGCGTGTGTGTCACAAGCCCTTTGGACAGAGTGTGTGTGACAAACCCCAATGGATAGCGTTTGTGTGTCACAAACCCCATGGGACAGCGTGTGTGTGTCATAAACCCCATTGGAAAGTGTGGGTGTCACAAAGCCCTTTGGAAAGTGTGCGTGTCACAAACCACATTGTATAGTGTATGTATGTCACAATCTCCATTGGACAGCGTCTGTGTCACAAACCCCATGGGACAGCGTGTGTATGTCGCGGTAACCATTGGACACCATCTGTGTTCACAAACCCCAATGCACAGCGTGTGTGTCACAAACACCATTGGACAGCCTGTGTGTGTCACAAACCCCACTGGTCGGTGTGTGTGTCACAAACCCCATTTGACATCGTGTGTTTCACAAACACCATTTGACAGTGTGTGTGTCACAAACCCCAATGGACAGCGTGTGTGTGTCACAAACCCTCCTGGTCAGTGTCTGTGTCACAAACCCCATTGGACACCGTGTGTGTCACAGTCCCATTGGACAGAGTATTTGTCACAAAACCCATTGGAAATTGTGCGTGTCACAAACTCCATCGGATAGCTTGTGTGTGTCATAATCCCCATTGGACAGTGTGTGTGTCACAAAACCGATTGCATAGCGTGTGTGTTCACAAACCCCATAAGAAAGCGTGTGTTTCAGAAAACCCATTGGATAGCTTTGTGTGTCACAAACCCCATGGGAGAGCGTGTGTGTGAAACTAAACCCACTGGAGAGAGTGTTTGTCAGGAACCCCATTGGACAGCGTGAATGTGTCACAATCCCCATTGGACAGCGTGTGCGTCACAAACCCCCCTGGACAGTGTGTTTGTCACAATTCCCATTGGACAGTGTGTGTGTCATAAACCCCTTTGGACAGCATGTGTGTCACAATCCCCATTGGACAACGTGTGTCTCAGAAATCCCATTGGACAGTGTGTGTCACAAATCCTATTGGACAGCGTGTGTGTCACAAACCCCATTGGATAGCGTGTGTGTCACAAACACTACTGGAGAGCGTGTGTGTCACAAGCCCTTTGGAGAGAGTGTGTGTGTCACAAACCCCATTGGATAGCGTTTGTGTGTCACAAACCCCATGGTACAGCGTGTGTGTGAAACTAAACCCACTGGACAAAGTGAGTGTCACGAACCCCATTGGACAGCCTGTATGTGTCACAATCCCCTTTGGACAGCGTGTGTGTCAAAAACACCATTGGACAGACTGTGTGTGTCATAAACCCCATTGGACAGCGTGTGCGTCACAAACCCCCCTGGACAGTGTGTTTGTCATAAACCCTCCTAGTCAGTGTGTGTGTCACAGACCCCATTGGACAACGTGTGTGTCACAAGCAGAATGGACAACGTGTGTGTCACAAAACCCATTGGACAGCATGTGTGTCACAAACACCATTGGACAGTGTGTGTGTAACAAACCCAATTAGTCGGCATGTATGTCACAAACCCCATGGGACAGCGTGTGTGTGTCACAAACCCCATTGAAAGTGTGTGTGTCACAAACCCCATTGGAAATTGTGCGTGTCACAAACTCTATTGTATAGTGTGTTTATGTCACAATCCCCATTGGACAATGTGTGTGGCACAAAACCTATTGGATAGCGTGTGTGTCACAAACCCCATTAGAAAGTGTGTGTTTCTCAAACCCCATTGTATAGCGTGTGTGTGTCACAAACTCTATTGGGCAGTGTGTGTGTCACAAACCCCGCTGGACAGCTTGTGTCTCACAAACCCATTGGACAGAGTGTCTGTGTCACAAACCCCCTTGGACAGCGTGTGTGTCATAAACCCCATTGGACAGCGTGTGTGTCAGAAGCCCATTGGACAGAGTGTCACAAACCCCACTGGACAGAGTGTGTGTGTCATAAAGACCATTTGACAGCGCGTTTGTCACAAACACCACTGGAGAGTGTGTGTGTCACAAACCCCATTGGAAATCGTGTGTGTGTCACAAACCCTCCTGGTCAGTGTGTGTGTCACAAACTCCATTGGACAGCGTGTGTGTCAGAAGCCCATTGGACAGAGTGTGTGACACAAAACCCATTGGACAGTGTGTGTCTGTCACAAACCCCATTGGACAGCGTGTCACAATCCCCATTGAACAGCGACTGTATCACAAACCCCAATGCACATCGTGTGTGTCAAAAACACCATTGGACAGAGTGAGTGTGTCACAATCCCAATTGGACAGTGTGTGTGTCACAAAAAAGATTGGATAGCGTGTGTGTCACAAACCCCATTATGAAGTGTCAGTTTCAGAAACTCCATTGGATAGCGTGTGTGTGTCACAAACCGTATTGTACAGTGTGTGTGTCACAAACCCCACTGGACAGCGTGTGTGTCACGAACCCCATTGGACAGATTGTGTGTTTCACAAACCCCATTGGACAGCGTTTGTGTCACAAGAACTATTGGACAGAGTGTGTGTGTCACAAACGCCATTGGACAGCGCGTGCATCACAAACCCCATTGGAATGTGTGTGCGTCACAAACCCCGTTGGACAGTGTGTGTGTGTCACAAACCCTATTGGAAAGAGTGTGTGTCAGAAGCCCATTGGACAGAGTGGGGGTCAGAACCCCCCATGGACAGTGCATGTGTCACAAAACGCATTGGACAGCATGCGTGTCACAAACACCATTGGACAGCCTGAGTGTGTCACAATCATCATTGCACAGTGTGTATTTCACAAACCCCATTTGACAGCGTGTGTGTCACAAACGCCATTGGACAGAGTATGTTTGTGACAAACACCATTGGACAGCGTATGTGTCACACGAACCATTGGACAGAGTGTGTGTCTCACACACACCATTGGTCAGCATGTGTGTCATAAACCCCATTGGACAGCGTGTGTGTGTCACAATACCCATTGCACAGTGTGTGTGTGTCACAAACCCCATTGGACAGCTTGTGTGTCACAAACCGCATTGGAAAATGTGTGTTTCACAAACGCTATTGAAGAGCGTGTGTGTCACAAGCCCATTGGACAGAGTGTGTGTGTCATAAAACCCACTGGACAGCGTGTGTGTCACGAATGCCTTTGGACAGCGTGTGTGTCACAAGCACCATTGGACAGAGCGTGTGTGTCACAAAACCCTTTGGAAAGTGTATGTGTCAAAACCCCCACTGGATACAGTGTGTGTGTCACAAACCCCATGGGACAGCGTGTGTGTGTCACAAACCCCAGTGGACAGAGTGTTTGTCACGAACCCCATTGAACAGTGTGTGTGTCACAAGCCCATTGTACAGAGTGTGTGTGTCACAAACCCCATTGTACAGCGTGTTTGTCACAATCCCCACTGGACAGCGTGTGTGCCACAAACCCCATTGGACAGAGTGTGTGTGAAAAACCCCATTGGACAGCGTGTGTGTGATACAATCCCCATTGGACAGTGTGTGTGTGTCACAAACCGTCATGGACATTGTGTGTGTCACAATCCCCATTGGAGAGCGTGTGTGTCATGAAACCCATTGGTGAGAGTGTGTGTCACAAACCACATTGGATAGCGTGTGTGTCAGAAACCCCATTGGACAGTGTGTGTGTCACAAACACCACTGGACAGCCTGTGTCTTATGAACGCCATTGGACAGTGTATGTATCAGAAGCCCACTGGACAGAGTGTGTGTGTCACAAACCCCATTGTACAGCATGTTTTTCACAAGCCCCATTGGACAGCGTGTGTGTTACAAACCCCATTGGAAAGAGTGTGTGTGACAAAACCCATTGGACAGCGTGTGTGTGTCACAAACCCCATTGGACAGCATATGTGTCACAAACCCCATTAGAAAATGTGTTTTTCACAAACTCTATTGGAGAGCGTGTGTGTCACAAGCCCATTGGACACAGTGTGTGTGTCATAAAACCCTTTGGAAAGTGTATGTGTCACAAACCCCATTGAATACCGTGTGTGTGTCACCAACCCCATGGAACAGCCTGTGTGTCTCACACACACCATTGCTCAGCGTGTGTGTCATAAACCCCATTGGACAGAGTTTGTGTGTCACAATACCCATTGGACAGTGTGTGTGTGTCACAAACCCCATTAGACAGCATGTGTGTCACAAACCCCATTGGAAAATGTGTGTTTAACAAACACTATTGGAGAGAGCGTGTGTCACAAGCCCGTTGGACAGAGTGTGTGTGTCATAAAACCCACTGGACAACGTGTGTGTCACGAACGCCTTTGGACAGCGTGTGTGTCACAAGCACCATTGGACAGAGTGTGTGTGTCACAAAACCCTTTGGAAAGTGTATGTGTCACAAACCCCATTGGATACCGTGTGTGTGTCACAAACCCCATGGGACAGCGTGTGTGTTTCACAAACCCCACTGGACAGAGTGTGTGTCACGAAACCCATTGGAGAGCGTGTATATGTCACAATCCCCATTGGAAAGCGTGTGTGTCACAAACCCCATTGTACAGTGTGTGTGTCACAAACCCCACTGGACAGAGTGTTTGTCACGAACCCCATTGGACAGTGTGTGTGTCACAAGACCATTGGACAGAGTGTATGTCACAAATCCCCTTTGTAAAGTGTTTGTGTGACAAACCCCATTAGACAGTGTGTGTGTGTCACTAAACCCACTGGAAAGTGTGTGTGTCAGAAAACCGATTGGACAGCATCTGTGTCACAAACCCCAATGCACAGCGTGTGTGTCACAAACACCATTGGACAGAGTGTGTGTGTCACAATCCCCGTTGGACAGTGTGCGTGTCACAAAAACCATTGGACAGCGTGTGTGTCACAATCCCCGTTGGACAGATTGTGTTTTCCACAAACCCCATTGGACACCGAGTGCGTCATAAACCCCATTGGACAGCGTGTGTGTCACGAACCCCATTGGACAGCGTGTGTGTGTCACAATCCCCGTGGACAGAGTGTGTGTGACAAACCCCACTGGACAGTGTGTGTCACAAACCCCCGTGGACAGTGTGCGTGTAACAGAATCGATTGGAGAGCATGTGTGTCAGAAATACCATTGGACAGCGTGTGTGTGTCGCAATCCCCACTGGACAGAGTGTGTGTCTCGAACCCCATTGGACAGCGTGTGTGTCACAATCCCCATTGGACAGCGTGTGTGTCACAAACACCATTGGACATTGTGTGGGTGTCCACAAACCCCATTGGACAGCGTGTGTGTCACAAACACTAATGGACAGTTTGTGTGTCACAATCCCCAGTGGACAGCATCCATGTCGCAAACGCCATTGGACAGCGTGTGTGTGTCACAATCCCCGTTGGAAAGCGTGTGTGTCACAAAAACCATTGGACAGAGTGTGTGTGACAAACCCCATTGAAGAGTGTGTGTTACAAACCCCATTGGACAGCGTGTGTGTCACAATCCCCATTGGACAGATTGTGTGTGTCACAAACCCTATTGGATAGCGAGTGTCACAAACACCATTGGAGAGAGTGTTTGTCACAAGCCCATTGGACAGAGTGTGTGTGTCAGAAAAACCAATGGACAGCGTGTGTGTCACAAACCCCTTTGGACAGCGTGTGTGTCACAAGCACCGTTGGACAGAGTGTGTGTGTCTCAAACCACATTGGAAAGTGTATGTGTCACAAATCCCATTAGACAGTGTGTGTGTCACAAACCCCACTGGACAGAGTGTGTGTCACCAACCCCATTGGACAGCGTGTATGTTTCACAATCCCCATTGGACAGCATGTGTGTCACAAACCCCATTTGACAGAGTGTGTGTCACAAGCACCATTGGCCAGTGTGTGTGTCACAAGCCCCAATGGACAACGTGTGTGTCACAAGCCCATTGGACAGAGTGCGTTGCACAAAACCCATAAGACAGCATGTGAGTTAGCAACACCATTGGACAGTGTGTGTATAACAAAACCAATTGGTCCGCGTGTGTGTCACAATCCCCATTGGACAGCGTGAATGTCACAAACCCGATTGGACAGATTGTGTGTGTCATAAACCCCATTGGACAGCGTGTGTGTCAGAAACCCCATTGGACAGCGTGTGTGTCTCACAATACCCATTGTACATTGTGTGTATCTCACAGTCACCATTGGACAGTGTGTGTGCATCACAAACCCTATTGGACAGTGTGTGTGTCACAAACCCCATTGGACAGCATGCGTGTCACAAACAGCATTGGACAGTGTGTGTGTAACAAACCGTATAGGCCAGCGTGTGTGTCACATACCCCATGGGACAGCGTGTGTGTATCACAAACCCCACTGGATAGAGTGTCTGTAGTCACAAACCACATTATAAACTGCGAGTGTCAAAAACCACTTTGGATAGCGTGTGTTTGTCACAAACCCTATCGGACAGTGTGTATGTCACAATCCCCATTGGACAGCTTCTGTGACACAAACCCCATTGCAAGGAGTGTGTGTCACAAACACCATTGGACATCGTGTGTGTGTCACAATCTCCTTTGGACATTGTGTGTGTCACAAAACACTTTTATATCATGTGTGTCACAAAACCCATTAGTAAGTGTGTGTGTCACAAACCCCATTGGATAGCGTGTATGTGTCACAAACCCTATTGGACAGTGTGTGTGTCACAAACCCCACTGGACAGTGTGTCTGTCACAAACCCCATTGGACATCAAGTGTGTCACAAGACCCATTGGACAGAGTGTGTGTGTCACAAACCCCATTGGACAGTGTGTGTGTCACAAAAACCATTGGACAGCGTGTGTGTCACAATCCCCGTTGGACAGCGTATGTGTGACAAACCCCATTGGACAGCCTGTGTGTCACAATCCTCATTTTACAGATTGTGTGAGTCACAAACCCCATTCGACACCATGTGTCATAAACCCCATTGGACAGCGTGTGTGTGTCACAATCTCCACTGGACAGTGTGTGTGTGTCACAAACCCTATTGCACAGTGTGTGTGTCACAAAACCCATTGGACAACATGCATGTCACAAACCCCAATTAACAGCGTGTGTGTCATACTCCCCATTGGACAATGTGTGTGTTACAAACACCATTGGACAGTGTATGTGTGTCCACAAACCCCATTGGACAGAGTGTGTGTCACAAAACCCATGGGACAGAGTGTGTGCTACAATCCCCATTGGACAGAGTGTTTGTTACAAACAGCATTGGATAGAGTGTGTGTGTCACAATCCCGGTTGGACAACATGTGTGTCACAAACCCCTTTGGACAGTGTGTGTGTAACTAAACCAACTGGTCAGCGTGTGTGTCACAAACCCCATAGGACAGCATGTGTGTGACAAACCCAATTGGACAGCGTGTGTAGTCACAATCCCCATTGGACAGTTTGTGTGTGTCACAAACCCCATTGGACTCCGTGTCTGTCATAAAACCCTTTGGACAGCGTGTGTGTGTCACAATACCCATTGGACAGTGTGTGTGTATCACAAACCCCATTGGACAGCGTGTGTGTCACAAACCCCATTGGAAATTGTGTGTGTCAGAAAAATCACTGGACAGCGTATGTGTTCACGAACCCCTTTGGACAGCGTGTGTGTCACAAGCACCACTGGACAGAGTGTATGTCATGCACCCCATTGGACAGCGTGTGTGTCACAAAACCCTTTGGACAGTATGCGTGTCACAAACACCATTGGACAGTGTGTGTGTAACAAACCCAATTGGTCAACGTGTGTATCACAAACCCATGGGACAGCGTGTGTTTGTCACAAATACTTTTGGATAGTGTGTGTCTCACAAACGCTACTGGACAGCGTTTGTGCACGAACCCCATTGGACAGCGTGTGTGTCACACGACCCATTGGACAGAGTGTGTGTGTCACAAACCTCATTGGACAGCATGTGTGTGACAAAACCCACTCTACAAAGTGTGTCACGAACCCCATTAGACAGCGTGTGTGTCACCGGTCATTGGAAAGCGTGTGTGTGTCACAAAACCTCCTGGTCAGTGAGTGTGTCACAAACACCATTGGACAGCATGTGTGTCATAAACCGCATTGGACAGCGTGTGTTTTTCACAATCCCCATTGGACAATGTGTGTGTGTCACAAACCCCATTGGACAGCGTGTTTGTCACAAACCCCTTTGGACAGTCTGTGTGTCAGGAAGCCCATTTCACAGTGTGTGTGCCACAATCCCCATTATACAGTGTGTGTGTCGCAATTTCAATGCAAAGAGTGCGGGTCACAAACCCTGCTGGACAGAGCGTGTGTCACAAAACCCATTGGACAGCGTGCGTGTCACAAAACCCATTGGACATCATGCGTGTCACAAATACCATTGGACAGCGTGTGTGTGTCACAATCCTCATTGCACAGTGTGTGTGTCAAAACCCCATTTGACAGCATGTGTGCCACAATCCTCATTGGACAGCGTGTGTGCCACAAACCCCACTGGATAGAGTGTGTATGTCACACACCCCACTGGACAGCATGTGTGTCACAAATCCCATTGGACAGCGTGTGTGTCACAAAACCCATTAGTAAGTGTGTGTATCACAATGCCCATTGTATAGAGTGTGTGTGTCACAAACCCTATTGGACAGCATGTGTGTCACAAGACCTATTGGACAGAGTGTGTGTGTCACAAACCCCGTTGGACAGTGTGTGTGTCACAAAAACCATTGAACAGCGTGTTTGTCACAATCCCCGTTGGACAGCGTGTGTGTGACAAACCCCATTGGACAGCGTGTGTGTCACAATCCCCATTAGACAGATTGTGTGTGTCACAAACCCCATTGGACAGTGTGTGTGTGCCACAGTACCCATTGGACAGTGTGTGTGTAACAAATCCAATTGGTTAGCGTGTGTGTCACAAACCTATGGGACAGTGTGTGTGTGTCACAAACCCTATTGGATAGTATTTGTGTCACAAACCCCACTGGACAGCATTTGTGTCACAAACCCCATTGGACAGAGTGTGTGTGTGTCACACACCCCATTGTACAGCGTGTGTGTCATAAACCCCATTGGACAGCGTGTGACTGTCACAATAGCCGTTGGACAGTCTGTGTGTGTCACAACCCCCATTGGACAGCGTGTGTGTCAAAAACACCATTGGAGATAGTGTGTGTCACAAGACCATTGCACAGAGTGTGTGTGTCAGAACACACACTGGACAGAGTGTGTGTCACAAACTGCTTTATACAGCGTGTGTGTCACAAGCACCATTGGAGAGAGTTTGTGTATCTTAAGCCGCATTGGAAAGTGTATGTGTCACAAACCCCATTGGATAGCGAGTGTGAGTCACAAACCCTATTGGACAGTTTGTGTGTCACACACCCCACTGGACAGAGTGTGTGTCAACAACCCAATTAGACAGCGTGTACGAGTCACAATGCCCATTGGACAGCATGTGTGTCACAAACACCATTGGACAATGTGTGTGTCACAAACCCCGCTGGACAGAGTTTGTGTCACGAACCCCGTTGGACAGCGTGTGTGTCACAATACCCATTGGACAGAATGTGTGTGTCACAAACCCCATAGAACAGCGTGTTTGTCACAATCCCCATTGCACAGCGTGTGTCTCACAAGCCCTATTGGACAGTGTGTGTGTCACAAACCCCTCTCGACAGCGTGTGTGTCACAAAACCCATTGTATAGCGTGTGTGTCTCAAACCCCATAAGTAAGTCACAAAGCCCATTGTATAGCGTGTGTGTGTCACAAACTCCATTGGACAGTGTGTGTGTCACAAACTCCACTGCACAGCGTGTGTGTCAGAAAACCCACTGGACAGCGTTTGTGTCACGAACCCCTTTAAACAGCGTGTGTGTCACAAGCACCATTGGACAGAGTGTGTGTGTCTCAAACCACATTGGAAAGTGTATGTGTCACAAACCCCATTGGATAGCGAGTGTGAGTCACAAACCCTATTGGACAGTTTGTGTGTCACAAACCCCACTGGACAGAGTGTGTCTCACCAACCCCATTGGACAGCTTGTATGTGTCACAATCCCCATTGGACAGCGTGTGTATATCGCAATCCCATTGGACAGTGTCTGTGTCACAAACCCCATTACACAGCATGTGTGTCACAAACACCATTGGACAGAGTGTGTGTGTCACAAACCCCATTGTACAACGTGTTTGTCACAATCCTTTGGACAGCGTGTGTCTCACAAACCCCATAGGACAGAGTGTGTGTGACAAACCCCATTGGACCGAGTGTGTGTCATAAACCCCTTTGGACAGTGTGTGTGTCACAAACTCCATTGGACAGCATCCGTGTCTCAAACACAATTGGATACCGTGTGTGTGTCACAATCCCCGTTGGACAGTGTGTGTGTGTCAGAAACCCAACTGGACAGCGTGTGTGTCACAAACTCCTTTGGATAGTGTGTGTGTCACAAACCCCATTGGAAAGCATGTACGTGTAACAAACCCCACTGGAAAGCGTGTGTTTCACAAACCCTTTTGAATAGCATGTGTGTGTCACAAAGCCTATTGGATAGTGTGTATGTCACAATCCCCATTGGACAGCCTCTGTGTATTAAACCCCATTGAACAGCGTGTGTGTCACAAACACCATTGGACATTGTGTGTGTGTCACAATCCCCATTGGACAGCGTGTGTGTCACAAAACCCATTGGACAGCCTTTGTGTCACAATCCCCATTGGACAGCGTGTGTGTCACAAGACCCATTGGACAGAGTGTGTGTGTCACAAACCCCATGGGACAGCGTGTGTGTCATAAACCCCATTAGACAGCGTGTGTGTGTCACAATCCCCATTGGACAGTGTGTGTGTTTCACAAACCCCATAGGACAGTGTATGTGTCACAAAACCCATTGGATAGAGTGTGTGTGTCACAAACCCTATTGGACAGCGTGTTTGTCACAATCCCCACTGGACATCGTCTGTGTCACAAACCCCATTGGACAGAATATGTGTCACAAACACCATTGGACATCGTGTGTGTGTCACAATCCCCATTGGACAGTGTGCGTGTCACAAAACCCATTGTACAGCGTGCGTGTCAGAAACCACATTTGAAAGTGTGTGTGTCACAAACCCCACTCGGCAGCGTGTGTATCACGAACCCCATTAGACAGCGTGTTTGTCACAAGACCCACTGCACAGAGTGTGTGTGTCACAAACCCCACTCGACAGCGTGTTTGTCACAATCCCAAAAGGGCAGCGTGTCTGTCACAGTGTCTGTGTCACAAACCCCACTGGACAGTGTGTGTGTCACAAAACCCATTGGATAGCGTGTGTGTGTCACAAACCCCATTGTACAGCGTGTGTGTCATAAACTCCATTTTACAGCGTGTGTGTCATAAACCCCATTGGACAGTGTGTGTGTGACAATCCCCATTTGACAGCGTGTGTGTCACAAACCCCATTGAATAGTGTGTGTATGTCAGAAACCCCATTGGATCGCGTGTGTAGTCACAAACGCTATTGGACTGCGTGTATGTCACAATCCCATTGGACAGAGTGTGTGTGTCTCAAAACCCACTGGACAGCGTGTGTGTCACAAGCACCATTGGACAGAGTGTGTGTGTTACAAACACCATTGGACAGCGTGTGTGTGTCACAGTTGCCATTGGACAGAGTGTGTGTCACAAGCCCCATTGGACAGCATGCGTGTCACAAACACCATTGGACAGATTGTGTGTGACACAATCCTCATTGCACAGTGTGTGTGTCACAAACCCCATTTGACAGCGTGTGTGTCACGAACCCCATGGGATAGCGTGTGTATGTCACAAACCCCATTACACAGCGTGTGTGTCACAAACACCTTTGGACAGCGTGTGTGTGTCACAATACCCATTGGACACAGTGTGTGTCACAAACCCCTTTGGACATTATGTGTGTCACAAACCCCATTGGACAGTGTGTGTGTGTCACAAACCGCATTGGATCGAGTGTGTGTCACAAACCCCTTTGGACATTATGTGTGTCACAAACCCCATTGGACAGCGTGTGTGTGTCACAAGCCCCATTGGAAAGTGTGTGTGTCACAAACCCGGTGGGACAGAATGTGTTTCACAAACACTATTGGACAGTTTGTGTGTCCCAAATCCTATTGGTCAGCGTGTGTGTCACAAAAGCCATTGGATAGCATGCGTGTCACAAGCAACTTTGGTCAACGTGTATGTGTCACAAAACCCATTAGACAGTGTGTGTTTAACAAACCCAATTGGTCAGCGTGTGTGGCACAAACCCCATTGGACAGCGTGTGTTTTTCACGATCCCCATGGGACAGCGTGTGTATGTCACAAACCCCAATGGAAAGTGTTTGTGTCACAAACCCCATTGGACAACGTGTGTGTCACAATCCCCAATGGACAGTGTGTGTGCAAGAAAACCCCATTGGACAGAGTGTGTCTGACAAACCCCATTGGATACCGTGTGTGTGTCACAAACCCCTTAAGACAGTGTGCTTGTCAAAAACCCTTTTGGATAGCGCGCGTGTGTTATAAAACCCTATTGGATAGTGTGTATGTCACAATCCCCATTGCACAGCGTCTGTGTCACAAACCCCATTGGACAGCGTGTGTGTTACAAACACCATTGTACAGATTGTGTGTGTGACAAACCTCATTGGATAATGTGTGTGTCACAAACCCCTTTGGACAGTGGGTGTGTCACAAACCCCATTGGACAGCGTGTGTGTGTCACAATCCCCGTTGGACAGAGTGTGTGTGACAAACCCCACTGGACAGCGTGTGTGTCACGAACACATTTGGACAGCGTGTGTGTCACAAACACAATTGGACAGAGTGTGTGTGTCACAATCCCCACTGGACAGAGTGTGTGTGACAAACCCCACTGGACAGTGTGTGTGTCACGAACACCATTAGACAGCATGTGTGTCACAAACACAATTGGACAGCGTGTTTGTGTCACAATCCCACTTGGACAGAGTGTGTGTCACAAACCCCATTGGTCATTGTGTGTGTCACAATCCCCATTGGACTGCGTGTGTGTCACAATCCCCATTGGACATCGTGCGTTTCACAGACACCATTGGACAGTGTGTGTGTGTCCACAAACCCCATTGGAAAGAGTGTGTGTCACAAACCCTATTGGGCAGTGTGTGTGTCACAAACCCCTTTGGACAGCATCCGTGTCACAAACACCATTGGACAGCATGTGTGTCAGAAACCCCATTGGATGGTGTGTGTGTCACAAAACCCATTGGACAGTGTGTGTGTCACAAACCCCTTTGGACAGCATCCGCGTCACAACCAGCATTGGACAGCATGTGTGTCAGAAACCCCATTTTACAGCGTGTGTGTGTCACAATACCCATTGGACAGTGAGCGTGTGTCACAAAACCCATAGGACAGCATGCGTTTCACAAACCCCATTTTACAGCGTGTGTGTGTCACAATCCTCATTGCACAGTGTGAGTTTCACAAACCCCATTGGACAGCGTATGTGTCACAAACAGCATTGGACAGTGTGTGTGTGTCACAAACCCCATTGGACAGCGTGTGTGTCACGAACCCCATTGGACAGTGTGTGTGTCACAAGTACCATTGGGCAGAGTGTGTGTGTCACAAATACCATTGGACAGTGTGTGTGTCACAAAACCCATTGGATAGCTTGTGCGTCACAAACCCCATTAGAAAGTGTGTGTGTCACAAACTCCATTGGATAGAGTGTGTGTGCCGCAAACCCTAGTGGACACTGTGTGTGTCACTAACCCCACTGGAAAGCGTTTATGTCACGAACCCCATTGGACAGAGTGTGTGTCACAATACCAATTGGACAGTGTGTGTGTCACAAACCCCATAGGACTGTGTGTGTGTCACAAACCCTATTGGACAGCGTGTTTGTCACAAAACCCATTGGACAGCATGCATGTTACAAATACCATTGGACAGCCTGTGTGTGTCACAATCCCCATTGGACAGCATGTGTGTCACAAAACCCATTGGACAGTGCATGTGTGTCACAAACCCCAATGGAAAACGTATGTGTCACAAACCCCATTGTATAGTGTGTGTGTGTCACAACCCCTGTTGGACAGCATGTGTGTCATAAAAGGCACTGTACTGTGTGTGTGCACAAACCCCTTTGGACAGCGTGTGTGTCACAAGCGCCATTGGACAGAGTGTGTGTGTCACAATATCCATTGGACAGCGTGTCTGTCACAAACCCCATAGGACAGTGTGTGTGTCACAAACGCCATTGGACATCGTGTGTGTCACAAACCCCGTTGGAAAGTCTATGTGTCACAAAACGCATTGGATAGAGTGTGTGTGTTGCAAACCCCAATGGACAGTGTGTGTCATAAACCCCATTGGACAGCGTGTGTGTGTCACAGACCCCATTGGACGGTGTGTGTGTCACAAACCCCATTGGAAAGTGTATGTGCCAGAAACCCCATTTGACAGAGTGTGTGTGATATACCCCATTGGACAGTGTGTGTGTCACAAACCCCATGGGACAGAGTGTGTGTCACAAACAGCATTGGACAACGTGTGTGTCACAAGCCCATTGGACAGAGTGTGTGTGTCACAAAACCCACTGGACATTGTATGTGTCACGAACGCCATTGGACAGTATGTGTGTCACAAACCCCATTGCGCAGTATGTGTGTCACAATCCCCAGTGGACAGCATGTGATTCACAAACCCCATTGGACAGTGTGTGTGTCATATAACCCACTGGACACGTGTGTGTCACAAACACCCATGGACAGTGTGAGTGTCACAAACCCCATTGGACAGCGGGTGAGTCACAAACCCCTTTGGACAGTGTGTGTGTCACAAACCCCACTGGACAGCATGTGTGTGTCACAAACCCCATTGGACAGCGTGTGTGTATAACAATACACATTGGACAGTGTGTGTGTCACAAAACCCATTGGACTGCGTGTGTGTCACAAACCCCTCTGGAAACTGTCTGTCACGAACACCATTAGACAGTGTGTTTATCACAAACCCCCCTGGACAGTATCTGTGTCACAATCTCCAGTGGACAGCGTGTGTGTCACAAACCACTGTGGACACTGTGTGTGTCACAAACTCCATTGGACAGTGTCTGTGTCACAAACCCCACTGGTCAGCGTGTGTGTCACAAAAACCCATGGACAGTGTGCGTGTCACAAACCCCATTGGACATCGTGTGTGTCACAATGCCCTTTGGGCAGTTTGTGTGTCACAAACACCATTGGACAGTGTGTGTTTGTCACAATCCCCAATGGACAGTGTGTGTGTCACAAACCCCATGGGACAGAGTGTGTGTGTCACAAACCGCATTGGACATCGTGTGTGTCACAAACCCTATTGGACAGTGTGTGTGTCACAAACCCCTTTGAACAGCGTGTGTGTGTAACAATACCCATTGGACAGTGTGTGTGTCGCAAACCCCATTGGACAGCGTGTGTGTTACAAACCCCCGTGGACACTGTGTGTGTCACTAACGCCATTGGATAGTGTGTGTGTCACAAACCCCATTGGGCAGCATGTGTGTCACAATCCCCAGTGGACAGCATGTGATTCTCAAACCCCATTGGACAGTGTGTGTGTCATATAGCCCACTGGACACGTGTGTGTCACAAACACCCATGGACAGTGGGAGTGTCACAAATCCCATTGGACAGCATGTGTGTGTCACAAACCCCATTGGACAGCGTGTGTGTATAACAATACCCATTGGACAGTGTGTGTGTCACAAACCCCATTGGACAACATGTGTGTCACAAAAACCCATGGACAGTGTGCGTGTCGCAAACCCCATTGGACATCGTTTGTGTCACAATGCCCTTTGCACAGTGTGTCTGTCACAAACCCCATGGGGCAGAGTGTGTGTGTCACAAACCGCATTGGACAGCATGTGTTTCACAAACACTATTGGACAGTGTGTGTGTCACAAACCCCATTGGACCGCGTGTGTGTGTAACAATACCCATTGGACAGTGTGTGTGTCACAAACCCCTTTGGAAATCGTGTGTGTTACAAACCCCCGTGGACACTGTGTGTGTCATGAACGCCATTGGACAGTGTGTGTGTCACAAACCCCATTGCGCAGTATGTGTGTCACAATCCCCAGTGGACAGCATGTGATTCACAAACCCCATTGGACAGTGTGTGTGTCATATAACCCACTGGACACGTGTGTGTCACAAACACCCATGGACAGTGTGAGTGTCACAAAACCCATTGGACAGCGGGTGAGTCACAAACCCCTTTGGACAGTGTGTGTGTCACAAACCCCATTGGACAGCATGTGTGTGTCACAAACCCCATTGGACAGCGTGTGTGTATAACAATCCCCATTGCACAGCGTGCGTGCGACAATCCCCATTGGACAGTGTGTTTGTCACAAACCCCCCTGGACAGTGTGTGTGTCACGATCACCATTGGACAACTTGTGTGTCATAAATCCATTGCAAAGCCTGTGTTTCTAAATCCCCATTGGACACCGTGTTTGTAACAAACCCCCCTGGACAGAATGTTTGTCACAAACACCATTGGACAGTGTGTGTGTCACAAACCCCATTGGACAGTGTGTGCCACAAACCCCTTTGTACAGTCTGTGTGTCATAAACACATAGGACAGCCTGTGTTTCACAAACCCCATTGGACAGTGTGCGTGTTATATACCCCATAGGACAGCGTGTCTGTGTCATAATCCACTTTTGTCAGCGTGTGTGTGTCACAAACCCCGTTGGACCGTGTGTATGTCACGAACCCCATTGGACAGTGTGTGTGTAACAAACCCCGTAGGCCAGTGTGTGTGGCAAAAACCGCACATCACAGTCTGTGGGTCACGAACGCCACTGGACAGCGCGTGTGTCTCAGAAACCACATCGGACAGTGTGTGTGTGTCACAATCCCCATTTAACAGTGTGCGTGTCACAATCCCCATTGGACAGTGTGTGTCACAAACCCCCCTGGACAGTGTGTGTGTCACGAACCCCATTGGACAGCATGTGTGTCACAAATCCCATTGTACAGTGTGTGTGTAATAAAACCCGTTGGACAGCGTGTGATTGTCACAATCCTCATTGTACAGTGTGTGTGTCACAAACCCCATTGGACAGTATGTGTGTGTCACAAACTCCATTGGACAGCGTGTGTGTATAACAATACCCATTGGACAGTGTGTGTGTCACAAACCCCACTGGACAGCATGTGTGTCACAAACCCCTCTGGAAACTGTCTGTCACGAACGCCCTTAGACAGTGTGTTTGTCAAAAACCCCCCTGGACAGTGTGTGTGTCACAATCTCCAGTGGACAGCGTGTGTGTCACAAACCACTGTGGACACTGTGTGTGTCAGAAACTCCATTGGACAGTGTCTGTGTCACAAACCCCACTGGACATCGTGTGTGTCACAATGCCCTTTGGACAGTGTGTGTGTCACAAACCCCATTGGATAGTGTGTGTATGTCACAATCCCCAATGGACAGTGTGTCTGTCACAAACCCCATGGGACAGAGTGTGTGTGTCACAAACCGCATTGGACAGCGTGTGTGTCACAAACCCTATTGGACAGTTTGTGTGTCACAAAACCCATTGGACAGCGTGTGTGTGTAACAATACCCATTGGGCAGTATGTGTGTCACAATCCCCAATGGACAGCATGTTATTCACAAACCCCATTGTACAGTGTGTGTGTCATATAGCCCACTGGACACGTGTGTGTCACAAACACCCATGGACAGTGTGAGTGTCACAAACCCCATTGGAAAGCGGGTGAATCACAAACCCCTTTGGATAGTGTGTGTGTCACAAACCCCATTGGACAGCATGTGTGTGTCACAAACCCCACTGGACAGCGTGTGTGTATAACAATACCCTTTGGACAGCGTGTGTGTCACAAACCCCTGTGGAAACTGTCTGTCACGAACATCATTAGACAGTGTATTTGTCACAAACCCCCCTGGACAGTGTGTGTGTCACAATCTCCAGTTGACAGCGTGTGTGTCACAAACCACTGTGGACACTGTGTGTGTCACAAACTCCATTGGACAGTGTCTGTGTCACAAACCCCATTGGACAGCGTGTGTGTCACAATTCTATTTGGACAGCGTGTGTGTCACAAACCCCATTGGACTGCATGTGAGTATCACAAAAACTATTGGAATGAGTGTGTGTCAGAAACCCCATTGTATAGAGTACGCGTGTCACAAACCCCATAGGATAGTGTGCGTGTGTCACAAACCCCATTAGAATGTGTGTGTGTCACAAACCCCATTGGACAGTATGTGTATGTCTTTAACCCCATTGGACAGCATGTGTGTGTCACAATCCCCATTGCACAACGTGCGGGCGACAATCCCCATAGGACATTGTGTGTCACAAACCCCCCTGGACACTGTGTGTGTCACGATCACCATTGGACAACTTGTGTGTCATAAACCCATTGCAAAGCCTGTGTTTCTCAATCCCCATTGGACAACGTGTTTGTGACAAACGCCATTGGACAGCGTGTGTGTCACAAACCCCGTTGGACAGTGTGTGTGTCATAAACCCCCTTAGACAGTGTGTGTGTCACGAAACCCATTGGACAGCATGTGTGTGACACAAACCCCATTGGACAGTGTGTGTGTATAACAATACCCATTGGACAGTGTGTGTGTCACAAATCCCATTGGACAGCATGTGTGTCACAACCCCCTCTGGAAACTGTCTGTCACGAACGCCTTTAGACAGTGTGTTTGTCACAAACCCCACTGGACAGTGTGTGTGTCACAATCTCCAGTAGACAGCGTGTGTGTCACAAACCACTGTGGACACTTTGTGTGTCACAAACTCCATTGGACAGTGTCTGTGTCACAAACCCCACTGGTTAGCGTGTCTTTGACAAAAACCCATGGACAGTGTGTGTGTCACAAACCCCATTGGACATCGTGTGTGTCACAATGCCCTTTGGACAGTGTGTGTGTGACAAACACCATTGGACTGTGTGTGTGTGTCACAATCCCCAATGGACAGTGTGTCTGTCACAAACCCCATGGGACAGAGTGTGTGTGTCACAAACCCTATAGGACAGCATGTGTGTGTAACAATACCCATTGGACAGTGTGTATGTCACAAACCCCTTTGCACAGCGTGTGTGTTAGAAACCCCTGTGGACACTGTGTCTGTCACGAACGCCATTGGACAGTGTGTGTGTCATATAACCCACTGGACACGTGTGTGTCACAAACCCTATTGGACAGTGTGAGTGTCACAAACCCCATTGGACAGCGGGTGAGTCACAAACCCCTTTGGACAGTGTGTGTGTCACAAACCGCATTGGATAGAATGTGCGTGTCACAAACCCCATTGGACAGCGTGTGTGTATAACAATACCCATTGGACAGTGTGTGTGTCACAAACCCCATTGGACAACGTGTGTGTCACAAACCCCTGTGGACAATGTGTGTGTCACAAACTCCATTGGACAGTGTCTGGGTCACAAACCCCACTGGTCAGCGTGTGTGTCACAAAAACCCATGGACAGTGTGCGTGTCACAAACCCCATTGGACATCGTGTGTGTCACAAACCCCTTTGGACAGTGTGTGTGTCATAAACCCTATTGAACAGCGTGCGTGTGTCATAATCCCCAATGGAAAGTGTGTCTGTCACAAACCCCATTGGACAGAGTGTGTGTCACAAACACCATTGGAAAGCGTGTGTGTTACAAGCCCATTGGACAGAGTGTGTGTGTTACAAAACCCACTGGACAGCGTATGTGTCACGAACCCCACTGGACAGCGTGTGTGTCAGAAGCGCCATTGGACAGAGTGTGTGTGTCACAAACCCCATTGGATAGTGTGTTTGTGTCACATACCCTATTGGAGAACAGGCGTGTCACAAACACCATTGGAGAGCGTGTGTGTGTCACAATCCCCATTGTCCAGTGTACGTGTCTCAAACCCCATTGGCCATCCTGTGTGTCAGAAACCCCATTGGACAGCGTGTGTGTCACAAACAACATTGGACAGCGTGTGTGTGTCACAATCCCCATTGGACAGTGTGTGTTTCACAAAACCCATTGGAGAGCATGTGTGTGTCACAAACCCCACTGGATAGCGTGTGTATGTCACAAACCCTATTGGACAGCATGTGTGTCACAAGAAACACTGGACAGAGTGTGTGTGACACAATCCGCATTGGACTGTTTGTGTGTCACAAACCCCATGGGACATAGTGTGTGTGTCACAAACCTCACTGGACAGTGTGTGTGTGTAAGAATACCCATTGGACAGCGTGTGTGTTACAAACCCCATTGGACAGCGTGTGTGTCACAAAGCCCCGTGGACACTGTCTGTCATGAACGCCATTGGACTGTGTGTGTGTCACAAACCCCACTGCACAGCGTGTGTGTCACAAACACCATTGGACAACGTGTGTGTCACAAACCCCATGGGACAGAGTGTGTGTCACAAACACCATTGGACAACGTGTGTGTCACAAGCCCATTGGACAGGGTTTGTGTAGTCACAAAACCCACTGGACATCGTATGTGTTATGAACCCCATTGGACAGCGTGTGTGTCACAAGCGCCATTGGACAGAGTGTGTGTGTCACAAACCCCATTGGATAGTGTGTGTGTGTCACATACCCTATTGGACAGTGTGTGTGTCACAAAACCTATTGGAGAGCATGTGTGTCACAAACACCGTTGGAAAGCGTGTGTGTGTCACAATCCCCATTGGACTGTGTGTGTGTCACAAACCCCATTGGACAGTGTGTGTGTCACTAAACCCAATGGGCAGTGCGTGTGTCACGAACCCCATTGGACAGAGTGTGTGTCACAAGTTCCATTGGACAGAGTGTGTATGTCACAAACCCCATTGGACAGCGTGTGTTTTACAAACGTCATTGGAAAGTGTGTGTGTCACAAAACCCATTGGATAGCGCGTGTGTGTCACAAACCCCACTGGACAGCGTGTGTGTGTCACAATCCCCATTGGACATGGTGTGTTTAACAAAACCCATTGGATAGCGTGTGTGTGTCACAATCCCCATTGGACATGGTGTGTTTCACAAAACCCATTGGATACCGCGTGTGTGTCACAAACCCCATTGGACAGTGTGTGTGTCACAATCCCCATTGGATAGCGTGTTTGTCACAAAACCCATGGGACAGAGTTTGTGTCCCACAAACCGCATTGGACCTTGTGTGTGTCACAAAACCTATTGGACAGTGTGTGTGTCACAAACCCCATTGGACAGCGTGTGTGTGTAACAATACCCTTTGGACAGAGTGTCTGTCACAAACCCCATGGGACAGAGAGTGTGTGTAACAATAACCATTGGACAGTGTGTGTGTCACAAACCCCATTGGACAGCGTGTGTGTGTGTCACAATCCCCAATGGACAGTGTGTCTGTCACAAACCCCATGGGACTGAGAGTGTGTGTAACAATACCCATTGGACAGTGTGTGTGTCACAAACCCCTTTGCACAGCGTGTGTATTACAAACCCCCGTGGACACTGTGTGTGTCACGAACGCCATTGGACAGTGTGTGTGTCACAAACCCCATTGGGCAGTATGTGTGTCACAATCCCCAGTGGACAGCATGTGATTCACAAACCCCATTGGACAGTGTGTGTGTCATATAGCACACTGGACACGTGTGTGTCACAAACACCCATGGACAGTGTGAGTGTCACAAACCCCATTGGACAGCGGGTGAGTCACAAACCCCTTTGAACAGTGTGCGTGTCACAAACCCCATTGGACAGCATGTCTGTGTCACAAACCCCATTGGACATCGTGTGTGTCACAATGCCCTTTGGACAGTGTGTCTGTCACAAACTCCATGGGACAGAGTGTGTGTGTCACAAACCGCATTGTACAGCGTGTGTGTGTAACAATACCCATTGGAGAGTGTGTGTGTCACAAACTCCATTGGACAGCGTGTGTGTTATAAACCCCCGTGAACACTGTGTGTGTCACAAACACCATTGGACAGTGTGTGTGTCACAAACCCCTTTGGGCAGTATGTGTGTCACAATCCCCAGTGGACAGCATGTGATTCACAAACCCCATTGGACAGTGGGTGTGTCATATAGCCCACTGGACACGTGTGTGTCACAAACACCCATGGACAGTGTGAGTTTCACAAACCCCATTGGACATCGTGTGTGTCACAATGCCCTTTGGACAGTGTGTGTGTCACAAACCCCATTGGACAGTGTGTGTGTGTCACAATCCCCAATGTACAGTGTGTCTGTCACAAATCCCTCTGGAAACTCTCTGTCACGAACGCCATTAGACAGTGTGTTTCTCTCAAACCCCCCTGTACAGTGTGTGTGTCACAATCTCCAGTGGACAGCGTGTGTGTCACAAACCGCTGTGGACACTGTGTGTGTCACAAACTCCATTGGACAGTGTCTGTGTCACAAACCCCACTGGTCAGCGTGTGTGTCAGAAAATCCCATGGACACTGTGAGTGTCACAAACCCCATTGGACATCGTGTGTGTCACAATGCCCTTTGGACAGTGTGTGTGTCACAAACCCCATTGGACAGTGTGTGTGTGTCACAATCCCCATGGGACAGATTGTGTGTCGCAAACCGCATTGGACAGCGTGTGTGTCACAAACCCTATTGGACAGTGTGTGTGTCACAAACCCCATTGGACAGCTTGTGTGTGTATCAATACCCATTGGACAGTGTGTGTGTCACAAACCCCTTTGGACAGCGTGTGTTTTACAAACCCCCGTGGACATTCTGTGTGTCACGAACGCCATTGGACAGTGTGTGTGTCACAAACCCCATTGGGCAGTATGTGTGTCACAATCCCCAGTGGACAGCATGTGATTCACAAACCCCATTGGACAGTGTGTGTTTCATATAGCCCACTGGACACGTGTGTGTCACAAACACCCATGGACAGTGTGAGTGTCACAAACCCCATTGGACAGCGGCTGAGTCACAAACCCCTTTGGACAGTGTGTGTGTCACAAACCCCATTGGACAGTGTACGTGTCACGAAACCCATTGGACAGCTTGTGTATCATGAAAACCATTGGATAGCGTGTGTGTCACAAGCACCATTGGACAGAGTGTGTGTGTTACAAACCCCATTAGACAGCGTGTGAGACGAACCCCATTGGACAGTGTGTGTGTCACAAAACCACTGGACAGTGTGTGTGTCACAAACCCCATTGGACAGGGTGGGTGTGAGAAACCCCATTGGACATTGTGTGTGTCACAAATTGCCCTGGATAGTGTGTGTGTCACAGACCCCCAGGATAGCATGTGTGTCACAGACCCCATTGGACAGCATGTGTGGATCACAAGCCCCGTTGGACAGAGTATGTGTGTCTCAATCCTCATTGGACTGCGTGTGTGTCACAAACACCTGTGGACACTGTGTTTGTCACAAACCCCATGGGACACTGTGTGTGTCATAAACCACATTGGAAAGTGTGTGTGTCACAAACCCTATTGGACAGTGTGTGTGTCACAAACCCCACTGGACAGCGTGTGTGTCACGAACCCCATTGGACAGCATGTGTGTCACAAGCCCCATTGGACAGAGTGTGTGTGTCACAAAACCCATTGGACAGTGTGTGTGTCACAAATAGCATTGGACAGAGTGTGTGTGAGAAACCCCATTGGACAGCGTGTGTGTCACATACCCGCCAGGATAGTGAGTGTGTCACAAACCCCCTGGACAGCGTGTGGGTCACAAACCCCGTTGGACAGCGGGTGTGTCACAAGCCCCATTGGACAGCGTGTGTGTTGCAAACCCCTGTGGACACTGTGTATGTCACAAAACCCATTAGAAAGTGTGTGTCAGAAACCCCCTGGATAGTATGTCACAAACCCCCTGGACAGCGTGTGTCACGAAACCCATTAGACAGCCTGTGTGTCAAAAACACCGTTGGACAGTGTGTGTGTCACAAACACCATGGGACAGTGTGTGTGTCACAAACCACATTGGACAGTGTGTGTGTCACAAACCCTTTTGGACAGCCTGTGTGACACAAACTCCCCTGGACAGTGTGTGTTTCACAAACCACATTTGACAGAGTGGGTGTCACAAACCCCAATGGACAGTGTGTGTGTCACAAACCCTATTGGACAGCGTGTGGGTGTTACAAACCCCAATAGACAGTGTGTGTTTCACAAACCGCATTGGACAGAGTGTGTGTCACAAACCCAACTAGACAGCGTGTGTGTCATGAACCGCATTAGACAGCGTGTGTGTCACAAGTCCCATTGAACAGAGTGTATGTGTCACAAAGCCCATTTGACAGCGTGTATGTCACAAACACCATTGGGCAGTGTGTGTCACAAAGCTGCCTGGACAGTGTGTGTGTCAAAAACCCCTTTGTTTAGCGTGTGTGTCACAAACCCGTTTGGACTGCTTGTGTGTATCACAAACCGTATCGGAGAGTGTGTGTGTCAGAAACCCCATTGGATATAGTATGTGTGTCACAAACCCCATTGGATAGTGTGTATGTGTCATAATCCCCATTGGACAGTATGTCTGACACACCCTCATGGACCGTTTGTATGTCAAAAACCCCATTGGACAGTGTGTGTGTAATAAAACCCATTGGACAGCCTGTGTTTCACAATCCCCATTGGACAGTGTGTGTGACACACCCCCATGGACCGTGTGTATGTCAAAAAACCCATTGGACAGTGTGTGTGTCAGAAACCACATTAGACAGTGTGTGTGTCACAAAAAACCTTGGACAGTGCGTGTGTCACAAACCCCATTGGACAGTGTGTGTGTCACAAACCCCCCTGTACAGTCTTTGCGTCACGAACGCCATTGGACAGTGTGTGTGTCATAAACCCCATTGGACAGCGTGTGTCACAAACCCTCCTGGACAGTGTCTGTGTCACAAACCCCCCTGGACAGTGTGTGTGTCACGATCAGCATTGGACAGTTTGTGTGTCACAAACCACATTGGAAAGCATGTGTGTGTCACAAACTGCATTGAATAGTTTGTGTGTGTCACAAATCCCATTAGACAGTGTGTGTGTCATAAACCCGATTGGACAGCGTTTGTGTGTCACAATCCCCATTGGACAGCATGTGTGTCACAAACCCCATTGGACAGCCTGTGTTTCACAAACCCCATTGGACAGTGTGTGTATCCAAATCCCCATTGGACAGTGTGCGTTTCACAAACCCCATTGGACAGTGTGTGTGACACAAACCCTATTGGACAGTGTGTGCTTCACGATCCCCATTGGACAGCTTGTGTGTCACAAACCACATTGGAATGCATGTGTGTGTCACAAACCCCATTGGAATGTGTGTGTGTCACAAATCACATTGAATATTGTCTGGGTGTCACAAAACCCATTAGACAGTCCGTGTGTCATAAACCCCATTGGACAGCCTGTGTATCACAATCCTATTTGGAAAGCGTGTGTGTAACAAACCCCATTGGACTGCATGTGAGTATCACAAAAACTATTGGAATGAGTGTGTGTCAGAAACCCCATTGTATAGAGCACGCGTGTCACAAACCCCATAGGATAGTGTGCGTCTGTCACAAACCCCATTAGAAAGTGTGTGTGTCACAAACCCCATTGGACACTGTGTATGTCTTTAAACCCATTGGACAGCGTGTGTGTGTCACAATCCCCATTGCACAGCGTGTGTGCGACAATCCCCATTGGACAGTGTGTGTCAAAAACCCCCCTGGACACTGTGTGTGTCACGATCACCATTGGACAATTTGTGTGTCATAAACCCATTGCAAAGCCTGTGTTTCTCAATCCCCATTGGACACCGTGTTTGTCACAAACCCCATTGGACAGTGTGTGTCACGAACCCCATTGGACAGCGTGTTTGTAACAAACCCCCCTGGAGAGAATGTTTGTCACAAACACCATTGGACAGTGTGTGTGTCACAAACCACATTGGATAGTGTGTGTGTGTCACAAACCCCGTTGGACCGTGTGTTTGTCACGAACCCCATTGGACAGTGTGTATGTAACAAACCCCGTAGGCCAGTGTGTGTGGCAAAAACCGCCCATCACAGTCTGTGTGTCACGAACGCCACTAGACAACGCGTGTGTCTCAGAAACCACATTGGACAGTGTGTGTGTGTCACAATCCAAATTGGACAGCGTGTGTGTCACAAACCCCGTTGGACAGTGTGTGTGTCATAAACCCCATTAGACAGTGTGTGTGTCACAAAACCCATTTGAGAGCGTGTGTGTCACAAACCCCGTTGTACAGTGTGTATGTCATAAAACCCGTTGGACAGCGTGTGTTTGTCACAATCCTCATTGGACATTGTGTGTGTCATAAACCCCATTGGACAGCCTGTGTTTCGTACTTCCCATTGGACAGTGTGTGTGTCACAAATCCCATTGGACTGTGTGTGTCAGATATCCCCATGGACAGCGTGTTTGTCACAAGCACCATTGGACACAGTGTGTTTGTTACAATCTCCATTGGACAGTGTGTGTGTCATAAACCCCATTGGACAACTTTGTTTCACAATCCCCATTGGAAAGCGTGTGAGTGACAAACCGCATTGGACAGTGTGTGTCACAAACACCCCTGGACAGCGTGTGTGTCACGAACCCCATTGGACAGTATGTGTGTTTTAAACGCACCTGGACAGCGTGTTTGTCAGAATCCGCATTGGACAAAGTGTTTGTCACAAATCCCATTGGACAGTGTGTGTCACAAACCCCCCTGGACAGCGTATGTGTCACAAACCCCATTTGACAGCGTGTGTGTGTCACGATCCCCATTGGACAGCGTGCGTGTCACAATCCCCATTGGACAGTGTTTTTCACAAACTCCCATGGACAGTGTGTCTGTCAAGAACCCCATTGCACAGCGTGTCTGTCGCAAACCCCATTGGACAGCGTGTGTGTCTCAAACTGCATTGGATCATTTGTGTGTGTCACAAAACCCATTAGAAAGTGTGTGTGTCATAAACCCCATTGGACAGCCTTTGTGTCACAATCCCCTTTGGAAAGCGAGTGTGTCACAATCCCCAGTGGACAGTGTGTGTCACAAAGCTGCCTGGACAGTGTGTGTGTCAAAAACCCCTTTGTTTAGCGTGTGTGTCACAAACCCGTTTGGACTGCTTGTGTGTATCACAAACCCTATCGTAAAGTGTGTGTGTCAGAAACCCCATTGGATAGAGTATGTGTGTCACAGACCCCATTGGATAGTTTGTATGTGTCACAATCCCAATTGGACAGTGTGTGTGTAATAAACCCCATTGGACAGCGTGTGTTTGTCACAATCCCCATTGGACAGTGTGTGTGACACACCCCCATGGACCGTGTGTATGTCAAAAACCCCATTGGACAGTGTGTGTGTCACAAAACCCTTTGGACAGCATGTGTGTCACAAAGGCCATTGGACAGCTTGTGTGTCACAGAAAACATAGGACAGTGTGTGTCACAGACCAGCCTGGATAGTGTGTGTGCCACAATCCCCACTCGATAGCATGAGTGTCATAAACCCATTGGACAGCCTGTGTTTCACAATACCCATTGGACACTGTCTTTATCACAAACCCCATTGGACAGTGTGTGTCACGAACCCCATTGGACAGAATGTGTTTTACAAACCCCATTGGACAGTGTGTGTGTCACAAGTCCTCCTGGACAGTGTGTGTGTCATGGACCCCATTGAACAGCATGTGTGTCAGAAACCACATTGGACAGTGTGTGTGTCACAAAGCCCCCTGGACACAGTGTGTGTCACAAACAACATTGGACAGCGTGCGTGTCACAAAACCGATTGGACAGTGTGTGTGTCGTAAACTCCATTGGACATGTTGGTGTATCACAATCATCATTGGACAGCGTGCGTGTCACAATACCCATTGGACAGTGTTTGTCACAAGGCCCCATTGGACAGCGTGTGTGTCACAAACCCCATTGGACAGAGTTTGTTTCACAAACCCCCCTGGACTGTGTTTGTGTCACGATCCCCATTGGACAGCTTGTGTGTCACAAACCACATTGGAAAGCATGTGTGTGTCACAAACCCCATTGGAATGTGTATGTGTCACAAACCGCATTGGATAGTGTGTGTGTGTGTGTCACAAAACCCAATAGACAGTTTGTGTGTCATAAACCCCCTTGGACAGCCTGTGTGTCACAATCCTATTTGGACATCATGTGTGTCACAAACCCCATTGGTCAGCGGCTGTGTCATAAAGCCCATTGGACAGCCTGTGTTTCACAAACCCCATTGGATAGTATGAATTTCATAAAACCCATTGGACAGCGTTTGTGTGTCACAATCCCCATTGGACAGCGTGTGTTTCACAAAAACCATTTGACAGTGTCTGTCACAAACCCCCCTGGACAGTGTGTGTGTCACGAACCCCATTGGACAGCGTGTGTGTCACAAACACCATTGGACAGTGTGTCTGTCACAAACCCCAGTAGAGAGTGTATGTGTCAAGAACCCCATTGGACAGAGTGTGTGTGTCACAAACCCCATTGGACAGTGTGTGTGTCACAAACCCCCCTGGACAGCATGTGTGTCACAAACACCATTGGACAGCGTGGGTGTCACAATCCCATTAGACAGTGTGTGTGTCATAAACCCCGTTGGACAGCGTGTGTATGTCGCAATCCCCATTGGACATTGTCTGTGTCATATACCACAATGGGCACCCTGTGTTTCGCATTCCCTATTGGACAGCGTGTGAGCCACATACCCCATTGGACAGTGTATGTCACAAACCCCCATGGACAGCGTGTGTGTCATGAACCCAATTGGACAGTGTGTGCATCACAAACCCCCCTGGACAGCGTGTGTGTCAGAATCTGCATTGGACAAAGTGTTTGTCACAAACCCCATTGGACAGTGTGTGTCACAAACTCACCTGGACAGTTTGTGTGTCACGAAGCCCATTTGAGAGCGTGTGTGTCACAAACCCGATTGGAAAGTGTGTGTGTCACAAACACCTTTGGACAGCGTTTGTGTGTCACAATTCCCATTGGGCAGCGTGTGTTTCACAAAACCCATTGGACAGTGTGTGTCAAAAACCCCCCTGGACAGTGTGTGTGTCACGAACCCCATTTGACAGTATGTGTGTCACAAAGAACACTGGACACTGTGTGTGTCACAAACCCCATTAGACAGTGTATGTGTCACAAACACCATTGGACAGTGTGCGTGACATAAACCCCATTGGACAATATGTCTGTGTCACAGTCCCCATTGGACAGCGTGTGTGTGTCACAAAACCCCATGGAACCTGTGTATGTCACGAACCCCATCGGACAGTGTGTGTCTCACGAACCCCATTGGACAGCATGTGTGTAACAAACCCCAGAGGCCAACGTGTGTCTCAAAAACCGCCCTGTACAGTCTGTGTGTCACGAACGCCACTGGACAGCCTGTGTGTGTGAGAAACCACATTGGACAGTGTGTGTGTGTCACAATCTCCATTGGAAAGCGTGCGTGTCACAATCCCCATTGGACAGTGTGTGTCACAAACCCCGCTGCACAGTGTGTGTGTCACGATCACCATTGGACAGCTTGTGTGTCATAAACACATTGGACAGCCTGTGTTTCACAATCGCCATTGGACAGAGTGAGTGTCATAAACCCATTGGATTGCCTGTGTTTCACAATACCCATTGAACAGCGTGAGTGTCATAAACCCATTGGAGAGCCTGTGTTTCACAATCCCCATTCGACACCGTGTTTGTCACAAACCACATTGGACAGTGTGTCTGTCACAAACCCTCCTGGACAGAGTGTATGTCACAAACATCATTGGACAGCGTCTGTGTCACAAAACCAATTGGACAGTGTGTGTGTCATTAACCCCATTGGACAGGCTGTGTGTCACAATCCTATTTGGAAGCGTGTGTGTCAAAAATCCCATTGGTCAGCGAGTGTGTCATAAAGCCCGTTGGACAGCCTGTGTCTCACCAACCCCATTGGACAGTGTGTGTGTCACAATCCCCCCTGTACAGTCTGTGTGTCACGAACCCCATTGGACAGCGTGTGTGTCACAAACCCCATTGGACAGGGTGTGTCACAAACCCTCTTGGACAGTCTGTGTGTCACGAACGCCATTGGAAAGCGTGTGTGTCACGAACCCCATTGGACAGCGTGCGTGTCACAAAAACGATTGGACAGTGTGTGTGCCATAAACCCCATTGGACATGTTGGTGTATCACAATCATCACTGGACAGCGTGCGTGTTCACAATACCCATTGGACTGTGTTTGTTACAAACCCCAATTCACAGTGTGTGTGTCCCAGTCCCCATTGGACAGCGTGTGTGTCTCAATCCCCATTGGACAGTGTCTGTGTCACAATCCCCTCTTGACAGTGTGTGTGTCATAAACCCCATTGGACAGTGTCTGTGTCACAATCCCCTCTTTACAGTGTGTGTGTCATAAACCCCATTGGACAGCCTGTGTGTCACAATCACCATTGGACAGCCTGTGTGTAACAAACCCTGTTGGAAAGTGTGTGTGTCAGAAATCCCATTGGACAGCGTGTCTGTGGCACAAACACCATTGGATAGTGTGTGTGTGTGTCACAAAACCCATTGGAGACTCTGTTTGTCATAAACCCCATTGGACAGCGTGTGTGTCTCACAAACCCCCATGGACAGTGTGTGTGTCACGAACCCCATTGGACAGCGTGTGTGTCACAAACCCCATTAAACAGTGTGTATGTGTCACAAACACTATTGGACAGCGTGCGTGTCACAATCCCCGTTGGACAGTGTTTGTCCAAAACCCTGGACAGTGTATGTGTCATGATACTCATTGGACATCGTGAGTATCAGAAAACCCATTGGAATGTGTGTGTGTCTCAAACTGCTTTGGATCGTTTGTGTGTGTCACAAAATCATTAGACAGTGTGTTTGTCATAAACCCCATTGGATAGATTATGTGTGTCACAAACCCCATTGGATAGTGTGTGTGAAACAAACGCCATTAGAAAGTGTGTGTGTCACAAAACCCACTTAGCAGTGTGTGTGATTGTCACAATCCTCATTGGACAACGTTCGTGTCATAATCCCCATTGGACAGTATGTGTCACAAACCTCCGTGGACAAAGTGTGTGTCACAAACCCCTTTGGAAAGGGTGTGTCACAAAACCCATTGGACACTGTGTGTCACAAAACCCATTGGTCAGTGTGTGTGTCTTAAATGCCATCAGTCAGCGTGTGTGTGTCACAGTCCCCAATGGACAGTGTGTATTTCATAGACCTCATTGGACAGCCTGTGTTTCACAATCCCCGTTGGCCAGTGTGTGTCTCAAAAACCCCATTGGACAGTGTGTGTCACAAATCCCCCTGTACAGTCTGTGTGTCACGAACGCCATTGGACATCGTGTGTGTTACCAACCCCATTGGACAGCATGTGTGTGTCATAAACCACATTGGACAGTGTGTGTGTGTCAAAATCCCCATTGAACAGCGTGCGTGTCACAATTCCCATTGGACAGTGTGTGTACAACAAACCCCATTGGACAGTGTGTGTGTGTCACAAACCCCATTAGACAGCATGTGTGTCACAAACACCATTGGACAGTGTGTGTGCTACAAAACATAATGGACAGTGTATGTGTCACAAACGCAGTTGCACAGCGTGTGTTTTACAAACCCCATTGGACAGCGTGTGGGTCACAATCCCAATTAGACATCGTGTGTGTCACAAACACCTTTGGACAGTGTGTGTGTCACAAACCCCTCTTGACAGCGTGTGTGTCACAAACCCCATTGGACAATGTGTGTGTCACAAACACCTCTGGACAGCGTGTGTGTTACAAACCCTTCTGGACAGTGTGTTTGTCACAAACCCATTTGGAAAGTGTGTGTGTATCTCAAACCCCATTGAATAGCGTGTGTGTGCCACAAACCCCATAGGACACTGTGTGTGTCATGAACCCCATTGTATAGCGTGTTTGTGTCACAAACCCCATTAGACAGCGTGTTTGTCTCAAACCCCATTGGACAGCGTGTGTGACTCAAACCTCATTGGACAGAGTGTACGTCACAAAAGTCATTGGACAGCGTGTGAGCCTCAAACATATTGGACACTGAGTGTGTGTCTCACATGCCATTGGACAGCTATTGTGTGTCACAAGCCCCATTGGACAGTGTGTGTGACACAAATCCCATTGGACAGTGTGTGTGACACAAATCCCATTGGACAACGTGTATATCACAAACCCCTATGGACAGTGTGTGTGTCTCAAACCCATTGGACAGTGTGCGTCTGACAAACTCCTCTGGACAGCGTGTTTTTCACAAACCCTTCTGTACAGTGTGTGTGTCACAAAAGACATTGGACAACGTGTGTGTCTCAAACCTCACTGGACAGTGTGTGTGTCACAAACGACATTGGACAGTGTGTGTGTCTCAAACACATTGGACAATGTGTGTGTATCATATCCCATTGGACAGCGTGTGTGTGTCACAAACCCCATTGGACAGCGTGTGTGTCACAAACCCCATTGGACAACGTGTGTGTCTCAAACCGCATTGGACAGTGTGTGTGTCAGAAACCCCATTGGACAGTGTGCATTTCTCAAACCCCATTGGACAGCGTGTGTCTCAAAAACCCCATTGGACAGTGTGTGTGTCACAAACCCCATTTAACAGCCTCTGTGTTTCACAAACCCCATTGGACAGCGTGTGTGTGTCACAATCCCCATTGGACAGTTTGGTTGTCACAAAACCCACTGGACAATATGTGTGTCATAAACCCCATTCGAATATTTGTTTATCACAAGCCCCTTTGGATATCCTGTGTGTGTCACAAACCCCACTGGACACTCTGTGTGACAAAAACCCCATTGGGCAGCCTGTGTTTCTCAAACCCCATTGGACATTGTGCATGTCTCAAATCCCTTTGGACAGTGTGTGTCTCAAACCCCATTGGACACTCTGTCTGTCTCAAACCCCATTGGACAGCGTGTGTTTTACAAACCCCTCTAGACAGTGTTTCAAATTTTTCCAGTTCTCTCAAAATTTTTAAAATCCTGTTGAATCTTATAAAATTCCCACTGAATTTTTCCAAATATCCGTCAAAATTTTTACAATTTCACTTCAAAATTTCTAACATTCCAGTTGAGAGTCTTAAAATCAATGTTGAATTTTTTCAAATTCCTGTTAAAATTTTTGAAGTTTTTTAAGATTTTTAAATTTTCTCCTCAAAATTTCTGAAATTCTAGTTGAAGTTTGTAAAATTAGTGTTGAAATATTTCAACTTCCCTTCAAAATTTTTCAATTCCTTTAAAATTGTTCAAATTCCCATTGAAATTTTTGAAATTCCTTTCAAATTTTTGAAATCCTGTTGAAATTTTTAAAATTCTCACTGAAATTTTCCAAATCCCTGTCAAAATTTTTACAATTTCACATCTATATTTGTAATATTCCATTTGATATTTGTAAAATCAGTGTTGACATTTTTCAGTTAGTTCAAAATTTTTAAATTCCCATCAAATTTTTTTAATTCCCATTGAAATTTTTCAAATTCCTTACAAAATTTTTCAAATCCTGTTGAAACTTTAAAAGTTCTGCTGAAGGTTTCCAAATCCCCATTATAATTTTTACAATTTCTCATCAAAATTTCTAAAATTCCAGTTGAAATTCTTAAAATTAATGTTCAAATTTTTAAAATTCCCATCTAAATTTTTAAAATTTCTATTGAAATTTTGTCAATTCCTTTTGAAATGTTTAAAATTCCCATTCAATTTTTTCAATTCCTGTTCAAATTGTTCAAATTTTCTTTAAAATGTTTCAAATTTCATTTCAAAATTTTTCAAGTCCTGTTGAAACTTTTTAAATTCTCAAAAGAATTTTTCAAATGTTTGTCAAAACTTTTCAATTTCACATCCAAATTTCTAAAATTCCAGTTGTAATTCTTAAAATTAATGTTCAAATTTTTAAAGGTCCCATCAATATTTTAAAAATCCCTGTCAATATTCTTCAAATTTTTCTCAAAATTTTTACAATTTTACTTCAAAATTTTTAAAATCCCAGTTGAAATTTGTAAAAGTAGTGTTGAAATTGTTCAAGTTTCCTTCATAATTTTCAAAATCCTAACAAAATTTTTCAAATTCCCTTCAAAATTTTTACAATTTCACTTCGCAATTTCTAAAATTGCAGTTGAAATTTGCAAAATTAATGTTGAAATTTTTCAAATTCCCTTCATAACTTTTGAATTCCTGTCCAAATTGTTCAAATTCCCATTGAAATCGTTCAAATTCCTCTCAAAATTTTTAAATCCTGTTGAAACTTTTAAAATTCTCACTAAATTTTCCAAATCCCCATCAAAATTTTTAGTTTCACATCAAAATTTCTAAATGTCCAGTTGAAATTCTTAAAATTAATGTTCAAATTTTTAAAGTTCCCATTCAAAATTTTTAAATCCCCACCAAAATTCTTTGATTTTTTGTTAAAATTTTTACAATTTCATGTCAAAATTTCTAAAATTCCAGTTGAAATTTGTAAATTTAATGTTGAAATTGTTCAAGTTTCCTTCTAAAATTTTCAAAATCCCCAACAAAATTTTTCAAATTCCCGTCAAAATTTTTAAATTTCACATCACAAGTTCTGAAATTCCAGTTGAAATTCTTAAAATTAATGTTGAAATTTTTAAAGAGGCTTAGAGGAGTCAATGCAGCTGTGATTTAGGGCCCAGCAAGTCCCGTGTGTCAAAAGTGTTCCAAATCGTGCTGAGGAAACAGATGCTTCCCACAAAATGATGTGGGTATCTCTAGATGTGCATCACTACCTTTCTGGCCACGGCCCCAACTGACTTGTTGCAGCACAGCCCCGCAGCACCAGAACATGTTGCTGGTCACCTCCCACCTGAGGAGTGCAGGTTGGACAGCTGTGGCAAGTTACTTGCTTTGTTCTATGTCAGTTTTACTCCTTTTGCTTTTCATGAAGTGAGGCTGTTTCACATCCACTCCATCATGACGTTCCAATTTCCCTGAAAGTGCTGGCGTCACCTCATCCCCAAGAAGGACCGCACTGTGAGCAGGAGGAATACACCAGTCCAAGCCAGGAAAAGAAGGGCTCTGCTCCGGGGACGTGGTAGTGCTGTGCTTTGTCCTGAGCCCCCAGCCGATCGCAATACAACTCTGCCCTTCCCAGGCAGAAATTCCCCGCAGGGCAACTGGAGGCTGGGGAGAGAGATGCTGCTGCTCCCGGTGCTGCCCCAGTCATTGCAATCAGCTCTGGTTCTGTGCAGTGCACGGGGGTGCTGGGGAAGAGGAGGATGCTGCGAAGGCTGCAGCCCAGGGCATGCAGCAGCCACAGACAGCCATGGCTGGTTTGCAATGCGCCACACAGGGATCAGCAGCTGCTGCGGCTCTTGGCTAACTGGGTTTATACCTGAGCCTCCCTCCATTTTTGGGCCCCAGAAACCCAGGGCAGAGTAACTCACACCTGAGACGAAGCTCTGAGTGGGTGGATTTCTTGTCAAGACCAGCACTGTTTGCGGCGCTTCTCCCCGGTGTCTCAGGCCTGAACGTGCTCTCGTGACACTGGAAGCCTCGTGCATCAGAGCCTTGTGCAGAGATGGATCATGGCTCAGATTTCCAGCAAGGGAGCGAGCAGCCAGCTCTTCATGACTTGGAAGACCCTCGGGGGAGGCGAGGGACCACATGTGGGTTTGGAGGGTCTCGCCTGTATCAGCTAATGTAGGTGCTCCGAAACACCCCCGCAACAGGGCGGTTCCTTGTGAGACAAAGGGGATGCCGTACGGTGCAGGTCAAGAAGGCCAAGTCGGCAATAGATCTCAAATGTTCCAAGTCCTGGACTGGAATTGGAGACAGGCGGGTGGGAAGGGAGCTTGAGGGGGATCCGGTCAAACTGCCGGCTTGCGGCAGCACCAGCCCAGGGCTTCCCGCAACCAATGCCGGGACACCCCGAGGACAGAGATTTCCTGCAGCCTTCTTTGTCCCGAGGTGGAGCAGGAACAGATGAGCACGGGGGGAAATCTGTCATTTTTTTTTTATTGTGGATTTATTGATTTCTGAAAACAATCCAAGGCCAAGCAGAGGCTGGCAGCACCATGTCCTCAGGGCAGGTGAATGCCGCAGTCGCCGTCCATGCACCTATCCCTGGCTTGGCACCCTCAGACGCTCCCTCTGGACCCTGCGCAGGCTCAGGACCAGCCGCATGTGCAGGCACCCGCGTGGCGCTGGCAGCCGGGCTCTACTCCTCTTGCTGTCCCGCGGTGCAGCTGCAGCGGAAAGCCCTGTGCAGAGCCCGGAGTGCCCTCCTGAACCGGGAAGGTCGTCGCTGTGGAGCTGGGCCATGCGCTGGGCAGGCGATGTCTGCACTGGTCTCTCTTCCATGCTCTGCAGACATTGGAGAAACCGTGTTCTCTTCTTCATCCTTTGCAACTGGGACGAGAGGGGCTGTGCTGGCCTGTCCCTCATCCTCTCCTGCCAAATGAGCCTCAATGGCTTCAAGTCCTGCAGGTGCTGGTGCTGCCACTGGAACATCCATGCATTGGGCCAGGTCCTGCTGTTCCACCGGTTGCTGGCCAGGTCCCTGGATCTCAGCCTCAGCCCTGCACACAGCCTCACTGATGATGTACTGCACAATGTCTGCCAGGTCCACACTGTCCTCTGTGGGGCTGTGCTGGGCAGGTGCTGGGCAGGTGCTGGGCAGGTGCTGGGCAGGTGCTGGGCGCTCTGCCTCTGCTGCTGCCTCCGTGTCTGTGCAGCTGGGCAAGCCAGACCCCTCCTGGGGACCTGCAGGGGCATCCTGGAGGTGCTCCTGGACCGAGGGGTTGATCCAGATGCTGTGGATGGTGTCTCCGCCTTGGCACCCCTCTTTGCTGTTCTCGTCTTGCAAGTCCATGTGCTGGGCCAGGTCCTGCTGTTCCTCCGGTTCCTGGCCAGCTGCCATGATCTCAGCCACAGCCCTGCGCATGGCCTCACTGACGATGCGCTGAGCTGTGTCCCACAGAGCCGTGTCGACGGCTGTGGGGCCCTGTGGGGCAGGTGCTGGGCACTCTGCCTCTGCTGCTGCCTCGGTGTTGGTGCTGCGAGGCCAGCCAGACCCCTCCTGGGGACCTTTATGGTGGTCCTGCAAGTGCTCCTGGATCAAGGGAGTGACCCAGGTGCTCTGGAGGGTGTGCTGGCCAAGGCTGTGACTGATCTGCGAGCAGGAGGAGGAGCAGGACACATGGGATGGAGGCAGCAGTCCCGGCACTGCAGCAGCTGCTTGCGGCCCCGTCCAACCACCGGCCTCTCCCTCCTGCCCTGTCCTGTCCCTCCCCTGTGGCCTATGGAGTAAGGGGGGCAGCCCGAAGGGCTGGGAGTGGGTGTTCGCCTCCTCGTCAATGGGCATCTTGGGTCTCGTCTATCACAGAGCTACAGTGAGCACCCAGGGGAGATGATGCCTCCTGAGAAGCTGCTGCCTCCTGAGAAGCTGCTCTCCTGGGAGTGAGCACCCCAGTGCTCTCGCTCCTTAAATACCCCCATGGTCAGGGCGGGGACCCCCGTGTCACAATGGCCTCTGGCTATGACGACCCCATGTCACAATGGCCTCTGGTTATGACGTCACAGAACCCGGGCGGTCGTCACGGAGACACCCACCTCCGGGCCCGGCTGGGACTGGCTGTGCGTGGCGTGGGGCAGCCCCTGCTTGAAGGAGGAGGGAGCAGAGAATGGCGAGGGAAGCTGTCCCCAGCACACAGGACCCCGTCCCCCAGAGCTTTGCTCAGAGACGCTGCTGCCTGCTCCACTACACCTGCAAGAATCCGCATTCAGAGCTTGGTTGCAGGACAAACCAAGGGCCACTCTACAGCCTCACCACACTGATTCTTTGTTTTTGTCGTGGTTTGATCGTGGGGAGACAATCAAAACCATGGGAGAAGGTTTCCCTTCACCCTTTTTCCCCCTTCCCCCTTCAGGCCACAGTAGTCTACAGTTAACCTCCACTCATCGCTAGACTTACACACTGGCCAAATTGGGCTATTGAAAGGTGAGCGAGTCTTCCTGATCACACCCTGGCTTTCCAGTTGATGAATCAATTTCTGAATAGGAATCCAAGAGTCCCGATTGGTGCGATACTGTCGACAATGCACCGTTGTGGTAGCAACTGGCACCTGCTGATCATCAACCATCAGCAGTCCTACAACAGAAGGACCATCTGAAAGACCAGGAAAATCAGACAGCTGTTCAATTCTCTCAGTGTCCACAGCTGCTATCCCAAATGCCCACCTATACCCTTCTGGGTCCTTAAAATACCCTCTCTTAAGGTAGTCTGTTCCAAGGATGCATGGAACATCTGGGCCAGTCACAATGGGATGCTTTTGCCAATTTTTTTCCAGTTAGGCTCACTTCAGCCTCTACAACAGTCAGCTCTTGGGATTCCCCAAGTCACTCCAAAAATACTGATGAGTTGTGTCCCCTTACAGTCTGAAGGAATTACTGTGCACTGAGCAGCAGTGTCCACCAAAGCCTTGTACTCCTGAGGGCGTGTTGTACCAGCCCATCTTATCTGTACCGTCCAGTAAACTCTGTTATCCCTTTCCTCTGCCTGGCTGGAGGCAGGGCACCTCTAATCTCGGTCTTCCACGGTCACTTGGTGTGAATTAGAGGTTCCTTCACAAGCACCAGAATCTCTTTTGTAAACCGGGGCAGCCCTTTTCCTAGAAGCCTGCCCTATTAACTTGTGCACTCGTTCTTGAAGTTCCCCAGCAGGTTTATTGTGCCACTTACTCATATCTTCTCCCTGCTCACGAAGGAAGGACCACAGTAAACCTCTGATGGTGGCCTGCCTGTGTTCTCTCTCTCTGGAGATTGGGGACACCTTCTCTCTCTCTGGGGACTGGAAACGCTTTCTCTCTCTCTCTGGATATTGGAAATGCTTTCTCCTAATAGCTGAAACATTGGTTCCTACAAATCGAGAGTCATGTGTGTGTTCCCTGAGTGCTTTCATTTTTCTCAACAGCTTTTCAAAACATTCAACAGTTGTTTCACTCAGTTTCTCCACCCTAGAGACATAAGCCCCTAGGGGATCAGAAAGGTTTTCCTCAAATTCCCAGAGCCGCTCAGTCATGTCATTAATACTTTGTCTACCACCAGTTGACACGAACGTTCCTGCCAATATCTTAGCATATGGAGCTGGTGCACTCTGTGAGAATCTGCGCCACATAGACCGTGTACACTCAACTCTATCTGGATTCACCCCCTCCTGGCTATCTGGCCCAAAATAGATAATCTCTCGTGCAGCTAACTCTCTCAGGAACTGGATACCTCACTCCGTAGCATTCCATTTCCTTGATGTGCATTGACAGTCATCCTTGTTACGAAACCTTGTTTTCATGGCTATCAAGAGTCGGGTCCAGAGGGCCGTGGGGTTGGGCTCACTGGCAATTGCCCTATCAAGGGCGGAATCCCTTGACAGGGATCCCAACTGTTTGGCTTCTCCGCCCTCCAGTTCTCTTGTGTCAGCCCCGTCATCCCAGCATCGGAGCATTCAGGTTAACATATTCTCACCATCTTTACGAGTATATTCTTTTCGCAACTCTCTTAGCTCACTTGGAGAAAAAGACCGGCTAACGGTCACTTCCTCCCCTGTTGACACCCCGGGGGATGAATGTGGCCCCTTGCCATCATCTGCAGCCCGATTAGTCTTCTTAGTCGCTTTCTTACAACCGGCTACTGATGCCGATATGGGCTTAACATTATCACTGGGCTTGTTTTTGCTACAACAGGAACAATGCCCCTTATTTGAGGAAGAAGCTTGAGCCTGAGTAGCCATGGTGTTTATGACTGGGGAAGTGGCGGCTGTAATAAGTGATGGTCAAAATTGTTAATGTTGAACAAATCGAGTAGGATTCAATTGTATTATGCATATTATTGTAAGCAGTAACTGCGCTTGTGCAAGTTTGATTATGTTTTGTAGAACCTTGTAGTAGTAGTTAAAGCCAATGCCATAAATAACAGGACTCCCAGATGGTGCCATAAATAACAGGACTACCAGGTGGTGCCATAAATAACAGGACTACCGGATGGTGTCATAAATAACAGGACTCCCGGATGGTGCCACAGATAATAGGACTCCCAGATGGTGTTACAGATAACAGAGCGCCCGGATGTTGCAACAGATAACAAAAGCTCCAGAGACGGAAATTCCCAGCACGTAAACGAGCGTATAACATATATAAGCACATACGAAAGGTTGATTTGGTGTGCCTGTTGGCGAAACTGAGCTTCCCCCGGTCACCCAGCGCTGTTTTGCTTAATTACCGCTTGCTAAATAAAATCGATTGATTGACTCAGAATCGATTTATTGGCTCTTATTTATAACAGCGGCCACAATGGCAGCCCCTTTTCCAGCCTCACCAGACACCGTGCAACTCTCATTGATCAAAAGATACACAAGCCTTCAATTTAACCTAATCTCTCCTAACAAATATATGAATACTAAGATATTTGTCAGGACAGAGATCAGTATCATAGTTCTTTCAAAACTCCATGAATATTCCAAGTGCTCAAAAACATCACGAATCGGCTCAAATGAGAAGGGAGAAGTATGCTGAGTCCTACTTTCCCAAGATTCACTAGCCCATTTAGCAAACACATAACTGGAATTTAGCTCTCCTGGCGGTCTCTCAAGGTACAGCAGAAAGGAGCAGAAACTCATTATTGGTTGCACTACCACAGAGTAAACCACTGCCAAGCCACAGAGTACCGTTATAAGCATGGTCCAGTTCTTTGTCGTTATCTAATGTAAAACTCTATTGACAAGAAACATCCAGGGACAACATGGAATACTTGTGCAAAAGGTATCAAATAACTTACAGAAAATATACCACAGCATTTTTCAAATCAAAGTAATTCACCTCTACTTTAATACCACTATTCAATATTATAAACACCCAGACCTGCAAGTCTTGTAATCCTATGAGTTAACACTGTGCCAGGAAAATTCAAAGGTACTGTTGATCAGTTTTAAAAACCTCCCGTTTTTTTTCCCCGTGCCACCCCACGCTGAACCCGCCGCGTGGCAACGTGGAGCCGAGCCGCGCTCAAACAAAGACACGCCAGACAGCGACACCTAGTGCCCGTGCTGCACAACGCTGAGCCCGCCACATGGCCGCCGAGGCAAAGGCTGATAGCGGCAGAGAAACGGCAGGGCGCAGGAGCACGAGGGTCCGACCCTGCCCTTATAAGTGCCAAAATACTAAAAATTTCTCAAGTCCCGAATTTGCCCGCATTCTCCACCAATTATCTGTCGTGGTTTGATCGTGGGGAGACAATCCAAACCGTGGCAGATGGTTTCCCTTCACCCTTTATTCCTCTTCAGCAACCCTCCCTCTCTCCTTCCCCCTCCTTCTCACTAGGATGTGGGGAGGACAGGAAAAGAGAAAAGTAAAGGAAAAGAGAATTGGGAAACTTGAAAACGTTTACTAAGACTAGGAAAACGAACACAGAGCAAAAATAACACAGAAACAAATATTGGAAAACCAGTCCTGAAGTCCAGCAGGATCCCACAGTTGAACCGGAAACAGCACGAGACTTCAGCTTGCAGGAACAGTAGAATGAAGGAAAGCAGTCCGATGAAAAACAACCCATGTGCCGAGCAGCCCATGCAAAAAGAGAGCAGGCCAGTCCACGTGCTCTGCTTTTATAGGCAGGAAATCGTGAATGGGATGGAATACCCCTATTGGTCAGTTCGTGGCCACATGACTCGGGCCAGTTCCTTCCATTGCTCCCCGCTTCCGCTTCAGCCCAAAACGAGGGGGGGTGGTTCACAACACCAGGACGATTTTCAACATGATCGTCATGAGTTTTCTTAAGTAGGTATGAGCCTCCTTTGAAGAAATAGGCTGAAGCCACATTCACAAGACCACACAGTCCATTTTCAGCAATAGAATCTACCGTTTCCCCCTTTAGTGACAACCAGGGTTCTCCCAAGGTGCGCTTTTACAGTACTTCGGAGCTGTTCAGTGACTCACTTGCTAAAGGAGGTGGCCTCATCCAACTCCCAGTTTTAGCCTGCCAGCTCTCCAATGCATTGCCTCTGCCACCTTCCTTCTACCGGGCCCTAAGTGCATTCTACTACCTGGTTAGGGAGGTGCACGTGCCACCGGTCCCAAAGCATCACTCTGGGGACCCATCATAGCTGGCCATTACCTCTCAGCTGCTGCACCAGCCAAACCTTTCTGGAACAGCAAACTTTCAGAATCTGCTCCAGGTCTGTAAGAGTCGGTCCAAAACCAGTATCTGCCTGAACATCGCTACCAAGAACAGACTGACAGTGACTTAGAGAGAGGCTTGAGGAGAAGCATTGTGTTAAACAGGTGTCTCCAACATGGAAGGCTACTGCTAACAATGGCTGCTGTGTGGAGTTTGCTTGCTGCTTCAGCCAAGCTAGCCCCCACCTCCTAAAAGGGACTGTTAGACAGGTCTCTCTGACCCAGGGACAACCACTGCCATCCAGAAGATGGATTCTTGCCTGCAGCCTCAGTCACACCTTGTCCCCCACCCGCTCCCTCGAACAAAGGATAACAAAAAAGAGCATGCCCAGAAGCTCGCCAAGGGTCCTGAGGCCACCCAATTGACCAGAGAGATACCCCTGAATGCAGGCCACGCAGGCACAGACAAGCGCTGGCAAGAGAGGTGAAGACTTTTCGAGCCTGCGCAGTTAAGCCCGGATTGAGAAACAAAGGCGGAGATTGGCCTGAAACAATGGGAGCGAGGGGGATGAAGAAGTATAAAGATAGTTCCTGACTGGACGTCATTGAGATCTCCCCACCAGAGGATCCCAAACCACCATGGAGGACCGGCAGGACTCCATGGGACTGGACACCAGAGGGATGCCTTTGGAGCTCACCTGCTAGTAAACCAGTCCTCATTCCCATCTTTTCCTTCTTCTTTCCCTGTTTCTTTTTCCTTTCCCTTTTTCTTACTCTCTCGCTATCGCGTGCCGCTTTACGGGCAAAATAATAAAGTAACACTGTTTGACTGTATTCTAAGCCCTTGGCATTGCCGATGCCTTAATTTTGTGCTTCGAGAAGAACGTAAATGAACCATCAGGAATCCATCACTGAGTGGACCCTAACAAGGTCCTTGCAAGCTCTCAATCTCCTTTTGCTCCCCTAGCACACTTCTTCCCCCCTCCATGCAGTTTTGTTTCAGCCTAGGGAGCAGACAAATCCTTGGAAAAAGTAGGCATTCTTTTCATGTCCTATGTCGGCACGGGAAAAGAAGAAAATCCCAAAGTCTCAACATCTACACCGCTCTAAGTGGAAGGCCAACGTGTCCCCACCATCCACCAGCATGATGTGCCACTAGTTCATATACGACTCAGTGATCTTGAGAGAGGTAGAAGAAAACAGGCACCAAAAATTAGAAAAAAGTCTGAAAGCTTAAGACAAAACAGCACTTCTTTAGAAGGAGATGATTGGCTCGAAGGGGGATGGGGTTGTAGCTGAGCTTGTCCCAGTCGGGCAGCATTCTAAAACTGATGAGGACCAGGTGGCCTCCTGTGCCCCTAGGGAGAAATTGATGTGCTCTGCTCGCTCCCTGAAATGCCTGTACACCAATGCGCGCAGCATGGGGAATAAGCAGGAGGAGTTAGAATCCTATGTTCGGTCGGGAGATTATGATCTGGTGGCAATTACAGAAACATAGTGGGACAGTTCACATGACTGGAATGTGGTCATGGATGGCTATGCCCTTTTCAGGAAAGACAGGCCAGCCAGGCATGGTGGTGGAGTTCCTCTCTATGTGAGAGAGCAACTACAATGTACTAAATTTTGCCCAGGAGTGGATGACGAGCGAGTTGAGAGTGTATGGGTCAGGATCAAGGGTCAGGCTGGCAGGGGTGACACTGTTGTGGGCGTCTGTTACAGGCCACCAGATCAGGCTGAGGAAGTTGATGAGGCCTTCTATGGGCAGTTGAGAGTGGCCTCACAGTCACAGGCCCTGGTTGTTGCGAGTGATTTTAACTTCCCTGATGTTTGCTGGAAGGACCATTCAGCCAGCCAGCCACAGTCCAGGAGATTCCTCCAGTGCATTGATGATAACTTCCTCATGCAGATGGTAGAGGAGCCGACTAGGAGAGGTGCACTGCTGGATCTCATCCTCACTAACAAGGAGGGTCTGGTCGAAGCAGTAAAGGTTGAGGGCTGCCTGGGTTGCAGTGACCATGAGATGGTGGAGTTCAGCATCTTGTATGGCAGGAACAGAATAGCAAGCAGAATTGCAACCCTGGACTTTAGCAGGGCTAACTTTGGCCTTTTCAAGAAATTGCTGGGGGAAATCCCATGGGCAAGACTGCTTGAAGGTAAAGGGGCCCAAGATAGCTGGATTGCATTCAGAGGTTGCTTCTTCCACGCTCAGGACCAGAGCATCCCCACACGTAGGAAGTCAAGGAAGGGAGCCAGGAGGCCTGCCTGGTTGAATAGGGATCTGTTGGGTATGCTCAAGCAGAAGAGGAGAGTTTACAGGTCATGGGAACAGGGGCTGGCCACTTGGGAAGAATATAAGGCTGCTGTTAGAAGATGTAGGAAGGCAGCTAGGATAGCCAACGCCTCCTTAGAATTACAGCTGGTGAGAGGGGTCAAGGACAGCAAAAATAACTTTTTCAAATACCTAGCAGATAAAACTAATACCAGAGGCGATGTAGGCCCACTGATGAATGGGGTGGGTACCCTGGTGGCAGAAGGTACAGAGAAGGCAGAATTACTGAATGCCTTCTTTGTCTCTGTCTACTCTGCCGGAGGCTGTCCTGGGGAGCCCTGTCCTGTACCCCTGGGCTGTCCTGTACCCCTGAGACCCCGGATGAAGCCAGGTCAATGGAGGAGTTTGCTCTTTAGTCGATGAGGACTGGGTTAGGGAGCAATGAAATAGTCTGGACATCCATAAATCCGTGGGTCCAGATGGGATGCATCCACGGGTGCTGAGGTAGCTGGCTGAAGTCATTGCTGGACTGCTCTCCAACATCTTTGCCAAGTCTTGGGAAACGGTGGAGGTGCCCGAGTATTGGAGGAAAGCAAATGTCACTCCAGTCTTCAAAAAGGGCAAGAAGGAGGACCCGGGTAATTATAGACCGGTCAGCCTCACCTCTGTCCCTGGGAAAGTAATGGAACAGCTTATCCTTGGTGCCATCTCAAGGCATATCAAGGATAAGAGGGTTATTAGGGGCAGTCAGCATGGCTTTACCAAGGGTAAGTCATGCTTGACCAACCTCATAGCCTTTTATGAGAATGTAACAAGGTGGATGGATGATGGCAGAGCGGTGGATGTGGTCTACCTTGACTTCAGTAAAGCCTTTGACACAGTCTCCCACAGCATTCTCACAGCTAAGTTGAGGAGGTATGGTCTGGACAATAGAGTAGTGAGGTGGGTTGCAAACTGGCTTACGGAGAGAAGCCAGAGAGTGGTAGTCAATGGTGTGAAGTCTAGTTGGAGGCCAGTATCTAGTGGAGTGCCTCAGGGGTCAGTACTGGGGCCAATGTTATTCAATATATTCATTAACGATTTGGACGAGGGAATAAAGTGTACTATCAGCAAGTTTGCTGATGACACTAAGCTGGGAGGGGTGGCTGACATGCCAGAAGGCTGTGCTGCCATCCAGTGGGACTTGGACAGGCTGGAGAGTTGGGCGGGGAATAACCTAATGAAATTTAACAAGGGAAAGTGTAGAGTCCTGCATCTGGGCAGGAACAACCCCAGGTTCCAGTATAGGTTGGGAAATTACATAGTAGAGAGCACTGTAGAGGAAAGGGACCTGGGGGTCCTGGTGGACAGCAGGATGACCATGAGCCAGCACTGTGCCCTTGTGGCCAGGAAGGCCAAAGGCATCCCGGCATGTATTACGAGGGGGGTGGTTAGTAGATCGAGAGAGGTCCTCCTTCCCCTCTACTCCACCCTGGTGAGACCCCATCTGGAATGTTGTGTCCAGTTCTGGGACCCTCAGTTCAAGAAGGACAGGGAACTGCTGGAGAGGGTCCAGCGTAGGGCAGCGAAGATGATGAAGGGAGTGGAGCACCTCCCTTATGAAGAAAGGCTGAGGGAGCTGGGTCTCTTTAGTTTGGAGAAGAGGAGACTAAGGGGGGACCTTATAAATGTTTATAAATATATAAAAGGTGAGTGCCATGAGGATGGAGCCAGGCTCTTCTCGGTCGCCAACAATGATAGGACAAGGGGTAAAGGGATAAAGCTGGAACACAAGAGGTTCCACTTAAATTTGAGAAAAAACTTCTCAGTAAGGGTGACAGAACACTGGAACAGGCTGCCCAGGGAGGTTGTAAAGTCTCCTTCTCTGGAGACATTCAAAACCCGCCTGCACATGTTTCTGTGTGACCTCATTTAGGGATTCCTGCTCCAGCAGGGGGATTGGACTAGATGATCTTTTGAGGTCCCTTCCAATCTCAAACATACTGTGATAATGTGATACTGTGATCCCTGCACCACACCACCAAGACTCAGTCTAAGGAGATCTGCAGTTTCTTTTTTTATACTGCCAGCAGATTGTGGAAGTACAGTATAAAAACCATCCTTATGGAGAGATCTTGGTATTTTAGGCTTAGTCTAAGTGTCTCAAGTAGCTGGAGTTTTTGCTTGGGTCTAATCCATAAGGTTTTATGGCTTTCCTCCTCGTCTGAAGATGAATGTGCTGGAAACTATAAAGCAAAAAAATGTCCTGCAGTCTTGCCTGTCCTTGCCTGTCCTTGACTTGCCTCATTTTCTTCTCATCCTGTTCTCTGTCCCATCCTCTCTCACTAATCCCTCGTCTGGCTGCATGTCTCTTCTTTCCTATTCTCCTTCCTTTTCTCTGGCTCTCCTGCTTCCTGCCTCTTTTCTTTCAATTCCTCCATCTCACTCGTGCAGACCAACAATACTTTTTATTCTTCCTTCCCTTTCTCCTGCTCCCTTCGCTTTCTCCCTCTGTCCCATATCTTTCTTCCCGATTTGTCTCTTGGAGACTTTGGGCCACTTTGGCCGTAAGTCTGGGAATGGTTTGACCAGAGTTCAGAGGCCTGGCTTGTGACAGCAGGGACAGCAGGCAGTGACTGGCCCGGGGCTGACAGGCACCCCCTCCCCTAGTGGACGCTAGGCTGCCACACCCAGTTGACATAGAACCTTTGTCACAATGCCCGCTACTGTGGCGAGGATGCAGTGACTCTTCAGGTGACAGGGACACTGCAGGACTTGGTGTCAGCTCAGCAATTTCTCAGTTCTCCAAAGAAGCGAAATTCTGCAAATTGCTGCCTTTGCTCTTGAAAGGATGTCATCAGGTGGGTGTTTTCGTGTAATACACTAAAAACGAGAGCAGAAATGGCGAAATATTCCCATGATATGCGTGGTCCCTGCACCAACTCACCATGACTCAGTCTAAGGAGATCTGCAGCTTATTTTTTTGTACTGCCAGCAGATTGTGGAAGTACAGTATAAAAACCATCCTTATGGAGAGATCTTCGTATTTTAGGCTTAATCTAAGTGTCTCAGATAGCTGAGGTTTTTGCTTGGGCCTAATCCATACTGTCTTACGGCTTTCCTCCTCATCTGAAGACGAATGTGCTAGAAACTATAAAGCAAAAAAGTGTCCTGCAGCCTAGCCTTGCCTTGCCTGTCCTTGCCTTGCCTTATTTCCTTCTCATCCTGTTCTCTGTCCCATCCTCTCTCACTAACCCCTCGTCTGGCTGCATGTCTCTTCTTTCCTTTTCTCTCACTCTCCTGCTTCCTGCCTCTTTTCTTGCAATTCCTCCATCTCACTCCTGCAGCCCAACACTACTTTTTATTCTTCCTTCCCTTTCTCCTGCTCCTTTCGCTTTCTCCCTCTGTCCCATATCTTTCTTCCCGACTTGTCTGTTTGAGACGTTGGGCCAAATTGGCCCCACGTCTGGGCATTGTTTGACAAGTTTTCAGAGGCCTGGCTGGTGAGAGCAGGGACAGCAGGCAGTGACAGGCCCGGGGCTGACAGGCTCCCCATCCCCTAGGGGTCGCCTGGCTGCCACACCCAGCTGACATAGAACCTTTGTCACAATGCCCGCTACCGTGGCCAGGATGCGTTGACTCTGCAGGTGACAGGGACACTGCAGGACTTGGTGTCAGCTCAGCAATTTCTCTCTTCCCCAAAAAAGCGGAATTCTGCAAATTGCTGCCTTTGCTCTTGAAAGGATGTCATCAGGTGGGTGTTTTGGTGTATTACACCGAAAACAGGGCAGAAACTGTGAAATATTCCCATGATATTCATGCTACCTGCACCAAAGCACCATGACTCATCCTAAGGAGATCTGCAGCTTATTTTTTTGTACTGCCAGCAGATTGTGGAACTGCAGTATGAAACACAGAATCACAGAATCACAGAATCGACTGGGTTGTAGGAGACCTCAGAGATAAACCCATCCTTATGGAGACATCTTCGTATTTTAGGCTTAGTCTAAGTGTCTCAAGTAGCTGGGCTTTTTGCTTGGGTCTAATCCAGAGGGTCTTACAGCTTTCCTCCTCGTCTGAAGACGAATGTGCTAGAAAATATAAAGCAAAAAATGTCCTACAGCCTAGCCTTGCCTTGCCTGTCCTTGACTTGCCTCATTTTCTTCTCATCCTCTTCTCTGTCCTATCCTCGCTCACTAACCCCACGTCTGGCTGCATGTCTCTTCTTTCCTATCTTCTCTCCTTTTCTCTGACTCTCCTGCTTCCTGCCTCTTTTATTGCAATTCCTCCATCTCACTCCTGCAGCCCAACACTACTTTTTATTCTTCCTTCCCTTTCTCCTGCTCCCTTCGCTTTCTCCCTCTGTCCCATATCTTTCTTCCCGACTTGTCTGTTTGAGACGTTGGGCCAAATTGGCCCCACGTCTGGGCATGGTTTGACCTGTTTTCAGAGGCCTGGCTGGTGACAGCACGACAGCAGGCAGTGACAGGCCCGGGGCTGACAGGCTCCCCATCCCCTAGGGGGCACCTGGCTGCCACACCCAGCTGACATAGAACCTTTGTCACAATGCCCGCAACCGTGGCGAGGATGCGGTGACTCTGCAGGTGACAGGGACACTGCAGGACTTGGTGTCAGCTCAGCAATTTCTCTGTTCCCCAAAGAAGCAGAATTCTGCAAATAGCTGACTTTGCTCTTGAAAGGATATCATCAGGTGTGTGTTTTGTTGTAATATACTGAAAACCTGAGCAGAAATGGTGAATTATTCCCATGATATGCATGGTCCCTGCACCAATGTACCATGACTCAGCCTAAGGTGACCTGCAGCTTATTTTTTTGTACTGCCAGCAGATTGTGGAAGTACAGTATAAAAACCATCCTTATGGAGAGATCCTCGTATTTTTGGCTTAATCTAAGTGTCTCACGTAGCTGGGGTTTTTCCTTGGGCCTAATCCATACGGAGTTATGGCTTTCCTACTAGTCTGAAGATGAATGTGCTAGAAACTATAAATCAAAAAAGTGTACTGCAGCCAAGCCTTGCCTTCCCTGTCCTTGCCTGTACTTGCCTTGCCTTATTTCCTTCTCATCCTGTTCTCTGTCCCATCCTCTCTCACTAACCCCTCGTCTGGCTGCATGTCTCTTCTTTCCTTTTCTCTCACTCTCCTGCTTCCTGCCTCTTTTCTTGCAATTCCTCCATCTCACTCCTGCAGCCCAACACTACTTTTTATTCTTCCTTCCCTTTCTCCTGCTCCCTTCGCTTTCTCCCTCTGTCCCATATCTTTCCTCCCGACTTGTCTCTTGGAGACTTTGGGCCAAATAGGCCCCACGTCTGGGCATGGTTTGACAAGTTTTCAGAGGCCTGGCTGGTGACAGCAGGACCAGCAGGCAGTGAGAGGCCCGGGGCTGACAGGCTCCCCATCCCCTAGGGGTCGCCTGGCTGCCACACCCAGCTGACATAGAACCTTTGTCACAATGCCCGCTATCGTGGCCAGGATGCGTTGACTCTGCAGGTGACAGGGACACTGCAGGACTTGGTGTCAGCTCAGCAATATCTCACTTCCCCAAAGAAGCTGAATTCTGCAAATTGCTGCCTTTGCTCTTGAAAGGATGTCATCAGGTGGGTGTTTTGGTGTCATACACAGAAAACGGGGCAGATACTGTGAAATATTCCCATGATATGCATGGTCCCTGCCCCAAAGCACCATGACTCAGCCTAAGGAGATCTGCAGGTTATTTTTCTGTACTGCCAGCAGATTGTGGAAGTACAGCATAAAAACCATCCTTATGGAGAGATCTTCGAATTTTAAGGCTTAGTCTAAGTGTCTCAAGTAGCTGGGGTTTTTGCTTGGGCCTAATCCATACGCTCTTATGGCTTTCCTCCTAGTCCGAAGACGAATGTTCTAAAAACTACAAAGCACAAACATGTCCTGCAGCCTAGCCTTGCCTTGCCTTGCCTATCCTTGCCTTGCCTTGCCTTATTTCCTTCTCATCCTGTTCTCTGTCCCATCCACTCTCACTGACCCCTCGTCTGGCTGCATGTCTCTTCTTTCCTTTTCTCTCACTCTCCTGCTTCCTGCCTCTTTTCTTGCAATTCCTCCATCTCACTCCTGCAGCCCAACACAACTTTTTATTCTTCCTTCCCTTTCTCCTGCTCCTTTCGCTTTCTCCCTCTGTCCCATATCTTTCTTCCCGACTTGTCTGTTTGAGACGTTGGGCCAAATTGGCCCCACGTCTGGGCATTCTTTGACAAGTTTTCAGAGGCCTGGCTGGTGACAGCAGGGACAGCAGGCAGTGACAGGCCCGGGGCTGACAGGCTCCCCATCCCCTAGGGGTCGCCTGGCTGCCACACCCAGCTGACATAGAACCTTTGTCACAATGCCCGCTACCGTGGCCAGGATGCGTTGACTCTGCAGGTGACAGGGACACTGCAGGACTTGGTGTCAGCTCAGCAATTTCTCTCTTCCCCAAAAAAGCGGAATTCTGCAAATTGCTGCCTTTGCTCTTGAAAGGATATCATCAGGTGGGTGTTTTGGTGTCATACACCGAAAACAGGGCAGAAACTGTGTAATATTCCCATGATATGCATGGTCCCTGCCCCAAAGCACCATGACTCAGCCTAAGGAGATCTGCAGCTTATTTTTTTGTACTGCCAGCAGATTGTGGAAGTACAGTATAAAAACCATCCTTATGGAGAGATCTTCGTATTTTTGGCTCAGTCTAAGTGTCTCAAGTAGCTGGGGTTTTTGCTTGGGCCTAATCCATACGGTCTTATGGCTTTCCTCCTAGTCTGAAGACGAATGTGCTAGAAACTATAAAGCAAAATAATGTCCTGCAGCCTAGCCTTGCCTTGCCTGTCCTTGCCTGTCCTTGCATTGCCTTATTTCCTTCTCATCCTGTTCTCTGTCCCATCCTCTCTCATTAACCCTCGTCTGGCTGCATGTCTCTTCTTTCCTTTTCTCTCACTCTCCTGCTTCCTGCCTCTTTTCTTGCAATTCCTCCATCTCACTCTTTCAGCCCAACTCTACTTTTTATTCTTCCTTCCCTTTCTCCTGCTCCCTTCGCTTTCTCCCTCTGTCCCGTATCTTTCTTCCCGACTTGTCTCTTGGAGACTTTGGGCCAAATTGGTCCCACGTCTGGGCATGGTTTGACAAGTTTACAGAGGCCAGGCTGGTGACAGCAGGGCCAGCAGGCGGTACAGGCCTGGGGATGACAGGCTCCCCATCCCCTAGGGGGTGCCTGGCTGCCACACCCAGCTGACATAGAACCTTTGTCGCGATGCCCGCTGCCGTGGCGACGATGCGGTGACTCTGCAGGTGACAGGGACACTGCAGGACTTGGTGTCAGCTCAGCAATTTCTCACTTCCCCAAAGAAGCGGAATTCTGCAAATTGCTGCCTTTGCTCTTGAAAGAATGTCATCAGGTCGGTGTTTTGGTGTAATACACTGAAAACAGAGCAGAAACTGTGAAATATTCCCATGATATGCATGGTCCCTGCCCCAAAGCACCATGACTCAGCCTAAGGAGATCTGTAGGTTATTTTTTTGTACTGCCAGCAGATTGTGGAAGTACAGTATAAAAGCCATTCTTATGGAGAGAGTTTCGTATTTTAGGCTTAGTCTAAGTGTCTCAAGTAGCTGGCGTTTTAGCTTGGGCCTAATCCATACGGTCTTCTGGCTTTCCTCCTAGTCTGAAGACCAAGGTGCTAGAAACTATAAAGCAAGAAAATGTCCGCAATCCTAGCCTTGCCTTGCCTGTCCTTGCCTTGCCTTGCCTTATTTCCTTCTCATCCTGTTCTCTGTCCCAGCCCCTCTCACTAAACCCTCGTCTGGCTGCATGTTGCTTCTTTCCTTTTCTCTCACTCTCCTGCTTCCTGCCTCTTTTCTTGCAATTCCTCCATCTCACTCCTGCAGCCCAAGACTACTTTTTATTCTTCCTTCCGTTTCTCCTGCTCCCTTCGCTTTCTCCCTCTGTCCCATGTCTTTCTTCCCGACTTGTCTTTTGGAGACTATGGGCCAAATTGGCCCCACGTCTGGGCATGGTTTGACAAGTTTCCAGAGGCCTGGCTGGTGAACGCAGGGACAGCAGGCAGTGACAGGCCTGGGGCTGACAGGCTCCCCATCCCCTAGGGGTCGCCTGGCTGCCACACCCAGGTGACACAGAACCTTTGTCACAATGCCCGCTACCGTGGCGAGGATGCGGTGACTCTGCAGGTGACAGGGACACTGCAGGACTTGGTGTCAGCTCAGCAATATCTCACTTCCCCAAAGAAGCGGAATTCTGCAAATTGCTGCCTTTGCTCTTGAAAGGATGTCATCAGGTGGGTGTTTGGGTGTAATACACTGAAAACAGAGCAGAAACTGTGAAATATTCAAATGATATGCGTGGTCCCTGCCCCAAAGCACCATGACTCAGCCCAAGGAGATCTGCAGATTATTTTTTTCTACTGCCAGCAGATTGTGGAAGTATAGTATAAAAACCATCCTTATGGAGAGATCTTCGTATTGTAGGCTTAGTCTAAGTGTCTCAAGTAGCTGGAGTTTTTGCTTGGGCCTAATCCATACGGTCTTATGGCTTTCCTCCTAGTCTGAAGACGAATGTGCTAGAAACTATAAAGCAAAAAAATGCCCCGCAGCCTAGCCTTGCCTTGCCTGTCCTTGCCTGTCCTTGCCTTGCCTTATTTCCTTCTCATCCTGTTCTCTGTCCCATCCTCTCTCACTAACCTTTCATCTCGCTGCATGTCTCTTCTTTAGTTTTCTCTCACTCTCCTGCTTCCTGCCTCTTTTCTTGCAATTCCTCCATCTCACTCCTGCAGCCCAACACTACTTTTTATTCTTCCTTCCCTTTCTCCTGCTCCCTTCGCTTTCTCCCTCTGTCCCATATCTAGCTCCTCGACTTGTCTCTTGGAGACTTTGGGCCAAAGAGGCCCCACGTCTGGGCATTGTTTGACAAGTTTTTAGAGGCCTGGCTGGTGAGAACAGGGACAGCAGGCAGTGACAGGCCCGGGGCTGACAGGCTCCCCATCCCCTAGGGGGCGCCTGGCTGCCACACCCAGCTGACATAGAACCTTTGTCACAATGCCCGCTACCGTGGCCAGGATGCGGTGACTCTGCAGGTGACAGGGACACTGCAGGACTTGGTGTCAGCTCAGCAATATCTCACTTCCCCAAAGAAGCGGAATTCTGCAAATTGCTGCCTTTGCTCTTGAAAGGATATCATCAGGTGGGTGTTTTGGTGTCATACACTGAAAACAGAGCAGAAACTGTGATATATTCGCATGATATGCATGGTCCCTGCCGCAAAGCACCATGACTCAGCCTAAGGAGATCTGCAGCTTATTTTTTTGTACTGCCAGCAGATTGTGGAAGTACAGTATAAAAGCCATCCTTATGGAGAGATCTTCGTATTTTAGGCTTAGTCTAAGTGTCTCAAGTAGCTGGGGTTTTTGCTTGGGCCTAATCCATATGGTCTTATGGCTTTCCTCCTAGTCTGAAGACGAATGTGCTAGAAACTATAAAGCAAAAAAATGTCCCGCAGCCTAGCCTTGCCTTGCCTGTCCTTGCCTTGCCTTATTTCCTTCTCACCCTGTTCTCTGTCCTATCCTCTCTCACTAACCTTTCGTCTCGCTGCATGTCTCTTCTTTCCTTTTCTCTCACTCTCCTGCTTCCTGCCTCTTTTCTTGCAATTCCTCCATCTCACTCCTGCAGCCCAACACTACTTTTTATTCTTCCTTCCCTTTCTCCTGCTCCCTTCGCTTTCTCCCTCTGTCCCATATCTTGCTCCCCGACTTGTCTCTTGGAGACTTTGGGCCCAATTGGCCCCAAACCTGGGCATGGTTTGACAAGTTTCCAGAGGCCTGGCTGGTGAGAGCAGGGACAGCAGGCAGTGACAGGCCCGCGGCTGACAGGCTCCCCATCCCCTAGGGGGCTCCTGGCTGCCACGCCCGTCTGACATAGAACCTTTGTCACAATGCCCGCTACCGTGGCCAGGATGCGGTGACTCTGCAGGTGACAGGGACACTGCAGGACTTGGTGTTAGCTCAGCAATATCTCACTTCCCCAAAGAAGCGGAATTCTGCAAATTGCTGCCTTTGCTCTTGAAAGGATGTCATCAGGTGGGTGTTTTGGTGTAATACACTGAAAACAGAGCAGAAACTGTGAAATATTCCCATGATATGCATGGTCCCTGCCCCAAAGCACCATGACTCAGCCTAAGGAGATCTGCAGCTTATTTTTTTGTACTGCCAGCAGATTGTGGAAATACAGTATAAAAGCCATCCTTATGGAGAGATCTTCGTATTTTAGGCTTAGTCTAAGTGTCTCAAGTAGCTGGGGTTTTTGCTTGGGCCTAATCCATACGGTCTTATGGCTTTCCTCCTAGTCTGAAGACCAATGTGCTAGAAACTATAAAGCAAAAAAATGTCCCGCAGCCTAGCCATGCCTTGCCTGTCCTTGCCTTGCCTTATTTCCTTCTCGTCCTGTTCTCTGTCCCATCCTCTCTCACTAACCCCTCCGCATGTCTCTTCTTTCCTTTTCTCTCACTCTCCTGCTTCCTGCCTCTTTTCTTACAATTCCTCCATCTCACTGCTGCAGCCCAACTCTACTTTTTATTCTTCCTTCCCTTTGTCCTGCTCCCTTCGCTTTCTCCCTCTGTCCCATATCTTGCTCCCCGCCTTGTCTCTTGGAGACTTTGGGCCAAATTGGCCCCACGTCTGGGCATGGTTTGACAAGTTTTCAGAGGCCTGGCTGGTGAGAGCAGGGACAGCAGGCAGTGACAGGCCCGGGGCTGACAGGCTCCCCATCCCCTAGGGGTCGCCTGGCTGCCACACCCAGCGGACATAGAACCTTTGTCACAATGCCCGCTACCGTGGCCAGGATGCGGTGACTCTGCAGGTGACAGGGACACTGCAGGACTTGGTGTCAGCTCAGCAATATCTCACTTCCCCAAAGAAGCGGAATTCTGCAAATTGCTGCCTTTGCTCTTGAAAGGATGTCATCAGGTGGGTGTTTTGGTGTCATACACTGAAAACAGAGCAGAAACTGTGAAATATTCCCATGATATGCATGGTCCCTGCCCCAAAGCACCATGACTCAGCCTAAGGAGATCTGCAGCTTATTTTTTTGTACTGCCAGCAGATTGTGGAAGTACAGTATAAAAGCCATCCTTATGGAGAGATCTTCGTATTTTAGGCTTAGTCTAAGTGTCTCAAGTAGCTGGGGTTTTTGCTTGGGCCTAATCCATACGGTCTCATGGCTTTCCTCCTAGTCTGAAGACGAATGTGCTAGAAACTATAAAGCAAAAATATGTCCCGCAGCCTAGCCTTGCCTTGCCTGTCCTTGCCTGTCCTTGCCTTGCCTTATTTCATTCTCATCCTGTTCTCTGTCCCATCCTCTCTCACTAACCCCTCGGCATGTCTCTTCTTTCCTTTTCTCTCACTCTCCTGCTTCCTGCCTCTTTTCTTGCAATTCCTCCATCTCACTCCTGCAGCCCAACACTACTTTTTATTCTTCCTTCCCTTTCTCCTGCTCCCTTCGCTTTCTCCCTCTGTCCCATATCTTGCTCCCCGACTTGTCTCTTGGAGACTTTGGGCCAAATTGGCCCCACGTCTGGGCATGGTTTGACAAGTTTTCAGAGGCCTGGCTGGTGAGAGCAGGGACAGCAGGCAGTGAGAGGCCCGGGGCTGACAGGCTTCCCATCCCCTAGGGGGCGCCTGGCTGCCACACCCGGCTGACATAGAACCTTTGTCACAATGCCCGCTACCGTGGCGAGGATGCGGTGACTCTGCAGGTGACAGGGACACTGCAGGACTTGGTGTCAGCTCAGCAATATCTCACTTCCCCAAAGAAGCGGAATTCTGCAAATTGCTGCCTTTGCTCTTGAAAGGATGTCATCATGTGGGTGTTTGGGTGTAATACACTGAAAACGGAGCAGAAACTGTGAAATATTCCCATGATATGCATGGTCCCTGCCCCAAAGCACCATGACTCAGCCTAAGGAGATCTGCAGGTTATTTTTCTGTACTGCCAGCAGATTGTGGAAGTACAGCATAAAAACCATCCTTATGGAGAGATCTTCGTATTTTAAGGCTTAGTCTAAGTGTCTCAAGTAGCTGGGGTTTTTGCTTGGGCCTAATCCATACGCTCTTATGGCTTTCCTCCTAGTCCGAAGACGAATGTTCTAAAAACTACAAAGCACAAACATGTCCTGCAGCCTAGCCTTGCCTTGCCTTGCCTATCCTTGCCTTGCCTTGCCTTATTTCCTTCTCATCCTGTTCTCTGTCCCATCCACTCTCACTGACCCCTCGTCTGGCTGCATGTCTCTTCTTTCCTTTTCTCTCACTCTCCTGCTTCCTGCCTCTTTTCTTGCAATTCCTCCATCTCACTCCTGCAGCCCAACACAACTTTTTATTCTTCCTTCCCTTTCTCCTGCTCCTTTCGCTTTCTCCCTCTGTCCCATATCTTGCTCCCCGACTTGTCTCTTGGAGACTTTGGGCCAAATTGGCCCCACGTCTGGGCATGGTTTGACAAGTTTTCAGAGGCCTGGCTGGTGAGAGCAGGGACAGCAGGCAGTGACAGGCCCGGGGCTGACAGGCTCCCCATCCCCTAGGGGACGCCTGGCTGCCACACCCAGCTGACATAGAACCTTTGTCACAATGCCCGCTACCGTGTCCAGGATGCGGTGACTCTGCAGGTGACAGGGACACTGCAGGACTTGGTGTCAGCTCAGCAATTTCTCTCTTCCCCAAAAAAGCGGAATTCTGCAAATTGCTGCCTTTGCTCTTGAAAGGATATCATCAGGTGGGTGTTTTGGTGTCATACACCGAAAACAGGGCAGAAACTGTGTAATATTCCCATGATATGCATGGTCCCTGCCCCAAAGCACCATGACTCAGCCTAAGGAGATCTGCAGCTTATTTTTTTGTACTGCCAGCAGATTGTGGAAGTACAGTATAAAAGCCATCCTTATGGAGAGATCTTCGTATTTTAGGCTTAGTCTAAGTGTCTCAAGTAGCTGGGGTTTTTGCTTGGGCCTAATCCATACGGTCTCATGGCTTTCCTCCTAGTCTGAAGACGAATGTGCTAGAAACTATAAAGCAAAAATATGTCCCGCAGCCTAGCCTTGCCTTGCCTGTCCTTGCCTGTCCTTGCCTTGCCTTATTTCATTCTCATCCTGTTCTCTGTCCCATCCTCTCTCACTAACCCCTCGGCATGTCTCTTCTTTCCTTTTCTCTCACTCTCCTGCTTCCTGCCTCTTTTCTTGCAATTCCTCCATCTCACTCCTGCAGCCCAACACTACTTTTTATTCTTCCTTCCCTTTCTCCTGCTCCCTTCGCTTTCTCCCTCTGTCCCATATCTTGCTCCCCGACTTGTCTCTTGGAGACTATGGGCCAAATTGGCCCCACGACTGGGCATGGTTTGACAAGTTTCCAGAGGCCTGGCTGGTGAGAGCAGGGACAGCAGGCAGTGACAGGCCCGCGGCTGACAGGCTCCCCATCCCCTAGGGGGCTCCTGGCTGCCACGCCCGTCTGACATAGAACCTTTGTCACAATGCCCGCTACCGTGGCGAGGATGCGGTGACTCTGCAGGTGACAGGGACACTGCAGGACTTGGTGTTAGCTCAGCAATATCTCACTTCCCCAAAGAAGCGGAATTCTGCAAATTGCTGCCTTTGCTCTTGAAAGGATGTCATCAGGTGGGTGTTTTGGTGTAATACACTGAAAACAGAGCAGAAACTGTGAAATATTCCCATGATATGCATGGTCCCTGCCCCAAAGCACCATGACTCAGCCTAAGGAGATCTGCAGCTTATTTTTTTGTACTGCCAGCAGATTGTGGAAATACAGTATAAAAGCCATCCTTATGGAGAGATCTTCGTATTTTAGGCTTAGTCTAAGTGTCTCAAGTAGCTGGGGTTTTTGCTTGGGCCTAATCCATACGGTCTTATGGCTTTCCTCCTAGTCTGAAGACCAATGTGCTAGAAACTATAAAGCAAAAAAATGTCCCGCAGCCTAGCCATGCCTTGCCTGTCCTTGCCTTGCCTTATTTCCTTCTCGTCCTGTTCTCTGTCCCATCCTCTCTCACTAACCCCTCCGCATGTCTCTTCTTTCCTTTTCTCTCACTCTCCTGCTTCCTGCCTCTTTTCTTACAATTCCTCCATCTCACTGCTGCAGCCCAACTCTACTTTTTATTCTTCCTTCCCTTTGTCCTGCTCCCTTCGCTTTCTCCCTCTGTCCCATATCTTGCTCCCCGCCTTGTCTCTTGGAGACTTTGGGCCAAATTGGCCCCACGTCTGGGCATGGTTTGACAAGTTTTCAGAGGCCTGGCTGGTGAGAGCAGGGACAGCAGGCAGTGACAGGCCCGGGGCTGACAGGCTCCCCATCCCCTAGGGGTCGCCTGGCTGCCACACCCAGCGGACATAGAACCTTTGTCACAATGCCCGCTACCGTGGCCAGGATGCGGTGACTCTGCAGGTGACAGGGACACTGCAGGACTTGGTGTCAGCTCAGCAATATCTCACTTCCCCAAAGAAGCGGAATTCTGCAAATTGCTGCCTTTGCTCTTGAAAGGATGTCATCAGGTGGGTGTTTTGGTGTCATACACTGAAAACAGAGCAGAAACTGTGAAATATTCCCATGATATGCATGGTCCCTGCCCCAAAGCACCATGACTCAGCCTAAGGAGATCTGCAGGTTATTTTTCTGTACTGCCAGCAGATTGTGGAAGTACAGCATAAAAACCATCCTTATGGAGAGATCTTCGTATTTTAAGGCTTAGTCTAAGTGTCTCAAGTAGCTGGGGTTTTTGCTTGGGCCTAATCCATACGCTCTTATGGCTTTCCTCCTAGTCCGAAGACGAATGTTCTAAAAACTACAAAGCACAAACATGTCCTGCAGCCTAGCCTTGCCTTGCCTTGCCTATCCTTGCCTTGCCTTGCCTTATTTCCTTCTCATCCTGTTCTCTGTCCCATCCACTCTCACTGACCCCTCGTCTGGCTGCATGTCACTTCTTTCCTTTTCTCTCACTCTCCTGCTTCCTGCCTCTTTTCTTGCAATTCCTCCATCTCACTCCTGCAGCCCAACACAACTTTTTATTCTTCCTTCCCTTTCTCCTGCTCCTTTCGCTTTCTCCCTCTGTCCCATATCTTGCTCCCCGACTTGTCTCTTGGAGACTTTGGGCCAAATTGGCCCCACGTCTGGGCATGGTTTGACAAGTTTTCAGAGGCCTGGCTGGTGAGAGCAGGGACAGCAGGCAGTGACAGGCCCGGGGCTGACAGGCTCCCCATCCCCTAGGGGACGCCTGGCTGCCACACCCAGCTGACATAGAACCTTTGTCACAATGCCCGCTACCGTGTCCAGGATGCGGTGACTCTGCAGGTGACAGGGACACTGCAGGACTTGGTGTCAGCTCAGCAATTTCTCTCTTCCCCAAAAAAGCGGAATTCTGCAAATTGCTGCCTTTGCTCTTGAAAGGATATCATCAGGTGGGTGTTTTGGTGTCATACACCGAAAACAGGGCAGAAACTGTGTAATATTCCCATGATATGCATGGTCCCTGCCCCAAAGCACCATGACTCAGCCTAAGGAGATCTGCAGCTTATTTTTTTGTACTGCCAGCAGATTGTGGAAGTACAGTATAAAAGCCATCCTTATGGAGAGATCTTCGTATTTTAGGCTTAGTCTAAGTGTCTCAAGTAGCTGGGGTTTTTGCTTGGGCCTAATCCATACGGTCTCATGGCTTTCCTCCTAGTCTGAAGACGAATGTGCTAGAAACTATAAAGCAAAAATATGTCCCGCAGCCTAGCCTTGCCTTGCCTGTCCTTGCCTGTCCTTGCCTTGCCTTATTTCATTCTCATCCTGTTCTCTGTCCCATCCTCTCTCACTAACCCCTCGGCATGTCTCTTCTTTCCTTTTCTCTCACTCTCCTGCTTCCTGCCTCTTTTCTTGCAATTCCTCCATCTCATTCCTGCAGCCCAACACTACTTTTTATTCTTCCTTCCCTTTCTCCTGCTCCCTTCGCTATCTCCCTCTGTCCCATATCTTGCTCCCCGACTTGTCTCTTGGAGACTTTGGGCCAAATTGGCCCCACGTCTGGGCATGGTTTGACAAGTTTTCAGAGGCCTGGCTGGTGACAGCAGGGACAGCAGGCAGTGACAGGCCCGGGGCTGACAGGCTCCCCATCCCCTAGGGGTCGCCTGGCTGCCACACCCAGCTGACATAGAACCTTTGTCACAATGCCCGCTACCGTGTCCAGGATGCGGTGACTCTGCAGGTGACAGGGACACTGCAGGACTTGGTGTCAGCTCAGCAATATCTCACTTCCCCAAAGAAGCGGAATTCTGCAAATTGCTGCCTTTGCTCTTGAAAGGATGTCATCAGGTGGGTGTTTGGGTGTAATACACTGAAAACAGAGCAGAAACTGTGAAATATTCCCATGATATGCATGGTCCCTGCCCCAAAGCACCATGACTCAGCCTAAGGAGATCTGCAGCTTCTTTTTTTGTACTGCCAGCAGATTGTGGAAGTACAGTATAAAAGCCATCCTTATGGAGAGATCTTCGTATTTTAGGCTTAGTCTAAGTGTCTCAAGTAGCTGGGGTTTTTGCTTGGGCCTATTCCATATGGTCTTATGGCTTTCCTCCTAGTCTGAAGACGAATGTGCTAGAAACTATAAAGCAAAAAAATGTCCCGCAGCCTAGCCTTGCCTTACCTGTCCTTGCCTGTCCTTGCCTTGCCTTATTTCCTTCTCATCCTGTTCTCTGTCCCATCCTCTCTCACTAACCCCTCGGCATGTCTCTTCTTTCCTTTTCTCTCACTCTCCTGCTTCCTGCCTCTTTTCTTGCAATTCCTCCATCTCACTCCTGCAGCCCAACACTACTTTTTATTCTTCCTTCCCTTTCTCCTGCTCCCTTCGCTTTCTCCCTCTGTCCCATATCTTGCTCCCCGACTTGTCTCTTGGAGACTTTGGGCCAAATTGGCCCCACGTCTGGGCATGGTTTGACAAGTTTTCAGAGGCCTGGCTGGTGAGAGCAGGGACAGCAGGCAGTGAGAGGCCCGGGGCTGACAGGCTTCCCATCCCCTAGGGGGCGCCTGGCTGCCACACCCGGCTGACATAGAACCTTTGTCACAATGCCCGCTACTGTGGCGAGGATGCGGTGACTCTGCAGGTGACAGGGACACTGCAGGACTTGGTGTCAGCTCAGCAATATCTCACTTCCCCAAAGAAGCGGAATTCTGCAAATTGCTGCCTTTGCTCTTGAAAGGATGTCATCATGTGGGTGTTTGGGTGTAATACACTGAAAACGGAGCAGAAACTGTGAAATATTCCCATGATATGCATGGTCCCTGCCCCAAAGCACCATGACTCAGCCTAAGGAGATCTGCAGGTTATTTTTCTGTACTGCCAGCAGATTGTGGAAGTACAGCATAAAAACCATCATTATGGAGAGATCTTCGTATTTTAAGGCTTAGTCTAAGTGTCTCAAGTAGCTGGGGTTTTTGCTTGGGCCTAATCCATACGCTCTTATGGCTTTCCTCCTAGTCCGAAGACGAATGTTCTAAAAACTACAAAGCACAAACATATCCTGCAGCCTAGCCTTGCCTTGCCTTGCCTATCCTTGCCTTGCCTTGCCTTATTTCCTTCTCATCCTGTTCTCTGTCCCATCCACTCTCACTGACCCCTCGTCTGGCTGCATGTCTCTTCTTTCCTTTTCTCTCACTCTCCTGCTTCCTGCCTCTTTTCTTGCAATTCCTCCATCTCACTCCTGCAGCCCAACACAACTTTTTATTCTTCCTTCCCTTTCTCCTGCTCCTTTCGCTTTCTCCCTCTTTCCCATATCTTTCTTCCCGACTTGTCTGTTTGAGACGTTGGGCCAAATTGGCCCCACGTCTGAGCATTCTTTGACAAGTTTTCAGAGGCCTGTCTGGTGACAGCAGGGACAGCAGGCAGTGACAGGCCCGGGGCTGACAGGCTCCCCATCCCCTAGGGGACGCCTGGCTGCCACACCCAGCTGACATAGAACCTTTGTCACAATGCCCGCTACCGTGTCCAGGATGCGGTGACTCTGCAGGTGACAGGGACACTGCAGGACTTGGTGTCAGCTCAGCAATTTCTCTCTTCCCCAAAAAAGCGGAATTCTGCAAATTGCTGCCTTTGCTCTTGAAAGGATATCATCAGGTGGGTGTTTTGGTGTCATACACCGAAAACAGGGCAGAAACTGTGTAATATTCCCATGATATGCATGGTCCCTGCCCCAAAGCACCATGACTCAGCCTAAGGAGATCTGCAGCTTATTTTTTTGTACTGCCAGCAGATTGTGGAAGTACAGTATAAAAACCATCCTTATGGAGAGATCTTCGTATTTTTGGCTCAGTCTAAGTTTCTCAAGTAGCTGGGGTTTTTGCTTGGGCCTATTCCATACGGTCTTATGGCTTTCCTCCTAGTCTGAAGACGAATGTGCTAGAAACTATAAAGCAAAATAATGTCCTGCAGCCTAGCCTTGCCTTGCCTGTCCTTGCCTGTCCTTGCATTGCCTTATTTCCTTCTCATCCTGTTCTCTGTCCCATCCTCTCTCATTAACCCTCGTCTGGCTGCATGTCTCTTCTTTCCTTTTCTCTCACTCTCCTGCTTCCTGCCTCTTTTCTTGCAATTCCTCCATCTCACTCTTTCAGCCCAACTCTACTTTTTATTCTTCCTTCCCTTTCTCCTGCTCCCTTCGCTTTCTCCCTCTGTCCCGTATCTTTCTTCCCGACTTGTCTGTTGGAGACTTTGGGCCAAATTGGTCCCACGTCTGGGCATGGTTTGTCAAGTTTCCAGAGGCCTGGCTGGTGAACGCAGGGACAGCAGGCAGTGAAAGGCCTGGGGCTGACAGGCTCCCCATCACCTAGGGGTCGCCTGGCTGCCACACCCAGGTGACACAGAACCTTTGTCACAATGCCCGCAGCCTAGCCTTGCCTTGCCTGTCCTTGCCTTGCCTTATTTCCTTCTCATCCTGTTCTCTGTCCCATCCTCTCTCACTAACCTTTCGTCTCGCTGCATGTCTCTTCTTTCCTTTTCTCTCACTCTCCTGCTTCATGCCTCTTTTCTTACAATTCCTCCATCTCAATCCTGCAGCCCAACACTACTTTTTATTCTTCCTTCCCTTTCTCCTGCTCCCTTTGCTTTCTCCCTCTGTCCCATATCTTGCTCCCCGACTTGTCTCTGGGAGACTTTGGGCCAAATTGGCCCCATATCTGGGCATGGGTTGACATGTTTTCAGAGGCCAGGCCGGTGAGAGCAGGGACAGCAGGCAGTGACAGGCCCGGGGCTGACAGGCTCCCCATCCCCTAGGGGGCGCCTGGCTGCCACACCCGGCTGACATAGAACCTTTGTCACGATGCCCGCTACCGTGGCGAGGATGCGGTGACTCTGCAGGTGACAGGGACACTGCAGGACTTGGTGTCAGCTCAGCAATTTCTCACTTCCCCAAAGAAGCGGAATTCTGCAAATTGCTGCCTTTGCTCTTGAAAGAATGTCATCAGGTCGGTGTTTTGGTGTAATACACTGAAAACAGAGCAGAAACTGTGAAATATTCCCATGATATGCATGGTCCCTGCCCCAAAGCACCATGACTCAGCCTAAGGAGATCTGCAGCTTATTTTTTGTACTGCCAGCAGATTGTGGAAGTACAGTATAAAAGCCATTCTTATGGAGAGAGTTTCGTATTTTAGGCTTAGTCTAAGTGTCTCAAGTAGCTGGGGTTTTTGCTTGGGCCTAATCCATACGGTCTTATGGCTTTCCTCCTCGTCTGAAGACGAATGTGCTAGAAACTATAAAGCAAAAACATGTCCTGCAGCCTAGCCTTGCCTTGCCTGTCCTTGCCTGTCCCAGCCTTGCCTTATGTCCTTCTCATCCTGTTCTCTGTCCCATCCTCTCTCACTAAGCCCTCGTCTGGCTGCATGTCTCTTCTTTCCTTTTCTCTCACTCTCCTGCTTCCTGCCTCTTTTCTTGCAATTCCTCCATCTCACTCCTGCAGCCCAACACTACTTTTTATTCTTCCTTCCCTATCTCCTGCTCCCTTCGCTTTCTCCCTCTGTCCCATATCTTTCTTCCCTACTTGTCTGTTGGAGACTTTGGACCCAATTGGCCACACGTCTGGTCATGGTTTGACAAGTTTTCAGAGGCCTGGCTGGTGAGAGCAGGGCAGTGGCAGGCCCGGGGCTGACAGGCTCCCCATCCCCTAGGGGGCGCCTGGCTGCCACACCCAGCTGACATAGAACCTTTGTCACAATGCCCGCTACCGTGGCCAGGATGCGGTGACTCTGCAGGTGACAGGGACACTGCAGGACTTGGTGTCAGCTCAGCAATATCTCACTTCCCCAAAGAAGCGGAATTCTGCAAATTGCTGCCTTTGCTCTTGAAAGGATGTCATCAGGTGGGTGTTTGGGTGTAATACACTGAAAACAGAGCAGAAACTGCGAAATATTCCCGTGATATGCATGGTCCCTGACCCAAAGCACCATGAATCAGCCTAAGGAGATCTGCAGCTTATTTTTTTGTACTGCCAGCAGATTGTGGAGGTACAGTATAAAAGCCATCCTTATGGAGAGATCTTCGTATTTTAGGCTTAGTCTAAGTATCTCAAGTAGCTGGGGTTTTTGCTTGGGCCGAATCCATACGGTCTTATGGCTTTCCTCCTAGTCTGAAGACCAATGTGCTAGAAACTATAAAGCAAAAGAATGTCCCGCAGCCTAGCCTTGCCTTGCCTGTCCTTGCCTTGCCTTATTTCCTTCTCATCCTGTTCTCTGTCCCATCCTCTCTCACTAAGCTTTCGTCACACTGCATGTCTCTTCTTTCCTTTTCTCTCACTCTCCTGCTTCCTGCCTCTTTTCTTGCAATTCCTCCATCTCACTCCTGCAGCCCAACACTACTTTTTATTCTTCCTTCCCTTTCTCCTGCTCCTTTCGCTTTCTCCCTCTGTCCCATATCTTTCTTCCCGACTTGTCTGTTGGAGACTTTTGGCCCAATTGGCCCCACGTCTGGGCATGGTTTGACAAGTTTCCAGAGGCCTGGCTGGTGAGAGCAGGGACAGCAGGCAGTGACAGGCCCGGGGCTGACAGGCTCCCCATCCCCTAGGGGGCGCCTGGCTGCCACACCCAGCTGACATAGAACCTTTGTCACAATGCCCGCTACCGTGTCCAGGATGCGGTGACTCTGCAGGTGACAGGGACACTGCAGGACTTGGTGTCAGCTCAGCAATATCTCACTTCCCCAAAGAAGAGGAATTCTGCAAATTGCTGCCTTTGCTCTTGAAAGGATGTCATCAGGTGGGTGTTTTGGTGTAATACACTGAAAACAGAGCAGAAACTGTGAAATATTCCCGTGATATGCATGGTCCCTGCCCCAAAGCACCATGACTCAGCCTAAGGAGATCTGCAGCTTATTTTTTTGTACTGCCAGCAGATTGTGGAAGTACAGTATAAAAGCCATCCTTATGGAGAGATCTTCGTATTTTAGGCTTAGTCTAAGTGTCTCAAGTAGCTGGGGTTTTTGCTTGGGCCTAATCCATACGGTCTTATGGCTTTCCTCCTAGTCTGAAGACGAATGTGCTAGAAACTATAAAGCAAAAAAATGTCCCGCAGCCTAGCCTTGCCTTGCCTGTCCTTGCCTTGCCTTATTTCCTTCTCACCCTGTTCTCTGTCCCATCCTCTCTCATTAACCTTTCGTCACACTGCATGTCTCTTCTTTCCTTTTCTCTCACTCTCCTGCTTCCTGCCTCTTTTCTTGCAATTCCTCCATCTCACTCCTGCAGCCCAACACTACTTTTTATTCTTCCTTCCCTTTCTCCTGCTCCTTTCGCTTTCTCCCTCTGTCCCATATCTTTCTTCCCGACTTGTCTGTTGGAGACTTTGGGCCCAATTGGCCCCACGTCTGGGCATGGTTTGACAAGTTTCCAGAGGCCTGGCTGGTGAGAGCAGGGACAGCAGGCAGTGACAGGCCCGGGGCTGACAGGCTCCCCATCCCCTAGGGGGCGCCTGGCTGCCACACCCAGCGGACATAGAGCCTTTGTCACAATGCCCGCTACCGTGGCCAGGATGCGGTGACTCTGCAGGTGACAGGGACACTGCAGGACTTGGTGTCAGCTCAGCAATATCTCACTTCCGCAGAGAAGAGGAATTCTGCAAATTGCTGCCTTTGCTCTTGAAAGGATGTCATCAGGTGGGTGTTTTGGTGTCATACACTGAAAACAGAGCAGAAACTGTGAAATATTCCCGTGATATGCATGGTCCCTGACCCAAAGCACCATGAATCAGCCTAAGGAGATCTGCAGCTTATTTTTTTGTACTGCCAGCAGATTGTGGAGGTACAGTATAAAAGCCATCCTTATGGAGAGATCTTCGTATTTTAGGCTTAGTCTAAGTATCTCAAGTAGCTGGGGTTTTTGCTTGGGCCGAATCCATACGCTCTTCTGGCTTTCCTCCTAGTCTGAAGACGAATGTGCTAGAAACTATAAAGCAAAAAAATGTCCCGCAGCCTTGCCTGTCCTTGCCTGTCCTTGCCTTGCCTTATTTCCTTCTCATCCTGTTCTCTGTCCCATCCTCTCTCACTAACCCTTCGGTATGTCTCTTCTTTCCTTTTCTCTCACTCTCCTGCTTCCTGCCTCTTTTCTTACAATTCCTCCATCTCACTCCTGCAGCCCAACACTACTTTTTATTCTTCCTTCCCTTTCTCCTGCTCCTTTCGCTTTCTCCCTCTGTCCCATATCTTTCTTCCCGACTTGTCTGTTGGAGACTTTGGGCCAAATTGGCCCCAAGTCTGGGCATGGTTTGTCAAGTTTTCAGAGGCCTGGCTGGTGAGAGCAGGGACAGCAGGCAGTGACAGGCCCGGGGCTGACAGGCTCCACATCCCCTAGGGGGCGCCTGGCTGCCACACCCAGCTGACATAGAACCTTTGTCACAATGCCCGCTACCGTGCCCAGGATGCTGTGACTCTGCAAGTGACAGGGACACTGCAGGACTTGGTGTCAGCTCAGCAATATCTCACTTCCCCAAGGAAGAGGAATTCTGCAAATTGCTGCCTTTGCTCTTGAAAGGATGTCATCAGGTGGGTGTTTTGGTGTAATACACTGAAAACAGAGCAGAAACTGTGAAATATTCCCGTGATATGCATGGTCCCTGCCCCAAAGCACCATGACTCAGCCTAAGGAGATCTGCAGCTTCTTTTTTTGTACTGCCAGCAGATTGTGGAAGTACAGTATAAAAGCCATCCTTATGGAGAGATCTTCGTATTTTAGGCTTAGTCTAAGTGTCTCAAGTAGCTGGGGTTTTTGCTTGGGCCTAATCCATACGGTCTTATGGCTTTCCTCCTAGTCTGAAGACCAATGTGCTAGAAACTATAAAGCAAAAGAATGTCCCGCAGCCTAGCCTTGCCTTGCCTGTCCTTGCCTTGCCTTATTTCCTTCTCATCCTGTTCTCTGTCCCATCCTCTCTCACTAAGCTTTCGTCACACTGCATGTCTCTTCTTTCCTTTTCTCTCACTCTCCTGCTTCCTGCCTCTTTTCTTGCAATTCCTCCATCTCACTCCTGCAGCCCAACACTACTTTTTATTCTTCCTTCCCTTTCTCCTGCTCCTTTCGCTTTCTCCCTCTGTCCCATATCTTTCTTCCCGACTTGTCTGTTGGAGACTTTTGGCCCAATTGGCCCCACGTCTGGGCATGGTTTGACAAGTTTCCAGAGGCCTGGCTGGTGAGAGCAGGGACAGCAGGCAGTGACAGGCCCGGGGCTGACAGGCTCCCCATCCCCTAGGGGGCGCCTGGCTGCCACACCCAGCTGACATAGAACCTTTGTCACAATGCCCGCTACCGTGTCCAGGATGCGGTGACTCTGCAGGTGACAGGGACACTGCAGGACTTGGTGTCAGCTCAGCAATATCTCACTTCCCCAAAGAAGAGGAATTCTGCAAATTGCTGCCTTTGCTCTTGAAAGGATGTCATCAGGTGGGTGTTTTGGTGTAATACACTGAAAACAGAGCAGAAACTGTGAAATATTCCCGTGATATGCATGGTCCCTGCCCCAAAGCACCATGACTCAGCCTAAGGAGATCTGCAGCTTATTTTTTTGTACTGCCAGCAGATTGTGGAAGTACAGTATAAAAGCCATCCTTATGGAGAGATCTTCGTATTTTAGGCTTAGTCTAAGTGTCTCAAGTAGCTGGGGTTTTTGCTTGGGCCTAATCCATACGGTCTTATGGCTTTCCTCCTAGTCTGAAGACGAATGTGCTAGAAACTATAAAGCAAAAAAATGTCCCGCAGCCTAGCCTTGCCTTGCCTGTCCTTGCCTTGCCTTATTTCCTTCTCACCCTGTTCTCTGTCCCATCCTCTCTCATTAACCTTTCGTCTTGCTGCATGTCTCTTCTTTCCTTTTCTCTCACTCTCCTGCTTCCTGCCTCTTTTCTTGCAATTCCTCCATCTCACTCCTGCAGCCCAACACTACTTTTTATTCTTCCTTCCCTTTCTCCTGCTCCCTTCGCTTTCTCCCTCTGTCCCATATCTTTCTTCCCGACTTGTCTGTTGGAGACTTTGGGCCCAATTGGCCCCACGTCTGGGCATGGTTTGACAAGTTTCCAGAGGCCTGGCTGGTGAGAGCAGGGACAGCAGGCAGTGACAGGCCCGGGGCTGACAGGCTCCCCATCCCCTAGGGGGCGCCTGGCTGCCACACCCAGCGGACATAGAACCTTTGTCACAATGCCCGCTACCGTGGCCAGGATGCGGTGACTCTGCAGGTGACAGGGACACTGCAGGACTTGGTGTCAGCTCAGCAATATCTCACTTCCGCAGAGAAGAGGAATTCTGCAAATTGCTGCCTTTGCTCTTGAAAGGATGTCATCAGGTGGGTGTTTTGGTGTCATACACTGAAAACAGAGCAGAAACTGTGAAATATTCCCGTGATATGCATGGTCCCTGCCCCAAAGCACCATGAATCAGCCTAAGGAGATCTGCAGCTTACTTTTTTGTACTGCCAGCAGATTGTGGAAGTACAGTATAAAAGCCATCCTTATGGAGAGATCTTCGTATTTTAGGCTTAGTCTAAGTGTCTCAAGTAGCTGGGGTTTTTGCTTGGGCCTACTCCAAACGTTCTTATGGCTTTCCTCCTAGTCTGAAGACGAATGTGCTAGAAACTATAAAGCAAAAAAATGTCCCGCAGCCTAGCCTTGCCTTGCCTGTCCTTGCCTGTCCTAGCCTTGCCTGATTTCCTTCTCATCCTGTTCTCTGTCCCATCCTCTCTCACTAACCTTTCGTCTCGCTGAATGTCTCTTCTTTCCTTTTCTCTCACTCTCCTGCTTCCTGCCTCTTTTCTTACAATTCCTCCATCTCACTCCTGCAGCCCAACACTACTTTTTATTCTTCCTTCCCTTTCTCCTGCTCCCTTCGCTTTCTCCCTCTGTCCCATATCTTGCTCCCCGACTTGTCTCTTGGAGACTTTGGGCCAAATTGGCCCCACGTCTGGGCATGGTTTGACAAGTTTTCAGAGGCCTGGCTGGTGAGAGCAGGGACAGCAGGCAGTGACAGGTCCGGGGCTGACAGGCTCCCCATCCCCTAGGGGGCGCCTGGCTGCCACACCCAGCTGACGTAGAACCTTTGTCACAATGCCCGCTACCGTGTCCAGGATGCGGTGACTCTGCAGGTGACAGGGACACTGCAGGACTTGGTGTCAGCTCAGCAATATCTCACTTCCCCAAAGAAGCGGAATTCTGCAAATTGCTGCCTTTGCTCTTGAAAGGATGTCATCAGGTGGGTGTTTTGGTGTCATACACTGAAAACAGAGCAGAAACTGTGAAATATTCAAATGATATGCATGGTCCCTGCCCCAAAGCACCATGACTCAGCCCAAGGAGATCTGCAGATTATTTTTTTCTACTGCCAGCAGATTGTGGAAGTATAGTATAAAAACCATCCTTATGGAGAGATCTTCGTATTTTAGGCTTAGTCTAAGTGTCTCAAGTAGCTGGGGTTTTTTCTTGGGCCTAATCCATACGGTCTTATGGCTTTCCTCCTAGTCTGAAGACGAATGTGCTAGAAACTATAAAGCAAAAAAATGCCCCGCAGCCTAGCCTTGCCTTGCCTGTCCTTGCCTGTCCTTGCCTTGCCTTATTTCCTTCTCATCCTGTTCTCTGTCCCATCCTCTCTCACTAACCTTTCATCTCGCTGCATGTCTCTTCTTTAGTTTTCTCTCACTCTCCTGCTTCCTGCCTCTTTTCTTGCAATTCCTCCATCTCACTCCTGCAGCCCAACACTACTTTTTATTCTTCCTTCCCTTTCTCCTGCTCCCTTCGCTTTCTCCCTCTGTCCCATATCTAGCTCCTCGACTTGTCTCTTGGAGTCTTTGGGCCAAATAGGCCCCACGTCTGGGCATTGTTTGACAAGTTTTTAGAGGCCTGGCTGGTGAGAACAGGGACAGCAGGCAGTGACAGGCCCGGGGCTGACAGGCTCCCCATCCCCTAGGGGGCGCCTGGCTGCCACACCCAGCTGACATAGAACCTTTGTCACGATGCCCGCTACCGTGGCCAGGATGCGGTGACTCTGCAGGTGACAGGGACACTGCAGGACTTGGTGTCAGCTCAGCAATATCTCACTTCCCCAAAGAAGCGGAATTCTGCAAATTGCTGCCTTTGCTCTTGAAAGGATGTCATCAGGTGGGTGTTTTGGTGTCATACACTGAAAACAGAGCAGAAACTGTGATATATTCCCATGATATGCATGGTCCCTGCCGCAAAGCACCATGACTCAGCCTAAGGAGATCTGCAGCTTATTTTTTTGTACTGCCAGCAGATTGTGGAAGTACAGTATAAAAGCCATCCTTATGGAGAGATCTTCGTATTTTAGGCTTAGTCTAAGTGTCTCAAGTAGCTGGGGTTTTTGCTTGGGCCTAATCCATATGGTCTTATGTCTTTCCTCCTAGTCTGAAGACGAATGTGCTAGAAACTATAAAGCAAAAAAATGTCCCGCAGCCTAGCCTTGCCTTGCATGTCCATGCCTTGCCTTATTTCCTTCTCACCCTGTTCTCTGTCCTATCCTCTCTCACTAACCTTTCGTCTCGCTGCATGTCTCTTCTTTCCTTTTCTCTCACTCTCCTGCTTCCTGCCTCTTTTCTTGCAATTCCTCCATCTCACTCCTGCAGCCCAACACTACTTTTTATTCTTCCTTCCCTTTCTCCTGCTCCCTTCGCTTTCTCCCTCTGTCCCATATCTTGCTCCCCGACTTGTCTCTTGGAGACTTTGGGCCCAATTGGCCCCAAACCTGGGCATGGTTTGACAAGTTTCCAGAGGCCTGGCTGGTGAGAGCAAGGACAGCAGGCAGTGACAGGCCCGCGGCTGACAGGCTCCCCATCCCCTAGGGGGCGCCTGGCTGCCACACCCAGCTGACATAGAACCTTTGTCACAATGCCCGCTACCGTGGCGAGGATGCGGTGACTCTGCAGGTGACAGGGACACTGCAGGACTTGGTGTTAGCTCAGCAATATCTCACTTCCCCAAAGAAGCGGAATTCTGCAAATTGCTGCCTTTGCTCTTGAAAGGATGTCATCAGGTGGGTGTTTTGGTGTAATACACTGAAAACAGAGCAGAAACTGTGAAATATTCCCATGATATGCATGGTCCCTGCCCCAAAGCACCATGACTCAGCCTAAGGAGATCTGCAGCTTATTTTTTTGTACTGCCAGCAGATTGTGGAAATACAGTATAAAAGCCATCCTTATGGAGAGATCTTCGTATTTTAGGCTTAGTCTAAGTGTCTCAAGTAGCTGGGGTTTTTGCTTGGGCCTAATCCATACGGTCTTATGGCTTTCCTCCTAGTCTGAAGACGAATGTGCTAGAAACTATAAAGCAAAAAAATGTCCCGCAGCCTAGCCATGCCTTGCCTGTCCTTGCCTTGCCTTATTTCCTTCTGGTCCTGTTCTCTGTCCCATCCTCTCTCACTAACCCCTCCGCATGTCTCTTCTTTCCTTTTCTCTCACTCTCCTGCTTCCTGCCTCTTTTCTTACAATTCCTCCATCTCACTCCTGCAACCCAACACTACTTTTTATTCTTCCTTCCCTTTCTCCTGCTCCCTTTGCTTTCTCCCTCTGTCCCATATCTTGCTCCTCGACTTGTCTCTTGGAGACTTTGGGCCAAATTGGCCCCACGTCTGGGCATTGTTTGACAAGTTTTCAGAGGCCTGGCTGGTGAGAACAGGGACAGCAGGCAGTGACAGGCCCGGGGCTGACAGGCTCCCCATCCCCTAGGGGACGCCTGGCTGCCACACCCAGCTGACATAGAACCTTTGTCACAATGCCCGCTACCGTGGCGAGGATGCGGTGACTCTGCAGGTGACAGGGACACTGCAGGACTTGGTGTCAGCTCAGCAATATCTCACTTCCCAAAGAAGCGGAATTCTGCAAATTGCTGCCTTTGCTCTTGAAAGGATGTCATCAGGTGGGTGTTTTGGTGTCATACACTGAAAACAGAGCAGAAACTGTGAAATATTCCCATGATATGCATGGTCCCTGCCGCAAAGCACCATGACTCAGCCTAAGGAGATCTGCAGCTTATTTTTTTGTACTGCCAGAAGATTGTGGAAGTACAGTATAAAAGCCATCCTTATGGAGAGATCTTCGTATTTTAGGCTTAGTCTAAGTGTCTCAAGTAGCTGGGGTTTTTGCTTGGGCCTAATCCATACGGTCTTATGGCTTTCCTCCTAGTCTGAAGACGAATGTGCTAGAAACTATAAAGCAAAAAAATGCCCCGCAGCCTAGCCTTGCCTTGCCTGTCCTTGCCTGTCCTTGCCTTGCCTTATTTCCTTCTCATCCTGTTCTCTGTCCCATCCTCTCTCACTAACCTTTCATCTCGCTGCATGTCTCTTCTTTAGTTTTCTCTCACTCTCCTGCTTCCTGCCTCTTTTCTTGCAATTCCTCCATCTCACTCCTGCAGCCCAACACTACTTTTTATTCTTCCTTCCCTTTCTCCTGCTCCCTTCGCTTTCTCCCTCTGTCCCATATCTTGCTCCTCGACTTGTCTCTTGGAGACTTTGGGCCAAATAGGCCCCACGTCTGGGCATTGTTTGACAAGTTTTTAGAGGCCTGGCTGGTGAGAACAGGGACAGCAGGCAGTGACAGGCCCGGGGCTGACAGGCTCCCCATCCCCTAGGGGGCGCCTGGCTGCCACACCCAGCTGACATAGAACCTTTGTCACAATGCCCGCTACCGTGGCCAGGATGCGGTGACTCTGCAGGTGACAGGGACACTGTAGGACTTGGTGTCAGCTCAGCAATATCTCACTTCCCCAAAGAAGCGGAATTCTGCAAATTGCTGCCTTTGCTCTTGAAAGGATGTCATCAGGTGGGTGTTTTGGTGTCATACACTGAAAACAGAGCAGAAACTGTGATATATTCCCATGATATGCATGGTCCCTGCCGCAAAGCACCATGACTCAGCCTAAGGAGATCTGCAGCTTATTTTTTTGTACTGCCAGCAGATTGTGGAAGTACAGTATAAAAGCCATCCTTATGGAGAGATCTTCGTATTTTAGGCTTAGTCTAAGTGTCTCAAGTAGCTGGGGTTTTTGCTTGGGCCTAATCCATATGGTCTTATGGCTTTCCTCCTAGTCTGAAGACGAATGTGCTAGAAACTATAAAGCAAAAAAATGTCCCGCAGCCTAGCCTTGCCTTGCCTGTCCTTGCCTTGCCTTATTTCCTTCTCACCCTGTTCTCTGTCCTATCCTCTCTCACTAACCTTTCGTCTCGCTGCATGTCTCTTCTTTCCTTTTCTCTCACTCTCCTGCTTCCTGCCTCTTTTCTTGCAATTCCTCCATCTCACTCCTGCAGCCCAACACTACTTTTTATTCTTCCTTCCCTTTCTCCTGCTCCCTTCGCTTTCTCCCTCTGTCCCATATCTTGCTCCCCGCCTTGTCTCTTGGAGACTTTGGGCCCAATTGGCCCCACATCTGGGCATGGTTTGACAAGTTTCCAGAGGCCTGGCTGGTGAGAGCAGGGACAGCAGGCAGTGACAGGCCCGAAACTGACAGGCTCCCCATCCCCTAGGGGGTGCCTGGCTGCCACACCCAGCTGACATAGAACCTTTGTCACAATGCCCGCTACCGTGGCGAGGATGCGGTGACTCTGCAGGTGACAGGGACACTGCAGGACTTGGTGTTAGCTCAGCAATATCTCACTTCCCCAAAGAAGCGGAATTCTGCAAATTGCTGCCTTTGCTCTTGAAAGGATGTCATCAGGTGGGTGTTTTGGTGTCATACACTGAAAACAGAGCAGAAACTGTGAAATATTCCCATGATATGCATGGTCCCTGCCCCAAAGCACCATGACTCAGCCTAAGGAGATCTGCAGCTTATTTTTTTGTACTGCCAGCAGATTGTGGAAATACAGTATAAAAGCCATCCTTATGGAGAGATCTTCGTATTTTAGGCTTAGTCTAAGTGTCTCAAGTAGCTGGGGTTTTTGCTTGGGCCTAATCCATACGGTCTTATGGCTTTCCTCCTAGTCTGAAGACGAATGTGCTAGAAACTATAAAGCAAAAAAATGTCCCGCAGCCTAGCCATGCCTTGCCTGTCCTTGCCTTGCCTTATTTCCTTCTGGTCCTGTTCTCTGTCCCATCCTCTCTCACTAACCCCTCCGCATGTCTCTTCTTTCCTTTTCTCTCACTCTCCTGCTTCCTGCCTCTTTTCTTGAAATTCCTCCATCTCACTCCTGCAGCCCAACACTACTTTTTATTCTTCCTTCCCTTTGTCCTGCTCCCTTCGCTTTCTCCCTCTGTCCCATATCTTGCTCCCCGACTTGTCTCTTGGAGATTTTGGGACAAATTTACCCCACGTCTGGGCATTGTTTGACAAGTTTTCAGAGGCCTGGCTGGTGAGAGCAGGGACAGCAGGCAGTGACAGGCCCGCGGCTGACAGGCTCCCCATCCCATATGGGGCGCCTGGCTGCCACACCCAGCGGACATAGAACCTTTGTCACAATGCCCGCTACCGTGGCCAGGATGCGGTGACTCTGCAGGTGACAGGGACACTGCAGGACTTGGTGTCAGCTCAGCAATATCTCACTTCCCCAAAGAAGCGGAATTCTGCAAATTGCTGCCTTTGCTCTTGAAAGGATGTCATCAGGTGGGTGTTTTGGTGTCATACACTGAAAACAGAGCAGAAACTGTGAAATATTCCCATGATATGCATGGTCCCTGCCGCAAAGCACCATGACTCAGCCTAAGGAGATCTGCAGCTTATTTTTTTGTACTGCCAGCAGATTGTGGAAGTACAGTATAAAAGCCATCCTTATGGAGAGATCTTTGTATTTTAGGCTTAGTCTAAGTGTCTCAAGTAGCTGGGGTTTTTGCTTGGGCCTAATCCATACGGTCTCATGGCTTTCCTCCTAGTCTGAAGACGAATGTGCTAGAAACTATAAAGCAAAAATATGTCCCGCAGCCTAGCCTTGCCTTGCCTGTCCTTGCCTGTCCTTGCCTTGCCTTATTTCCTTCTCATCCTGTTCTCTGTCCCATCCTCTCTCACTAACCCCTCGGCATGTCTCTTCTTTCCTTTTCTCTCACTCTCCTGCTTCCTGCCTCTTTTCTTGCAATTCCTCCATCTCACTCCTGCAGCCCAACACTACTTTTTATTCTTCCTTCCCTTTCTCCTGCTCCCTTCGCTTTCTCCCTCTGTCCCATATCTTGCTCCCCGCCTTGTCTCCTGGAGACTTTGGGCCAAATTGGCCCCACGTCTGGGCATGGTTTGACAAGTTTTCAGAGGCCTGGCTGGTGAGAGCAGGGACAGCAGGCAGTGAGAGGCCCGGGGCTGACAGGCTTCCCATCCCCTAGGGGGCGCCTGGCTGCCACACCCAGCTGACATAGAACCTTTGTCACAATGGCTGCTACCGTGGCGAGGATGCGGTGACTCTGCAGTTGACAGGGACACTGCAGGACTTGGTGTCAGCTCAGCAATATCTCACTTCCCCAAAGAAGCGGAATTCTGCAAATTGCTGCCTTTGCTCTTGAAAGGATGTCATCAGGTGGGTGTTTTGTGTAATACACTGAAAACAGAGTAGAAACTGTGAAATATTCCCATGATATGCATGGTCCCTGCCCCAAAGCACCATGACTCAGCCTAAGGAGATCTGCAGCTTATTTTTTTGTACTGCCAGCAGATTGTGGAAGTACAGTATAAAAGCCATCCTTATGGAGAGATCTTCGTATTTTAGGCTTAGTCTAAGTGTCTCAAGTAGCTGGGGTTTTTCCTTGGGCCTAATCCATACGGTCTTATGTCTTTCCTCCTAGACTGAAGACGAATGTGCTAGAAACTATAAAGCAAAAAAATGTCCCTCAGCCTAGCCTTGCCTTGCCTGTCCTTGCCTGTACTTGCCTTGCCTTATTTCCTTCTCATCCTGTTCTCTGTCCCATCCTCTCTCACTAACCTTTCATCTCGCTGCATGTCTCTTCTTTCCTTTTCTCTCACTCTCCTGCTTCCTGCCTCTTTTCTTGCAATTCCTCCATCTCACTCCTGCAGCCCAACACTACTTTTTATTCTTCCTTCCCTTTCTCCTGCTCCCTTTGCTTTCTCCCTCTGTCCCATATCTTGCTCCCCGACTTGTCTGTTGGAGACTTTGGGCCAAATTCGCCCCACGTCTGGGCATGATTTGACAAGTTTTCAGAGGCCTGGCTGGTGAGAGCAGGGCCAGCAGGCAGTGAGAGGCCCGGGGCTGACAGGCTCCCCATCCCCTAGGGGGCGCCTGGCTGCCACACCCAGCTGACATAGAACCTTTGTCACAATGCCCGCTACCGTGGCGAGGATGCGGTGACTCTGCAGGTGACAGGGACACTGCACGACTTGGTGTCAGCTCAGCAATATCTCACTTCCCCAAAGAAGCGGAATTCTGCAAATTGCTGCCTTTGCTCTTGAAAGGATGTCATCAGATGGGTGTTTTGGTGTCATACACTGAAAACAGAGCAGAAACTGTGAAATATTCCCATGATATGCGTGGTCCCTGCCCCAAAGCACCTTGACTCAGCCTAAGGAGATCTGCAGCTTATTTTTTTGTACTGCCAGCAGATTGTGGAAGTACAGTATAAAAGCCATCCTTATGGAGAGATCTTCGTATTTTAGGCTTAGTCTAAGTGTCTCAAGTAGCTGGGGTTTTTGCTTGGGCCTAATCCATACGGTCTTATGGCTTTCCTCCTAGTCTGCAGACGGATGTGCTAGAAACTATAAAGCAAAAATATGTCCCGCAGCCTAGCCTTGCCTTGCCTGTCCTTGCCTGTCCTTGCCTGTCCTTGCCTGTCCTTGCCTTGCCTTATTTCCTTCTCATCCTCTTCTCTGTCCCATCCTGTCTCACTAACCTTTCGTCTCGCTGCATGTGTCTTCTTTCCTTTCTCTCACTCTCGTACTTTCTGCCTCTTTTCTTACAATTCCTCCATCTCACTGCTGCAGCCCAACACTACTTTTTATTCTTCCTTCCCTTTCTCCTGCTCCCTTCGCTTTCTCCCTCTGTCCCATATCTTGCTCCCAGCCTTGTCTCTTGGAGACTTTGGGCCAAATTGGCCCCACGTCTGGGCATGGTTTGCCAAGTTTACAGAGGCCTGGCTGGTGATAGCAGGGACAGCAGGCAGTGACAGACCCGGGGATGACAGGCTCCCCATCCCCTAGGGGGCTCCTGGCTGCCACGCCCGTCTGACATAGACCCTTTGTCACAATGCCCGCTACCGTGGCCAGGATGCGGTGACTCTGCAGGTGACAGGGACACTGCAGGACTTGGTGTTAGCTCAGCAATATCTCACTTCCCCAAAGAAGCGGAATTCTGCAAATTGCTGCCTTTGCTCTTGAAAGGATGTCATCAGGTGGGTGTTTTGGTGTAATACACTGAAAACAGAGCAGAAACTGTGAAATATTCAAATGATATGCATGGTCCCTGCCCCAAAGCACCATGACTCAGCCTAAGGAGATCTGCAGCTTATTTTTTTGTACTGCCAGCAGATTGTGGAAGTACAGTATAAAAGCCATCCTTATGGAGAGATCTTTGTATTTTAGGCTTAGTGTAAGTGTCTCAAGTAGCTGGGGTTTTTGCTTGGGCCTAATCCATACGGTCTTATGGCTTTCCTCCTAGTCTGAAGACGAATGTGCTAGAAACTATAAAGCAAAAAAATGTCCCGCAGCCTAGCCTTGCCTTGCCTGTCCTTGCCTGTCCTTGCCTTGCCTTATTTCATTCTCATCCTGTTCTCTGTCCCATCCTCTCTCACTAACCCCTCGGCATGTCTCTTCTTTCCTTTTCTCTCACTCTCCTGCTTCCTGCCTCTTTTCTTACAATTCCTCCATCTCACTGCTGCAGCCCAACTCTACTTTTTATTCTTCCTTCCCTTTGTCCTGCTCCCTTCGCTTTCTCCCTCTGTCCCATATCTTGCTCCCCGCCTTGTCTCTTGGAGACTTTGGGCCAAATTGGCCCCACGTCTGGGCATGGTTTGACAAGTTTTCAGAGGCCTGGCTGGTGAGAGCAGGGACAGCAGGCAGTGACAGACCCGGGGATGACAGGCTCCCCATCCCCTAGGGGGCGCCTGGCTGCCACACCCAGCGGACATAGAACCTTTGTCACAATGCCCGCTACCGTGGCCAGGATGCGGTGACTCTGCAGGTGACAGGGACACTGCAGGACTTGGTGTCAGCTCAGCAATATCTCACTTCCCCAAAGAAGCGGAATTCTGCAAACTGCTGCCTTTGCTCTTGAAAGGATGTCATCAGGTGGGTGTTTTGGTGTCATACACTGAAAACAGAGCAGAAACTGTGAAATATTCAAATGATATGCATGGTCCCTGCCCCAAAGCACCATTACTCAGCCTAAGGAGATCTGCAGCTTATTTTTTTGTACTGCCAGCAGATTGTGGAAGTACAGTATAAAAGCCATCCTTATGGAGAGATCTTCGTATTTTAGGCTTAGTCTAAGTGTCTCAAGTAGCTGGGGTTTTTGCTTGGGCCTAATCCATACGGTCTTCTGGCTTTCCTCCTAGTCTGAAGACGAATGTGCTAGAAACTATAAAGCAAAAGAATGTCCCGCAGCCTAGCCTTGCCTTGCCTGTCCTTGCCTGTCCTTGCCTTGCCTTATTTCCTTCTCGTCCTGTTCTCTGTCCCATCCTCTCTCACTAACCCCTCCGCATGTCTCTTCTTTCCTTTTCTCTCACTCTCCTGCTTCCTGCCTCTTTTCTTACAATTCCTCCATCTCACTCCTGCAACCCAACACTACTTTTTATTCTTCCTCCCCTTTCTCCTGCTCCCTTTGCTTTCTCCCTCTGTCCCATATCTTGCTCCTCGACTTGTCTCTTGGAGACTTTGGGCCAAATTGGCCCCACGTCTGGGCATTGTTTGACAAGTTTTCAGAGGCCTGGCTGGTGAGAACAGGGACAGCAGGCAGTGACAGGCCCGGGGCTGACAGGCTCCCCATCCCCTAGGGGACGCCTGGCTGCCACACCCAGCTGACATAGAACCTTTGTCACAATGCCCGCTACCGTGGCGAGGATGCGGTGACTCTGCAGGTGACAGGGACACTGCAGGACTTGGTGTCAGCTCAGCAATATCTCACTTCCCAAAGAAGCGGAATTCTGCAAATTGCTGCCTTTGCTCTTGAAAGGATGTCATCAGGTGGGTGTTTTGGTGTAATATACTGAAAACAGAGCAGAAACTGTGAAATATTCCCATGATATGCATGGTCCCTGCCCCAAAGCACCATGACTCAGCCTAAGGAGATCTGCAGCTTATTTTTTTGTACTGCCAGCAGATTGTGGAAGTACAGTATAAAAGCCATCCTTATGGAGAGATCTTTGTATTTTAGGCTTAGTGTAAGTGTCTCAAGTAGCTGGGGTTTTTGCTTGGGCCTAATCCATACGGTCTTATGGCTTTCCTCCTAGTCTGAAGACGAATGTGCTAGAAACTATAAAGCAAAAAAATGTCCCGCAGCCTAGCCTTGCCTTGCCTGTTCTTGCCTGTCCTTGCCTTGCCTTATTTCCTTCTCACCCTGTTCTCTGTCCCATCCTCTCTCACTAACCTTTCGTCTCGCTGCATGTCTCTTCTTTCCTTTTCTCTCACTCTGCTTCTTCCTGCCCCTTTTCTTGCAATTCCTCCATCTCACTGCTGTAGCCCAACACTACTTTTTATTCTTCCTTCCCTTTCTCCTGCTCCCTTCGCTTTCTCCCTCTGTCCCATATCTTTCTTCCCGACTTGTCTGTTGGAGACTTTGGGCCCAATTGGCCCCACGTCTGGGCATGGTTTGACAAGTTTCCAGAGGCCTGGCTGGTGAGAGCAGGGACAGCAGGCAGTGACAGGCCCGGGGCTGACAGGCTCCCCATCCCCTAGGGGGCGCCTGGCAGCCACACCCAGCTGACATAGAACCTTTGTCACAATGCCCACTACCGTGTCCAGGATGCCGTGACTCTGCAGGTGACAGGGACACTGCAGGACTTGGTGTCAGCTCAGCAATATCTCACTTCCCCAAAGAAGCGGAATTCTGCAAATTGCTGCCTTTGCTCTTGAAAGGATGTCATCAGGTGGGTGTTTTGGTGTCATACACTGAAAACAGAGCAGAAACTGTGAAATATTCCCATGATATGCATGGTCCCTGCCCCAAAGCACCATGACTCAGCCTAAGGAGATCTGCAGCTTATTTTTTTGTACTGCCAGCAGATTGTGGAAGTACAGTATAAAAGCCATCCTTATGGAGAGATCTTCGTATTTTAGGCTTAGTCTAAGTGTCTCAAGTAGCTGGGGTTTTTGCTTGGGCCTAATCCATACGGTCTTCTGGCTTTCCTCCTAGTCTGAAGACGAATGTGCTAGAAACTATAAAGCAAAAGAATGTCCCGCAGCCTAGCCTTGCCTTGCCTGTTCTTGCCTGTCCTTGCCTTGCCTTATTTCCTTCTCACCCTGTTCTCTGTCCCATCCTCTCTCACTAACCTTTCGTCTCGCTGCATGTCTCTTCTTTCCTTTTCTCTCACTCTCCTTCTTCCTGCCCCTTTTCTTGCAATTCCTCCATCTCACTGCTGTAGCCCAACACTACTTTTTATTCTTCCTTCCCTTTCTCCTGCTCCCTTCGCTTTCTCCCTCTGTCCCATATCTTTCTTCCCGACTTGTCTGTTGGAGACTTTGGGCCCAATTGGCCCCACGTCTGGGCATGGTTTGACAAGTTTCCAGAGGCCTGGCTGGTGAGAGCAGGGACAGCAGGCAGTGACAGGCCCGGGGCTGACAGGCTCCCCATCCCCTAGGGGGCGCCTGGCAGCCACACCCAGCTGACATAGAACCTTTGTCACAATGCCCACTACCGTGTCCAGGATGCCGTGACTCTGCAGGTGACAGGGACACTGCAGGACTTGGTGTCAGCTCAGCAATATCTCACTTCCCCAAAGAAGCGGAATTCTGCAAATTGCTGCCTTTGCTCTTGAAAGGATGTCATCAGGTGGGTGTTTTGGTGTCATACACTGAAAACAGAGCAGAAACTGTGAAATATTCCCATGATATGCATGGTCCCTGCCCCAAAGCACCATGACTCAGCCTAAGGAGATCTGCAGCTTATTTTTTTGTACTGCCAGCAGATTGTGGAAGTACAGTATAAAAGCCATCCTTATGGAGAGATCTTCGTATTTTAGGCTTAGTCTAAGTGTCTCAAGTAGCTGGGGTTTTTGCTTGGGCCTAATCCATACGGTCTTCTGGCTTTCCTCCTAGTCTGAAGACGAATGTGCTAGAAACTATAAAGCAAAAGAATGTCCCGCAGCCTAGCCTTGCCTTGCCTGTCCTTGCCTTGCCTTATTTCCTTCTCATCCTGTTCTCTGTCCCATCCTCTCTCACTAAGCTTTCGTCTCGCTGCATGTCTCTTCTTTCCTTTTCTCTCACTCTCCTGCTTCCTGCCTCTTTTCTTGCAATTCCTCCATCTCACTCCTGCAGCCCAACACTACTTTTTATTCTTCCTTCCCTTTCTCCTGCTCCCTTCGCTTTCTCCCTCTGTCCCATATCTTGCTCCCCGACTTGTCTGTTGGAGACTTTGGGCCCAATTGGCCCCACGTCTGGGCATTGTTTGACAAGTTTTCAGAGGCCTGGCTGGTGAGAGCAGGGACAGCAGGCAGTGAGAGGCCCGGGGCTGACAGGCTCCCCATCCCCTAGGGGGCGCCTGGCTGCCACACCCAGCTGACATAGAACCTTTGTCACAATGCCCGCTACCGTGGGGACGATGCGGTGACTCTGCAGGTGACAGGGACACTGCAGGACTTGGTGTCAGCTCAGCGATATCTCACTTCCCCAAAGAAGCGGAATTCTGCAAATTGCTGCCTTTGCTCTTGAAAGGATGTCATCAGGTGGGTGTTTTGGTGTAATACACTGAAAACAGAGCAGAAACTGTGAAATATTCAAATGATATGCATGGTCCCTGCCCCAAAGCACCATGGCTCAGCCTAAGGAGATCTGCAGCTTATTTTTTTGTACTGCCAGCAGATTGTGGAAGTACAGTATAAAAGCCATCCTTATGGAGAGATCTTCGTATTTTAGTCTTAGTCTACGTGTCTCGAGTAGATGGGGTTTTTGCTTGGGCCTAATCCATGCGGTCTTCTGGCTTTCCTCCTAGTCGGAAGACGAATGTGCTAGAAACTATAAAGCAAAAAAATGTCCCGCAGCCTAGCCTTGCCTTGCCTGTCCTTGCCTGTCCTTGCCTTGCCTTATTTCCTTCTCATCCTGTTCTCTGTCCCATCCTCTCTCACTAACCCCTCGGCACGTCTCTTCTTTCCTTTTCTCTCACTCTCCTGCTTCCTGCCTCTTTTCTTGCAATTCCTCCATCTCACTCCTGCAGCCCAACACTACTTTTTATTCTTCCTTCCCTTTCTCCTGCTCCCTTCGCTTTCTCCCTCTGTCCCATATCTTGCTCCCCGCCTTGTCTCTTGGAGACTTTGGGCCAAATTGGCCCCACGTCTGGGCATGGTTTGACAAGTTTTCAGAGGCCTGGCTGGTGAGAGCAGGGACAGCAGGCAGTGACAGGCCCGGGGCTGACAGGCCCACCATCCCCTAGGTGTGCCTGGCTGCCACACCGAGCTGACATAGAACCTTTGTCACAATGCCCGCTACCGTGGCGAGGATGCGGTGACTCTGCAGGTGACAGGGACACTGCAGGACCTGGTGTCAGCTCAGCAATATCTCACTTCCCCAAAGAAGCGGAATTCTGCAAATTGCTGCCTTTGCTCTTGAAAGGATGTCATCAGGTGGGTGTTTTGGTGTAATACACTGAAAACAGAGCAGAAACTGTGAAATATTCCCATGATATGCATGGTCCCTGCCCCAAAGCACCATGACTCAGCCTAAGGAGATCTGCAGCTTATTTTTTTGTACTGCCAGCAGATTGTGGAAGTACAGTATAAAAGCCATCCTTATGGAGAGATCTTCGTATTTTAGGCTTAGTCTAAGTGTCTCAAGTAGCTGGGGTTTTTGCTTGGGCCTAATCCATACGGTCTTATGGCTTTCCTCCTAGTCTGAAGACGGATGTGCTAGAAACTATAAAGCAAAAAAATGTCCCGCAGCCTAGCCTTGCCTTGCCTGTCCTTGCCTGTCCTTGCCTTGCCTTATTTCCTTCTCATCCTGTTCTCTGTCCCATCCTCTCTCACTAACCCCTCCGCATGTCTCTTCTTTCCTTTTCTCTCACTCTCCTGCTTCCTGCCTCTTTTCTTGCAATTCCTCCATCTCACTCCTGCAGCCCAACACTACTTTTTATTCTTCCTTCCCTTTCTCCTGCTCCCTTCGCTTTCTCCCTCTGTCCCATATCTTGCTCCCCGACTTGTCTCTTGGAGACTTTGGGCCAAATTTACCCCACGTCTGGGCATTGTTTGACAAGTTTTCAGAGGCCTGGCTGGTGAGAGCAGGGACAGCAGGCAGTGACAGGCCCGAGGCTGACAGGCTCCCCATCCCCTAGGGGGCGCCTGGCTGCCACACCCAGCTGACATAGAACCTTTGTCACAATGCCCGCTACCATGGCCAGGATGCGGTGACTCTGCAGGTGACAGGGACACTGCAGGACTTGGTGTCAGCTCAGCAATATCTCACTTCCCCAAAGAAGCGGAATTCTGCAAATTGCTGCCTTTGCTCATGAAAGGATGTCATCAGGTGGGTGTTTTGGTGTAATACACTGAAAACAGAGCAGAAACTGTGAAATACTCCCATGATATGCATGGTCCCTGCCGCAAAGCACCATGACTCAGCCTAAGGAGATCTGCAGCTTATTTTTTTGTACTGCCAGCAGATTGTGGAAGTACAGTATAAAAGCCATCCTTATGGAGAGATCTTCGTATTTTAGGCTTAGTCTAAGTGTCTCAAGTAGCTGGTGTTTTTGCTCGGGCCTAATCCATACGGTCTTATGGCTTTCCTCCTAGTCTGAAGACGAATGTGCTAGAAACTATAAAGCAAAAAAATGTCCCGCAGCCTAGCCTTGCCTTGCCTGTCCTTGCCTGTCCTTGCCTTGCCTTATTTCCTTCTCACCCTGTTCTCTGTCCCATCCTCTCTCACTAACCTTTCGTCTCGCTGCATGTCTCTTCTTTCCTTTTCTCTCACTCTCCTGCTTCCTGCCCCTTTTCTTGCAATTCCTCCATCTCACTGCTGTAGCCCAACACTACTTTTTATTCTTCCTTCCCTTTCTCCTGCTCCCTTCGCTTTCTCCCTCTGTCCCATATCTTTCTTCCCGACTTGTCTGTTGGAGACTTTGGGCCCAATTGGCCCCACGTCTGGGCATGGTTTGACAAGTTTCCAGAGGCCTGGCTGGTGAGAGCAGGGACAGCAGGCAGTGACAGGCCCGGGGCTGACAGGCTCCCCATCCCCTAGGGGGCGCCTGGCAGCCACACCCAGCTGACATAGAACCTTTGTCACAATGCCCACTACCGTGTCCAGGATGCCGTGACTCTGCAGGTGACAGGGACACTGCAGGACTTGGTGTCAGCTCAGCAATATCTCACTTCCCCAAAGAAGCGGAATTCTGCAAATTGCTGCCTTTGCTCTTGAAAGGATGTCATCAGGTGGGTGTTTTGGTGTCATACACTGAAAACAGAGCAGAAACTGTGAAATATTCAAATGATATGCATGGTCCCTGCCCCAAAGCACCATGACTCAGCCTAAGGAGATCTGCAGCTTATTTTTTTGTACTGCCAGCAGATTGTGGAAGTACAGTATAAAAGCCATCCTTATGGAGAGATCTTCGTATTTTAGGCTTAGTCTAAGTGTCTCAAGTAGCTGGGGTTTTTGTTTGGGCCTAATCCATACGGTCTTATGGCTTTCCTCCTAGTCTGAAGACCAATGTGCTAGAAACTATAAAGCAAAAGAATGTCCCGCAGCCTAGCCTTGCCTTGCCTGTCCTTGCCTTGCCTTATTTCCTTCTCATCCTGTTCTCTGTCCCATCCTCTCTCACTAAGCTTTCGTCTCGCTGCATGTCTCTTCTTTCCTTTTCTCTCACTCTTCTTCTTCCTGCCTCTTTTCTTGCAATTCCTCCATCTCACTCCTGCAGCCCAACACTACCTTTTATTCTTCCTTCCCTTTCTCCTGCTCCCTTCGCTTTCTCCCTCTGTCCCATATCTTGCTCCCCGACTTGTCTGTTGGAGACTTTGGGCCCAATTGGCCCCACGTCTGGGCATTGTTTGACAAGTTTTCAGAGGCCTGGCTCGTGAGAGCAGGGACAGCAGGCAGTGACAGGCCCGCGGCTGACAGGCTCCCCATCCCCTAGGGGGCGCCTGGCTGCCACACCCAGCTGACATAGAACCTTTGTCACAATGCCCGCTACCGTGGCCAGGATGCGGTGACTCTGCAGGTGACAGGGACACTGCAGGACTTGGTGTCAGCAGAAACTGTGAAATATTCCCATGATATGCATGGTCCCTGCCCCAAAGCACCATGACTCAGCCTAAGGAGATCTGTGTTGGGACATGGCTAATAGAGAAGGGGCATGGCTCTATTGATCCGTTGTATCAGGAGAATTCTGTTCTAAGTTAGCATGAGTAGGCCTCAGTTAGCATGAGTTTGGTGTAGCATAGTGGAAAAGTACTGAGCGGTTGCTCTCTGGTTCAGCTGAGCGTTTAGATAAACAAGCTGGGGAATTATCTCTAGCAGGGTGAGAAGGTTGCATTCCAGAGAAACCACAAGAAGGTTGAGCTCATTATGTATACTATCCAATCAATAGAAGACGAGTAGGCATAATTATTGTATACTATCCAATTAATAGAAGACGAGTAGGCATAATTACTGTATACTATCCAATTAATAGGTGACGAGTATGCATAATTATTGTAAGTCTTATATAAATCAGCTTAGTGCATCAATAAAGTTGAGGTATGCTTATCACTCATATTGGGTCGACCGCATTCCTTCCTCCGTCCGCTCGGGTCTGGAACTCTGATGGAATTTTTCTCTCGGCAGATCTACAGCTTATTTTTTTGTACTGACAGCAGATTGTGGAAGTACAGTATAAAAACCATCCTTATGGAGAGATCTTGGTATTTTAGGCTTAGTCTAAGTGTCTCAGGTAGCTGGGGTTTTTGCTTGGGCCTAATCCATACGGTATTATGGCTTTCCTGCTAGTCTGAAGACGAATGTGCTAGAAACTATAAAGCAAAAACATGTCCTGCAGCCTAGCCTTGCCTTGCCTGTCCTTGCCTGTCCTAGCCTTGCCTTATGTCCTTCTCATCCTGTTCTCTGTCCCATCCTCTCTCACTAAGCCCTCGTCTGGCTGCATGTCTCTTCTTTCCTTTTCTCTCACTCTCCTGCTTCCTGCCTCTTTTCTTGCAATTCCTCCATCTCACTCCTGCAGCCCCACACTAATTTTTATTCTTCCTTCCCTTTCTCCTGCTCCCTTTGCTTTCTCCCTCTGTCCCATATCTTTCTTCCCGACTTGTCTCTTGGAGACTTTGGGCCAAACTGGCCCCAAGTCTGGGCATGGTTTGACAAGTTTTCAGAGGCCTGGCTGGTGGCAGCAGGGACACCAGGCAGTGACAGGCCCGGGGCTTACAGGCTCCCCATCCCCTAGGGGGCGCCTGGCTGCCACACCGAGCTGACATAGAACCTTTGTCACAGTGCCCGCTACCGTGGCGAGGATGCGGTGGCTCTGCAGGTGACAGGGACACTGCAGGACTTGGTGTCAGCTCAGCAATTTCTCACTTCCCCTAAGAAGCGGAATTGTGCAAATTGCTGCCTTTGCTCTTGAAAGGATGTCATCAGGTGGGTGTTTTGGTGTCATACACTGGAAACAGAGCACAAACTGTGAAATATTCCCATGATATGCATGGTGCCTGCCCCAAAGCACCATGACTCAGCCTAAGGAGATCTGCAGCTTATGATTATGTACGGCCAGCAGATTGTGAAAGTACAGTATAAAAACCATCCTTATGGAGAGATCTTGGTATTTTAGGCTTAGTCTAAGTGTCTCAAGTAGCTGGGGTTTTTGCTTGGGCCTAATCCATACGGTCTTATGGCTTTCCTGCTAGTCTGAAGACGAATGTGCTAGAAACTATAAAGCAAAAACATGTCCTGCAGCCTAGCCTTGCCTTGCCTGTCCTTGCCTGTCCTAGCCTTGCCTTATGTCCTTCTCATCCTGTTCTCTGTCCCATCCTCTCTCACTAAGCCCTCGTCTGGCTGCATGTCTCTTCTTTCCTTTTCTCTCACTCTCCTGCTTCCTGCCTCTTTTCTTGCAATTCCTCCATCTCACTCCTGCAGCCCAACACTACTTTTTATTCTTCCTTCCCTTTCTCCTGCTCCCTTCGCTTTCTCCCTCTGTCCCATATCTTTCTTCCCGACTTGTCTCTTGGAGACTTTGGGCCAAACTGGCCCCAAGTCTGGGCATGGTTTGACAAGTTTTCCGAGGCCTGGCTGGTGCCAGCAGGGACACCAGGCAGTGACAGGCCCGGGGCTGACAGGCTCCCCATCCCCTAGGGGGCGCCTGGCTGCCACACCCAGCTGACATAGAACCTTTGTCACAATGCCCGCTACCGTGGCGAGGATGCGGTGCCTCTGCAGGTGACAGGGACACTGCAGGACTTGGTGTCAGCTCAGCAATTTCTCACTTCCCCTAAGAAGCGGAATTGTGCAAATTGCTGCCTTTGCTCTTGAAAGGATGTCATCAGGTGGGTGTTTTGGTGTCATACACTGGAAACAGATCACAAAATGTGAAATTTTCCCATGATATGCATGGTCCCTGCCCCAAAGCACCATGACTCAGCCTAAGGAGATCTGCAGCTTATGATTATGTACGGCCAGCAGATTGTGAAAGTACAGTATAAAAACCATCCTTATGGAGAGATCTTGGTATTTTAGGCTTAGTCTAAGTGTCTCAAGTAGCTGGGGTTTTTGCTTGGGCCTAATCCATACGGTCTTATGGCTTTCCTGCTAGTCTGAAGACGAATGTGCTAGAAACTATAAAGCAAAAACATGTCCTGCAGCCTAGCCTTGCCTTGCCTGTCCTTGCCTGTCCTAGCCTTGCATTATGTCCTTCTCATCTTGTTCTCTGTCGCATCCTCTCTCACTAACCCCTCGTCTGGCTGCATGTCTCTTCTTTCCTTTTCTCTCACTCTCCTGCTTCCTGCCTCTTTTCTTGCAATTCCTCCATCTCACTCCTGCAGCCCAACACTACTTTTTATTCTTCCTTCCCTTTCTCCTGCTCCCTTCGCTTTCTCCCACTGTCCCATATCTTTCTTCCCGACTTGTCTCTTGCAGACTTTGGGCCAAACTGGCCCCAAGTCTGGGCATGGTTTGACAAGTTTTCCGAGGCCTGGCTGGTGGCAGCAGGGACACCAGGCAGTGACAGGCCCGGGACTGACAGGCTCCCCATCCCCTAGGGGGCGCCTGGCTGCCACACCCAGCTGACATAGAACCTTTGTCACAATGCCCGCTACCGTGGCGAGGATGCAGTGGCTCTGCAGGTGACAGGGACACTGCAGGACTTGGTGTCAGCTCAGCAATTTCTCACTTCCCCTAAGAAGCGGAATTCTGCAAATTGCTGCCTTTGCTCTTGAAAGGATGTCATCAGGTGGGTGTTTTGGTGTCATACACTGAAAACAGAGCAGAAACTGTGAAATATTCCCATGATATGCATGGTCCCTGCCCCAAAGCACCATGACTCAGCCTAAGGAGATCTGTGTTGGGACATGGCTAATAGAGAAGGGGCATGGCTCTATTGATCCGTTGTATCAGGAGAATTCTGTTCTAAGTTAGCATGAGTAGGCCTCAGTTAGCATGAGTTTGGTGTAGCATAGTGGAAAAGTACTGAGCGGTTGCTCTCTGGTTCAGCTGAGCGTTTAGATAAACAAGCTGGGGAATTATCTCTAGCAGGGTGAGAAGGTTGCATTCCAGAGAAACCACAAGAAGGTTGAGCTCATTATGTATACTATCCAATCAATAGAAGACGAGTAGGCATAATTATTGTATACTATCCAATTAATAGAAGACGAGTAGGCATAATTACTGTATACTATCCAATTAATAGGTGACGAGTATGCATAATTATTGTAAGTCTTATATAAATCAGCTTAGTGCATCAATAAAGTTGAGGTATGCTTATCACTCATATTGGGTCGACCGCATTCCTTCCTCCGTCCGCTCGGGTCTGGAACTCTGATGGAATTTTTCTCTCGGCAGATCTGCAGCTTATTTTTTTGTACTGCCAGCAGATTGTGGAAGTACAGTATAAAAACCATCCTTATGGAGAGATCTTGGTATTTTAGGCTTAGTCTAAGTGTCTCAGGTAGCTGGGGTTTTTGCTTGGGCCTAATCCATACGGTCTTATGGCTTTCCTGCTAGTCTGAAGACGAATGTGCTAGAAACTATAAAGCAAAAACATGTCCTGCAGCCTAGCCTTGCCTTGCCTGTCCTTGCCTGTCCTAGCCTTGCCTTATGTCCTTCTCATCCTGTTCTCTGTCCCATCCTCTCTCACTAAGCCCTCGTCTGGCTGCATGTCTCTTCTTTCCTTTTCTCTCACTCTCCTGCTTCCTGCCTCTTTTCTTGCAATTCCTCCATCTCACTCCTGCAGCCCCACACTAATTTTTATTCTTCCTTCCCTTTCTCCTGCTCCCTTTGCTTTCTCCCTCTGTCCCATATCTTTCTTCCCGACTTGTCTCTTGGAGACTTTGGGCCAAACTGGCCCCAAGTCTGGGCATGGTTTGACAAGTTTTCAGAGGCCTGGCTGGTGGCAGCAGGGACACCAGGCAGTGACAGGCCCGGGGCTTACAGGCTCCCCATCCCCTAGGGGGCGCCTGGCTGCCACACCGAGCTGACATAGAACCTTTGTCACAATGCCCGCTACCGTGGCGAGGATGCGGTGGCTCTGCAGGTGACAGGGACACTGCAGGACTTGGTGTCAGCTCAGGAATTTCTCACTTCCCCTAAGAAGCGGAATTCTGCAAATTGCTGCCTTTGCTCTTGAAAGGATGTCATCAGGTGGGTGTTTTGGTGTCATACACTGAAAACAGAGCAGAAACTGTGAAATATTCCCATGATATGCATGGTCCCTGCCCCAAAGCACCATGACTCAGCCTAAGGAGATCTGCAGCTTATTTTTTTGTACTGCCAGCAGATTGTGGAAGTACAGTATAAAAGCCATCCTTATGGAGAGATCTTCGTATTTTAGGCTTAGTCTAAGTGTCTCAAGTAGCTGGGGTTTTTGCTTGGGCCTAATCCATACGGTCTCATGGCTTTCCTCCTAGTCTGAAGACGAATGTGCTAGAAACTATAAAGCAAAAATATGTCCCGCAGCCTAGCCTTGCCTTGCCTGTCCTTGCCTGTCCTTGCCTTGCCTTATTTCCTTCTCACCCTGTTCTCTGTCCCATCCTCTCTCACTAACCTTTTGTCTCGCTGCATGTCTCTTCTTTCCTTTTCTCTCACTCTCCTTCTTCCTGCGTCTTTTCTTACAATTCCTCCATCTCACTCCTGCAGCCCAACACTACTTTTTATTCTTCCTTCCCTTTCTCCTGCTCCCTTCGCTTTCTCCCTCTGTCCCATATCTTGCTCCCCGCCTTGTCTCTTGGAGACTTTGGGCCAAATTGGCCCCACGTCTGGACATTGTTTGACAAGTTTTCAGAGGCCTGGCTGGTGAGAGCAGGGACAGCAGGCAGTGACAGGCCCGGAGCTGACAGGCCCACCATCCCCTAGGTGTGCCTGGCTGCCACACCGAGCTGACATAGAACCTTTGTCACAATGCCCGCTACCGTGGCGAGGATGCGGTGACTCTGCAGGTGACAGGGACACTGCAGGACCTGGTGTCAGCTCAGCAATATCTCACTTCCCCAAAGAAGCGGAATTCTGCAAATTGCTGCCTTTGCTCTTGAAAGGATGTCATCAGGTGGGTGTTTTGGTGTAATACACTGAAAACAGAGCAGAAACTGTGAAATACTCCCATGATATGCATGGTCCCTGCCGCAAAGCACCATGACTCAGCCTAAGGAGATCTGCAGCTTCTTTTTTTGTACTGCCAGCAGATTGTGGAAGTACAGTATAAAAGCCATCCTTATGGAGAGATCTTCGTATTTTAGTCTTAGTCTAAGTGTCTCAAGTAGCTGGGGTTTTTGCTTGGGCCTAATCCATACGGTCTTATGGCTTTCCTCCTAGTCTGAAGACCAATGTGCTAGAAACTATAAAGCAAAAGAATGTCCCGCAGCCTAGCCTGTCCTTGCCTGTCCTTGCCTTGCCTTATTTCCTACTCATCCTGTTCTCTGTCCCATCCTCTCTCACTAGCCCCTCGGCACGTCTCTTCTTTCCTTTTCTCTCACTCTCCTGCTTCCTGCCTCTTTTCTTGCAATTCCTCCATCTCACTGCTGCAGCCCAACACTACTTTTTATTCTTCCTTCCCTTTCTCCTGCTCCCTTCGCTTTCTCCCTCTGTCCCATATCTTGCTCCCCGCCTTGTCTCTTGGAGACTTTGGGCCAAATTGGCCCCACGTCTGGGCATGGTTTGACAAGTTTTCAGAGGCCTGGCTGGTGAGAGCAGGGACAGCAGGCAGTGACAGGCCCGGGGCTGACAGGCCCACCATCCCCTAGGTGTGCCTGGCTGCCACACCCAGCTGACATAGAACCTTTGTCACAATGCCCGCTACCGTGGCGAGGATGCGGTGACTCTGCAGGTGACAGGGACACTGCAGGACTTGGTGTCAGCTCAGCAATATCTCACTTCCCCAAAGAAGCGGAATTCTGCAAATTGCTGCCTTTGCTCTTGAAAGGATGTCATCAGGTGGGTGTTTTGGTGTATTACACTGAAAACAGAGCAGAAACTGTGAAATATTCCCATGATATGCATGGTTCCTGCCCCAAAGCACCATGACTCAACCTAAGGAGATCTGCAGCTTATTTTTTTGTACTGCCAGCAGATTGTGGAAGTACAGTATAAAAGCCATCCTTATGGAGAGATCTTCGTATTTTAGGCTTAGTCTAAGTGTCTCAAGTAGATGGGGTTTTTGCTTGGGCCTAATCTATACGGTCTTCTGGCTTTCCTCCTAGTCTGAAGACGAATGTGCTAGAAACTATAAAGCAAAAAAATGTCCCGCAGCCTAGCCTTGCCTTGCCTGTCCTTGCCTGTCCTTGCCTTGCCTTATTTCCTTCTCATCCTCTTCTCTGTCCCATCCTCTCTCACTAACCCCTCGGCACGTCTCTTCTTTCCTTTTCTCTCACTCTCCTGCTTCCTGCCTCTTTTCTTGCAATTCCTCCATCTCACTCCTGCAGCCCAACACTACTTTTTATTCTTCCTTCCCTTTCTCCTGCTCCCTTTGCTTTCTCCCTCTGTCCCATATCTTGCTCCCCGCCTTGTCTCTTGGAGACTTTGGGCCAAATTGGCCCCACGTCTGGGCATGGTTTGACAAGTTTTCAGAGGCCTGGCTGGTGAGAGCAGGGACAGGAGGCAGTGACAGGCCCGAAACTGACAGGCTCCCCATCCCCTAGGGGGCGCCTGGCTGCCACACCCAGCTGACATAGAACCTTTGTCACAATGCCCGCTACCGTGGTGAGGATGCGGTGACTCTGCAGGTGACAGGGACACTGCAGGACTTGGTGTCAGCTCAGCAATATCTCACTTCCCCAAAGAAGCGGAATTCTGCAAATTGCTGCCTTTGCTCTTGAAAGGATGTCATCAGGTGGGTGTTTTGTTGTCATACACTGAAAACAGAGCAGAAACTGTGAAATATTCCCATGATATGCATGGTCCCTGCCCCAAAGCACCATGACTCAGCCTAAGGAGATCGGCAGCTTATTTTTTTGTACTGCCAGCAGATTGTGGAAGTACAGTATAAAAGCCATCCTTATGGAGAGATCTTCGTATTTTAGGCTTAGTCTAAGTGTCTCAAGTAGCTGGGGTTTTTGCTTGGGCCTAATCCATACGGTCTTATGGCTTTCCTCCTAGTCTGAAGACGAATGTGCTAGAAACTATAAAGCAAAAAAATGTCCTGCAGCCTAGCCTTGCCTTGCCTGTCCTTCCCTGTCCTTGCCTTGCCTTATTTCCTTCTCATCCTGTTCTCTGTCCCATCCTCTCTCACTAACCTTTCGTCTCGCTGCATGTCTCTTCTTTCCTTTTCTCTCACTCTCCTGCTTCCTGCCTCTTTTCTTACAATTACTCCATCACACTCCTGCAACCCAACACTACTTTTTATTCTTCCTTCCCTTTCTCCTGCTCCCTTCGCTTTCTCCCTCTGTCCCATATCTTGCTCCCCGCCTTGTCTCTTGGAGACTTTGGGCCAAATTGGCCCCACGTCTGGGCATGGTTTGACAAGTTTTCAGAGGCCTGGCTGGTGAGAGCAGGGACAGCAGGCAGTGACAGGCCCGAAACTGACAGGCTCCCCATCCCCTAGGGGGCGCCTGGCTGCCACACCCAGCTGACATAGAACCTTTGTCACAATGCCCGCTACCGTGGCGAGGATGCGGTGACTCTGCAGGTGACAGGGACACTGCAGGACTTGGTGTCAGCTCAGCAATATCTCACTTCCCCAAAGAAGCAGAATTCTGCAAATTGCTGCCTTTGCTCTTGAAAGGATGTCATCAGGTGGGTGTTTTGTTGTCATACACTGAAAACAGAGCAGAAACTGTGAAATATTCAAATGATATGCATGGTCCCTGCCCCAAAGCACCATGACTCAGCCTAAGGAGATCGGCAGCTTATTTTTTTGTACTGCCAGCAGATTGTGGAAGTACAGTATAAAAGCCATCCTTATGGAGAGATCTTCGTATTTTAGGCTTAGTCTAAGTGTCTCAAGTAGCTGGGGTTTTTGCTTGGGCCTAATCCATACGGTCTTATGGCTTTCCTCCTAGTCTGAAGACGAATGTGCTAGAAACTATAAAGCAAAAAAATGTCCCGCAGCCTAGCCTTGTTTTGCCTGTCCTTGCCTGTCCTTGCCTTGCCTTATTTCCTTCTCATCCTCTTCTCTGTCCCATCCTCTCTCACTAACCTTTCATCTCGCTGCATGTCTCTTCTTTCCTTTTCTCTCACTCTCCTGCTTCCTGCGTCTTTTCTTACAATTCCTCCATCTCACTGCTGCAGCCCAACACTACTTTTTATTCTTCCTTCCCTTTCTCCTGCTCCCTTCACTTTCTCCCTCTGTCCCATATCTTGCTCCCCGACTTGTCTCTTGGATACTTTGGGCCAAATTTGCCCCACGTCTGGGCATGGTTTGACAAGTTTTCAGAGGCCTGGCTGGTGAGAGCAGGGACAGCAGGCAGTGACAGGCCCGGGGCTGACAGGCTCCCCATCCCCTGGGGGGCGCCTGGCTGCCACACCCAGCTGACATAGAACCTTTGTCACGATGCCCGCTACCGTGGCGAGGATGCGGTGACTCTGCAGGTGACAGGGACACTGCAGGACTTGGTGTCAGCTCAGCAATATCTCACTTCCCCAAAGAAGCGGAATTCTGCAAATTGCTGCCTTTGCTCTTGAAAGGATGTCATCAGGTGGGTGTTTTGGTGTCATACACTGAAAACAGAGCAGAAACTGTGAAATATTCCCATGATATGCATGGTCCCTGCCCCAAAGCACCATGACTCAGCCTAAGGAGATCTGCAGCTTATTTTTTTGTACTGCCAGCAGATTGTGGAAGTACAGTATAAAAGCCATCCTTATGGAGAGATCTTCGTATTTTAGGCTTAGTCTAAGTGTCTCAAGTAGCTGGGGTTTTTGCTTGGGCCTAATCCATACGGTCTTATGGCTTTCCTCCTAGTCTGAAGACGAATGTGCTAGAAACTATAAAGCAAAAAAATGTCCCGCAGCCTAGTCTTGTTTTGCCTGTCCTTGCCTGTCCTTGCCTTGTCTTATTTCCTTCTCATCCTGTTCTCTGTCCCATCCTCTCTCACTAACCTTTCGTCTCGCTGCATGTCTCTTCTTTCCTTTTCTCTCACTCTCCTGCTTCCTGCCTCTTTTCTTACAATTACTCCATCACACTCTTGCAACCCAACACTACTTTTTATTCTTCCTTCCCTTTGTCCTGCTCCCTTCGCTTTCTCCCTCTGTCCCATATCTTGCTCCCCGACTTGTCTCTTGGAGACTTTGGGCCAAATTGGCCCCACGTCTGGGCATGGTTTGACAAGTTTTCAGAGGCCTGGCTGGTGAGAGTAGGGACAGCAGGCAGTGACAGGCCCGAAACTGACAGGCTCCCCATCCCCTAGGGGGCGCCTGGCTGCCACACCCAGCTGACATAGAACCTTTGTCACAATGCCCGCTACCGTGGCGAGGATGCGGTGACTCTGCAGGTGACAGGGACACTGCAGGACTTGGTGTCAGCTCAGCAATATCTCACTTCCCCAAAGAAGCGGAATTCTGCAAATTGCTGCCTTTGCTCTTGAAAGAATGTCATCAGGTGGGTGTTTTGTTGTCATACACTGAAAACAGAGCAGAAACTGTGAAATATTCAAATGATATGCATGGTCCCTGCCCCAAAGCACCATGACTCAGCCTAAGGAGATCTGCAGCTTATTTTTTTGTACTGCCAGCAGATTGTGGAAGTACAGTATAAAAGCCATCCTTATGGAGAGATCTTCGTATTTTAGGCTTAGTCTAAGTGTCTCAAGAATCTGGGGTTTTTCCTTGGGCCTAATCCATACGGTCTTATGGCTTTCCGCCTAGTCTGAAGACGAATGTGCTAGAAACTATAAAGCAAAAAAATGTCCCGCAGCCTAGCCTTGCCTTGCCTGTCCTTGCCTGTCCTTGCCTTGCCTTATTTCCTTCTCATCCTGTTCTCTGTCCCATCCTCTCTCACTAAACTTTCGTTTCGCTGCATGTCTCTTCTTTCCTTTTCTCTCACTCTCCTGCTTCCTGCCTGTTCTCTTACAATTCCTCCATCACATTCCTGCAGCCCAACACTACTTTTTATTCTTCCTTCCCTTTCTCCTGCTCCCTTCGCTTTCTCCCTCTGTCCCATATATTTCTTCCCGACTTGTCTCTTGGAGACTTTGGGCCAAATTTGCCCCACGTCTGGGCATGGTTTGACAAGTTTTCAGAGGCCTGGCTGGTGAGAGCAGGGACAGCAGGCAGTGACAGGCCCGGGGCTGACAGGCTCCCCATCCCCTAGGGGGCGCCTGGCTGCCACACCCAGCTGACATAGAACCTTTGTCACAATGCCCGCTACCGTGGCGAGGATGCGGTGACTCTGCAGGTGACAGGGACACTGCAGGACTTGGTGTCAGCTCAGCAATATCTCACTTCCCCAAACAAGTGGAATTCTGCAAATTGCTGCCTTTGCTCTTGAAAGGATGTCATCAGGTGGGTGTTTTGGTGTCATACACTGAAAACAGAGCAGAAACTGTGAAATATTCCCATGATATGCATGGTCCCTGCCCCAAAGCACCATGACTCAGCCTAAGGAGATCTGCAGCTTATTTTTTTGTACTGCCAGCAGATTGTGGAAGTACAGTATAAAAGCCATCCTTATGGAGAGATCTTCGTATTTTAGGCTTAGTCTAAGTGTCTCAAGTAGCTGGGGTTTTTGCTTGGGCCTAATCCATACGGTCTTATGGCTTTCCTCCTAGTCTGAAGACGAATGTGCTAGAAACTATAAAGCAAAAAAATGTCCCGCAGCCTAGCCTTGCCTTGCCTGTCCTTGCCTGTCCTTGCCTTGCCTTATTTCCTTCTCATCCTCTTCTCTGTCCCATCCTCTCTCACTAACCTTTCGTCTCGCTGCATGTCTCTTCTTTCCTTTTCTCTCACTCTCCTGCTTCCTGCCTCTTTTCTTACAATTCCTCCATCACACTCCTGCAACCCAACACTACTTTTTATTCTTCCTTCCCTTTCTCCTGCTCCCTTCGCTTTCTCCCTCTGTCCCATATCTTGCTCCCCGACTTGTCTCTTGGAGACTTTGGGCCAAATTGGCCCCACGTCTGGGCATGGTTTGACAAGTTTTCAGAGGCCTGGCTGGTGAGAGCAGGGACAGCAGGCAGTGACAGGCCCGAAACTGACAGGCTCCCCATCCCCTAGGGGGCGCCTGGCTGCCACACCCAGCTGACATAGAACCTTTGTCACAATGCCCGCTACCGTGGCGAGGATGCGGTGACTCTGCAGGTGACAGGGACACTGCAGGACTTGGTGTCAGCTCAGCAATATCTCACTTCCCCAAAGAAGTGGAATTCTGCAAATTGCTGCCTTTGCTCTTGAAAGGATGTCATCAGGTGGGTGTTTTGGTGTAATACACTGAAAACAGAGCAGAAACTGTGAAATATTCCCATGATATGCATGGTCCCTGCCCCAAAGCACCATGACTCAGCCTAAGGAGATCTGCAGCTTATTTTTTTGTACTGCCAGCAGATTGTGGAAGTACAGTATAAAAGCCATCCTTATGGAGAGATCTTCGTATTTTAGGCTTAGTCTAAGTGTCTCAAGTAGCTGGGGTTTTTGCTTGGGCCTAATCCATACGGTCTTATGGCTTTCCTCCTAGTCTGAAGACGAATGTGCTAGAAACTATAAAGCAAAAAAATGTCCCGCAGCCTAGCCTTGTTTTGCCTGTCCTTGCCTGTCCTAGCCTTGCCTTATTTCCTTCTCATCCTGTTCTCTGTCCCATCCTCTCTCACTAACCTTTCGTCTCGCTGCATGTCTCTTCTTTCCTTTTCTCTCACTCTCCTGCTTCCTGCCTCTTTTCTTACAATTCCTCCATCACACTCCTGCAACCCAACACTACTTTTTATTCTTCCTTCCCTTTCTCCTGCTCCCTTCGCTTTCTCCCTCTGTCCCATATCTTGCTCCCCGACTTGTCTCTTGGAGACTTTGGGCCAAATTGGCCCCACGTCTGGGCATGGTTTGACAAGTTTTCAGAGGCCTGGCTGGTGAGAGCAGGGACAGCAGGCAGTGACAGGCCCGAAACTGACAGGCTCCCCATCCCCTAGGGGGCGCCTGGCTGCCACACCCAGCTGACATAGAACCTTTGTCACAATGCCCGCTACCGTGGCGAGGATGCGGTGACTCTGCAGGTGACAGGGACACTGCAGGACTTGGTGTCAGCTCAGCAATATCTCACTTCCCCAAACAAGTGGAATTCTGCAAATTGCTGCCTTTGCTCTTGAAAGGATGTCATCAGGTGGGTGTTTTGGTGTCATACACTGAAAACAGAGCAGAAACTGTGAAATATTCCCATGATATGCATGGTCCCTGCCCCAAAGCACCATGACTCAGCCTAAGGAGATCTGCAGCTTATTTTTTTGTACTGCCAGCAGATTGTGGAAGTACAGTATAAAAGCCATTCTTATGGAGAGATCTTCGTATTTTAGGCTTAGTCTAAGTGTCTCAAGTAGCTGGGGTTTTTGCTTGGGCCTAATCCATACGGTCTTATGGCTTTCCTCCTAGTCTGAAGACCAATGTGCTAGAAACTATAAAGCAAAAAAATGTCCCGCAGCCTAGCCTTGTTTTGCCTGTCCTTGCCTTGCCTTATTTCCTTCTCATCCTGTTCTCTGTCCCATTCTCTCTCACTAACCTTTCGTCTCGCTGCATGTCTCTTCTTTCCTTTTCTCTCACTCTCCTGCTTCCTGCCTCTTTTCTTGCAATTCCTCCATCTCACTCCTGCAGCCCAACACTACTTTTTATTCTTCCTTCCCTTTCTCCTGCTCCCTTCGCTTTCTCCCTCTCTCCCATATCTTGCTCCCCGCCTTGTCTCTTGGAGACTTTGGGCCCAATTTGCCCCACGTCTGGGCATGGTTTGATAAGTTTTCAGAGGCCTGGCTGGTGAGAGCAGGGACAGCAGGCAGTGACAGGCACAGAACTGACAGGCTCCCCATCCCCTAGGGGGCGCCTGGCTGCCACACCCAGCTGACATAGAACCTTTGTCACAATGCCCGCTACCGTGGTGAGGATGCGGTGACTCTGCAGGTGACAGGGACACTGCAGGACTTGGTGTCAGCTCAGCAATATCTCACTTCCCCAAAGAAGCGGAATTCTGCAAATTGCTGCCTTTGCTCTTGAAAGGATGTCATCAGGTGGGTGTTTTGGTGTAATACACTGAAAACAGAGCAGAAACTGTGAAATATTCCCATGATATGCATGGTCCCTGCCCCAAAGCACCATGACTCAGCCTAAGGAGATCTGCAGCTTATTTTTTTGTACTGCCAGCAGATTGTGGAAGTACAGTATAAAAGCCATCCTTATGGAGAGATCTTCGTATTTTAGGCTTAGTCTAAGTGTCTCAAGTAGCTGGGGTTTTTGCTTGGGCCTAATCCATACGGTCTTATGGCTTTCCTCCTAGTCTGAAGACGAATGTGCTAGAAACTATAAAGCAAAAAAATGTCCCGCAGCCTAGCCTTGTTTTGCCTGTCCTTGCCTGTCCTTGCCTTGCCTTATTTCCTTCTCATCCTGTTCTCTGTCCCATCCTCTCTCACTAACCTTTCGTCTCGCTGCATGTCTCTTCTTTCCTTTTCTCTCACTCTCCTGCTTCCTGCCTCTTTTCTTACAATTCTTCCATCACACTCCTGCAGCCCAACACTACTTTTTATTCTTCCTTCCCTTTCTCCTGCTCCCTTTGCTTTCTCCCTCTGTCCCATATCTTGCTCCCCGACTTGTCTCTTGGAGACTTTGGGCCAAATTTGCCCCACGTCTGGGCATTGTTTGACAAGTTTTCAGAGGCCTGGCTTGTGAGAGCAGGGACAGCAGGCAGTGACAGGCCCGGGGCTGACAGGCTCCCCATCCCCTAGGGGGCGCCTGGCTGCCACACCCAGCTGACATAGAACCTTTGTCACGATGCCCGCTACCGTGGCGAGGATGCGGTGACTCTGCAGGTGACAGGGACACTGCAGGACTTGGTGTCAGCTCAGCAATATCTCACTTCCCCAAAGAAGCGGAATTCTGCAAATTGCTGCCTTTGCTCTTGAAAGGATGTCATCAGGTGGGTGTTTTGGTGTCATACACTGAAAACAGAGCAGAAACTGTGAAATATTCCCATGATATGCATGGTCCCTGCCCCAAAGCACCATGACTCAGCCTAAGGAGATCTGCAGCTTATTTTTTTGTACTGCCAGCAGATTGTGGAAGTACAGTATAAAAGCCATCCTTATGGAGAGATCTTCGTATTTTAGGCTTAGTCTAAGTGTCTCAAGTAGCTGGGGTTTTTGCTTGGGCCTAATCCATACGGTCTTATGGCTTTCCTCCTAGTCTGAAGACGAATGTGCTAGAAACTATAAAGCAAAAAAATGTCCCGCAGCCTAGTCTTGTTTTGCCTGTCCTTGCCTGTCCTTGCCTTGTCTTATTTCCTTCTCATCCTGTTCTCTGTCCCATCCTCTCTCACTAACCTTTCGTCTGGCTGCATGTCTCTTCTTTCCTTTTCTCTCACTCTCCTGCTTCCTGCCTCTTTTCTTACAATTACTCCATCACACTCTTGCAACCCAACACTACTTTTTATTCTTCCTTCCCTTTGTCCTGCTCCCTTCGCTTTCTCCCTCTGTCCCATATCTTGCTCCCCGACTTGTCTCTTGGAGACTTTGGGCCAAATTGGCCCCACGTCTGGGCATGGTTTGACAAGTTTTCAGAGGCCTGGCTGGTGAGAGTAGGGACAGCAGGCAGTGACAGGCCCGAAACTGACAGGCTCCCCATCCCCTAGGGGGCGCCTGGCTGCCACACCCAGCTGACATAGAACCTTTGTCACAATGCCCGCTACCGTGGCGAGGATGCGGTGACTCTGCAGGTGACAGGGACACTGCAGGACTTGGTGTCAGCTCAGCAATATCTCACTTCCCCAAAGAAGCGGAATTCTGCAAATTGCTGCCTTTGCTCTTGAAAGAATGTCATCAGGTGGGTGTTTTGTTGTCATACACTGAAAACAGAGCAGAAACTGTGAAATATTCAAATGATATGCATGGTCCCTGCCCCAAAGCACCATGACTCAGCCTAAGGAGATCTGCAGCTTATTTTTTTGTACTGCCAGCAGATTGTGGAAGTACAGTATAAAAGCCATCCTTATGGAGAGATCTTCGTATTTTAGGCTTAGTCTAAGTGTCTCAAGAATCTGGGGTTTTTCCTTGGGCCTAATCCATACGGTCTTATGGCTTTCCGCCTAGTCTGAAGACGAATGTGCTAGAAACTATAAAGCAAAAAAATGTCCCGCAGCCTAGCCTTGCCTTGCCTGTCCTTGCCTGTCCTTGCCTTGCCTTATTTCCTTCTCATCCTGTTCTCTGTCCCATCCTCTCTCACTAAACTTTCGTTTCGCTGCATGTCTCTTCTTTCCTTTTCTCTCACTCTCCTGCTTCCTGCCTGTTCTCTTACAATTCCTCCATCACATTCCTGCAGCCCAACACTACTTTTTATTCTTCCTTCCCTTTCTCCTGCTCCCTTCGCTTTCTCCCTCTGTCCCATATATTTCTTCCCGACTTGTCTCTTGGAGACTTTGGGCCAAATTTGCCCCACGTCTGGGCATGGTTTGACAAGTTTTCAGAGGCCTGGCTGGTGAGAGCAGGGACAGCAGGCAGTGACAGGCCCGGGGCTGACAGGCTCCCCATCCCCTAGGGGGCGCCTGGCTGCCACACCCAGCTGACATAGAACCTTTGTCACAATGCCCGCTACCGTGGCGAGGATGCGGTGACTCTGCAGGTGACAGGGACACTGCAGGACTTGGTGTCAGCTCAGCAATATCTCACTTCCCCAAACAAGTGGAATTCTGCAAATTGCTGCCTTTGCTCTTGAAAGGATGTCATCAGGTGGGTGTTTTGGTGTCATACACTGAAAACAGAGCAGAAACTGTGAAATATTCCCATGATATGCATGGTCCCTGCCCCAAAGCACCATGACTCAGCCTAAGGAGATCTGCAGCTTATTTTTTTGTACTGCCAGCAGATTGTGGAAGTACAGTATAAAAGCCATCCTTATGGAGAGATCTTCGTATTTTAGGCTTAGTCTAAGTGTCTCAAGTAGCTGGGGTTTTTGCTTGGGCCTAATCCATACGGTCTTATGGCTTTCCTCCTAGTCTGAAGACGAATGTGCTAGAAACTATAAAGCAAAAAAATGTCCCGCAGCCTAGCCTTGCCTTGCCTGTCCTTGCCTGTCCTTGCCTTGCCTTATTTCCTTCTCATCCTCTTCTCTGTCCCATCCTCTCTCACTAACCTTTCGTCTGGCTGCATGTCTCTTCTTTCCTTTTCTCTCACTCTCCTGCTTCCTGCCTCTTTTCTTACAATTCCTCCATCACACTCCTGCAACCCAACACTACTTTTTATTCTTCCTTCCCTTTCTCCTGCTCCCTTCGCTTTCTCCCTCTGTCCCATATCTTGCTCCCCGACTTGTCTCTTGGAGACTTTGGGCCAAATTGGCCCCACGTCTGGGCATGGTTTGACAAGTTTTCAGAGGCCTGGCTGGTGAGAGCAGGGACAGCAGGCAGTGACAGGCCCGAAACTGACAGGCTCCCCATCCCCTAGGGGGCGCCTGGCTGCCACACCCAGCTGACATAGAACCTTTGTCACAATGCCCGCTACCGTGGCGAGGATGCGGTGACTCTGCAGGTGACAGGGACACTGCAGGACTTGGTGTCAGCTCAGCAATATCTCACTTCCCCAAAGAAGTGGAATTCTGCAAATTGCTGCCTTTGCTCTTGAAAGGATGTCATCAGGTGGGTGTTTTGGTGTCATACACTGAAAACAGAGCAGAAACTGTGAAATATTCCCATGATATGCATGGTCCCTGCCCCAAAGCACCATGACTCAGCCTAAGGAGATCTGCAGCTTATTTTTTTGTACTGCCAGCAGATTGTGGAAGTACAGTATAAAAGCCATCCTTATGGAGAGATCTTCGTATTTTAGGCTTAGTCTAAGTGTCTCAAGTAGCTGGGGTTTTTGCTTGGGCCTAATCCATACGGTCTTATGGCTTTCCTCCTAGTCTGAAGACGAATGTGCTAGAAACTATAAAGCAAAAAAATGTCCCGCAGCCTAGCCTTGTTTTGCCTGTCCTTGCCTGTCCTAGCCTTGCCTTATTTCCTTCTCATCCTGTTCTCTGTCCCATCCTCTCTCACTAACCTTTCGTCTCGCTGCATGTCTCTTCTTTCCTTTTCTCTCACTCTCCTGCTTCCTGCCTCTTTTCTTACAATTCCTCCATCACACTCCTGCAACCCAACACTACTTTTTATTCTTCCTTCCCTTTCTCCTGCTCCCTTCGCTTTCTCCCTCTGTCCCATATCTTGCTCCCCGACTTGTCTCTTGGAGACTTTGGGCCAAATTGGCCCCACGTCTGGGCATGGTTTGACAAGTTTTCAGAGGCCTGGCTGGTGAGAGCAGGGACAGCAGGCAGTGACAGGCCCGAAACTGACAGGCTCCCCATCCCCTAGGGGGCGCCTGGCTGCCACACCCAGCTGACATAGAACCTTTGTCACAATGCCCGCTACCGTGGCGAGGATGCGGTGACTCTGCAGGTGACAGGGACACTGCAGGACTTGGTGTCAGCTCAGCAATATCTCACTTCCCCAAACAAGTGGAATTCTGCAAATTGCTGCCTTTGCTCTTGAAAGGATGTCATCAGGTGGGTGTTTTGGTGTCATACACTGAAAACAGAGCAGAAACTGTGAAATATTCCCATGATATGCATGGTCCCTGCCCCAAAGCACCATGACTCAGCCTAAGGAGATCTGCAGCTTATTTTTTTGTACTGCCAGCAGATTGTGGAAGTACAGTATAAAAGCCATCCTTATGGAGAGATCTTCGTATTTTAGGCTTAGTCTAAGTGTCTCAAGTAGCTGGGGTTTTTGCTTGGGCCTAATCCATACGGTCTTATGGCTTTCCTCCTAGTCTGAAGACCAATGTGCTAGAAACTATAAAGCAAAAAAATGTCCCGCAGCCTAGCCTTGTTTTGCCTGTCCTTGCCTTGCCTTATTTCCTTCTCATCCTGTTCTCTGTCCCATTCTCTCTCACTAACCTTTCGTCTCGCTGCATGTCTCTTCTTTCCTTTTCTCTCACTCTCCTGCTTCCTGCCTCTTTTCTTGCAATTCCTCCATCTCACTCCTGCAGCCCAACACTACTTTTTATTCTTCCTTCCCTTTCTCCTGCTCCCTTCGCTTTCTCCCTCTGTCCCATATCTTGCTCCCCGCCTTGTCTCTTGGAGACTTTGGGCCCAATTTGCCCCACGTCTGGGCATGGTTTGATAAGTTTTCAGAGGCCTGGCTGGTGAGAGCAGGGACAGCAGGCAGTGACAGGCACAGAACTGACAGGCTCCCCATCCCCTAGGGGGCGCCTGGCTGCCACACCCAGCTGACATAGAACCTTTGTCACAATGCCCGCTACCGTGGTGAGGATGCGGTGACTCTGCAGGTGACAGGGACACTGCAGGACTTGGTGTCAGCTCAGCAATATCTCACTTCCCCAAAGAAGCGGAATTCTGCAAATTGCTGCCTTTGCTCTTGAAAGGATGTCATCAGGTGGGTGTTTTGGTGTCATACACTGAAAACAGAGCAGAAACTGTGAAATATTCCCATGATATGCATGGTCCCTGCCCCAAAGCACCATGACTCAGCCTAAGGAGATCTGCAGCTTATTTTTTTGTACTGCCAGCAGATTGTGGAAGTACAGTATAAAAGCCATCCTTATGGAGAGATCTTCGTATTTTAGGCTTAGTCTAAGTGTCTCAAGTAGCTGGGGTTTTTGCTTGGGCCTAATCCATACGGTCTTATGGCTTTCCTCCTAGTCTGAAGACGAATGTGCTAGAAACTATAAAGCAAAAAAATGTCCCGCAGCCTAGCCTTGTTTTGCCTGTCCTTGCCTGTCCTTGCCTTGCCTTATTTCCTTCTCATCCTGTTCTCTGTCCCATCCTCTCTCACTAACCTTTCGTCTCGCTGCATGTCTCTTCTTTCCTTTTCTCTCACTCTCCTGCTTCCTGCCTCTTTTCTTACAATTCTTCCATCACACTCCTGCAGCCCAACACTACTTTTTATTCTTCCTTCCCTTTCTCCTGCTCCCTTTGCTTTCTCCCTCTGTCCCATATCTTGCTCCCCGACTTGTCTCTTGGAGACTTTGGGCCAAATTTGCCCCACGTCTGGGCATTGTTTGACAAGTTTTCAGAGGCCTGGCTGGTGAGAGCAGGGACAGCAGGCAGTGACAGGCCCGGGGCTGACAGGCTCCCCATCCCCTAGGGGGCGCCTGGCTGCCACACCCAGCTGACATAGAACCTTTGTCACGATGCCCGCTACCGTGGCGAGGATGCGGTGACTCTGCAGGTGACAGGGACACTGCAGGACTTGGTGTCAGCTCAGCAATATCTCACTTCCCCAAAGAAGCGGAATTCTGCAAATTGCTGCCTTTGCTCTTGAAAGGATGTCATCAGGTGGGTGTTTTGGTGTCATACACCGAAAACAGAGCAGAAACTGTGAAATATTCCCATGATATGCATGGTCCCTACCCCAAAGCACCATGACTCAGCCTAAGGAGATCTGCAGCTTATTTTTTTGTACTGCCAGTAGATTGTGGAAGTACAGTATAAAAGCCATCCTTATGGAGAGATCTTCGTATTTTAGGCTTAGTCTAAGTGTCTCAAGTAGCTGGGGTTTTTGCTTGGGCCTAATCCATACGGTCTTATGGCTTTCCTCCTAGTCTGAAGACAAATGTGCTAGAAACTATAAAGCAAAAAAATGTCCCGCAGCCTAGCCTTGTTTTGCCTGTCCTTGCCTTGCCTTATTTCCTTCTCATCCTGTTCTCTGTCCCATTCTCTCTCACTAACCTTTCGTCTCGCTGCATGTCTCTTCTTTCCTTTTCTCTCACTCTCCTGCTTCCTGCCTCTTTTCTTGCAATTCCTCCATCTCACTCCTGCAGCCCAACACTACTTTTTATTCTTCCTTCCCTTTCTCCTGCTCCCTTCGCTTTCTCCCTCTGTCCCATATCTTGCTCCCCGCCTTGTCTCTTGGAGACTTTGGGCCCAATTTGCCCCACGTCTGGGCATGGTTTGATAAGTTTTCAGAGGCCTGGCTGGTGAGAGCAGGGACAGCAGGCAGTGACAGGCACGGAACTGACAGGCTCCCCATCCCCTAGGGGGCGCCTGGCTGCCACACCCAGCTGACATAGAACCTTTGTCACAATGCCCGCTACCGTGGTGAGGATGCGGTGACTCTGCAGGTGACAGGGACACTGCAGGACTTGGTGTCAGCTCAGCAATATCTCACTTCCCCAAAGAAGCGGAATTCTGCAAATTGCTGCCTTTGCTCTTGAAAGGATGTCATCAGGTGGGTGTTTTGGTGTCATACACTGAAAACAGAGAAGAAACTGTGAAATATTCCCATGATATGCATGGTCCCTGCCCCAAAGCACCATGACTCAGCCTAAGGAGATCTGCAGCTTATTTTTTTGTACTGCCAGCAGATTGTGGAAGTACAGTATAAAAGCCATCCTTATGGAGAGATCTTCGTATTTTAGGCTTAGTCTAAGTGTCTCAAGTAGCTGGGGTTTTTGCTTGGGCCTAATCCATACGGTCTTATGGCTTTCCTCCTAGTCTGAAGACGAATGTGCTAGAAACTATAAAGCAAAAAAATGTCCCGCAGCCTAGCCTTGTTTTGCCTGTCCTTGCCTGTCCTTGCCTTGCCTTATTTCCTTCTCATCCTGTTCTCTGTCCCATCCTCTCTCACTAACCTTTCGTCTCGCTGCATGTCTCTTCTTTCCTTTTCTCTCACTCTCCTGCTTCCTGCCTCTTTTCTTACAATTCTTCCATCACACTCCTGCAGCCCAACACTACTTTTTATTCTTCCTTCCCTTTCTCCTGCTCCCTTTGCTTTCTCCCTCTGTCCCATATCTTGCTCCCCGACTTGTCTCTTGGAGACTTTGGGCCAAATTGGCCCCACGTCTGGGCATTGTTTGACAAGTTTTCAGAGGCCTGGCTGGTGAGAGCAGGGACAGCAGGCAGTGACAGGCCCGAAACTGACAGGCTCCCCATCCCCTAGGGGGCGCCTGGCTGCCACACCCAGCTGACATAGAACCTTTGTCACAATGCCCGCTACCGTGGCCAGGATGCGGTGACTCTGCAGGTGACAGGGACACTGCAGGACTTGGTGTCAGCTCAGCAATATCTCACTTCCCCAAAGAAGCGGAATTCTGCAAATTGCTGCCTTTGCTCTTGAAAGAATGTCATCAGGTGGGTGTTTTGTTGTCATACACTGAAAACAGAGCAGAAACTGTGAAATATTCAAATGATATGCATGGTCCCTGCCCCAAAGCACCATGACTCAGCCTAAGGAGATCTGCAGCTTATTTTTTTGTACTGCCAGCAGATTGTGGAAGTACAGTATAAAAGCCATCCTTATGGAGAGATCTTCGTATTTTAGGCTTAGTCTAAGTGTCTCAAGTAGCTGGGGTTTTTGCTTGGGCCTAATCCATACGGTCTTATGGCTTTCCTCCTAGTCTGAAGACGAATGTGCTAGAAACTATAAAGCAAAAAAATGTCCCGCAGCCTAGTCTTGTTTTGCCTGTCCTTGCCTTGCCTTATTTCCTTCTCATCCTGTTCTCTGTCCCATCCTCTCTCACTAACCTTTCGTCTCGCTGCATGTCTCTTCTTTCCTTTTCTCTCACTCTCCTGCTTCCTGCCTCTTTTCTTACAATTCCTCCATCACACTCCTGCAACCCAACACTACTTTTTATTCTTCCTTCCCTTTCTCCTGCTCCCTTCGCTTTCTCCCTCTGTCCCATATCTTGCTCCCCGACTTGTCTCTTGGAGACTTTGGGCCAAATTGGCCCCACGTCTGGGCATGGTTTGACAAGTTTTCAGAGGCCTGGCTGGTGAGAGCAGGGACAGCAGGCAGTGACAGGCCCGAAACTGACAGGCTCCCCATCCCCTAGGGGGCGCCTGGCTGCCACACCCAGCTGACATAGAACCTTTGTCACAATGCCCGCTACCGTGGCGAGGATGCGGTGACTCTGCAGGTGACAGGGACACTGCAGGACTTGGTGTCAGCTCAGCAATATCTCACTTCCCCAAAGAAGCGGAATTCTGCAAATTGCTGCCTTTGCTCTTGAAAGGATGTCATCAGGTGGGTGTTTTGGTGTCATACACCGAAAACAGAGCAGAAACTGTGAAATATTCCCATGATATGCATGGTCCCTACCCCAAAGCACCATGACTCAGACTAAGGAGATCTGCAGCTTATTTTTTTGTACTGCCAGTAGATTGTGGAAGTACAGTATAAAAGCCATCCTTATGGAGAGATCTTCGTATTTTAGGCTTAGTCTAAGTGTCTCAAGTAGCTGGGGTTTTTGCTTGGGCCTAATCCATACGGTCTTATGGCTTTCCTCCTAGTCTGAAGACGAATGTGCTAGAAACTATAAAGCAAAAAAATGTCCCGCAGCCTAGCCTTGTTTTGCCTGTCCTTGCCTATCCTTGCCTTGCCTTATTTCCTTCTCATCCTGTTCTCTGTCCCATCCTCTCTCACTAACCTTTCGTCTCTCTGCATGTCTCTTCTTTCCTTTTCTCTCACTCTCCTGCTTCCTGCCTCTTTTCTTGCAATTCCTCCATCTCACTCCTGCAGCCCAACACTACTTTTTATTCTTCCTTCCCTTTCTCCTGCTCCCTTCGCTTTCTCCCTCTGTCCCATATCTTGCTCCCCGACTTGTCTCTTGGAGACTTTGGGCCAAATTGGCCCCACGTCTGGGCATGGTTTGACAAGTTTTCAGAGGCCTGGCTGGTGAGAGCAGGGACAGCAGGCAGTGACAGGCCTGGGGCTGACAGGCTCCCCATCCCCTAGGGGTGCCTGGCTGCCACACCCAGCTGACATAGAACCTTTGTCACAATGCCCGATACTGTGGCGACGATGCGGTGACTCTGCAGGTGACAGGGACACTGCAGGACTTGGTGTCAGCTCAGCAATATCTCACTTCCCCAAAGAAGTGGAATTCTGCAAATTGCTGCCTTTGCTCTTGAAAGGATGTCATCAGGTGGGTGTTTTGGTGTCATACACTGAAAACAGAGCAGAAACTGTGAAATATTCCCATGATATGCATGGTCCCTGCCCCAAAGCACCATGACTCAGCCTAAGGAGATCTGCAGCTTATTTTTTTGTACTGCCAGCAGATTGTGGAAGTACAGTATAAAAGCCATCCTTATGGAGAGATCTTCGTATTTTAGGCTTAGTCTAAGTGTCTCAAGTAGCTGGGGTTTTTGCTTGGGCCTAATCCATACGGTCTTATGGCTTTCCTCCTAGTCTGAAGACGAATGTGCTAGAAACTATAAAGCAAAAAAATGTCCCGCAGCCTAGCCTTGTTTTGCCTGTCCTTGCCTGTCCTAGCCTTGCCTTATTTCCTTCTCATCCTGTTCTCTGTCCCATCCTCTCTCACTAACCTTTCGTCTCGCTGCATGTCTCTTCTTTCCTTTTCTCTCACTCTCCTGCTTCCTGCTTCTTCTCTTACAATTCTTCCATCACACTCCTGCAGCCCAAAACTACTTTTTATTCTTCCTTCCCTTTCTCCTGCTCCCTTCGCTTTCTCCCTCTGTCCCATATCTTGCTCCCCGACTTGTCTCTTGGAGACTTTGGGCCAAATTTGCCCCACGTCTGGGCATTGTTTGACAAGTTTTCAGAGGCCTGGCTGGTGAGAGCAGGGACAGCAGGCAGTGACAGGCCCGGGGCTGACAGGCTCCCCATCCCCTAGGGGGTGCCTGGCTGCCACACCCAGCTGACATAGAACCTTTGTCACAATGCCCGCTACCGTGGCGAGGATGCAGTGACTCTGCAGGTGATAGGGACACTGCAGGACTTGGTGTCAGCTCAGCAATATCTCACTTCCCCAAAGAAGCGGAATTCTGCAAATTGCTGCCTTTGCTCTTGAAAGGATGTCATCAGGTGGGTGTTTTGGTGTAATACACTGAAAACAGAGCAGAAACTGTGAAATATTCCCATGATATGCATGGTCCCTGCCCCAAAGCACCATGACTCAGCCTAAGGAGATCTGCAGCTTATTTTTTTGTACTGCCAGCAGATTGTGGAAGTACAGTATAAAAGCCATCCTTATGGAGAGATCTTCGTATTTTAGGCTTAGCCTAAGTGTCTCAAGTAGCTGGGGTTTTTGCTTGGGCCTAATCCATACGGTCTTATGGCTTTCCTCCTAGTCTGAAGACGAATGTGCTAGAAACTATAAAGCAAAAAAATGTCCCGCAGCCTAGCCTTGCCTTGCCTGTCCTTGCCTGTCCTTGCCTGTCTTTGCCTTGCCTTATTTCCTTCTCATCCTGTTCTCTGTCCCATCCTCTCTCACTAACCTTTCGTCTCGCTGCATGTCTCTTCTTTCCTTTTCTCTCACTCTCCTGCTTCCTGCCTCTTTTCTTGCAATTCTTCCATCTCACTCCTGCAGCCCAACACTCCTTTATATTCTTCCTTCCCTTTCTCCTGCTCCCTTCACTTTCTCCCTCTGTCCCATATCTTGCTCCCCGACTTGTCTCATGGAGACGTTGGGCCAAATTGGCCCCACGTCTGGGCATGGTTTGACAAGTTTTCAGAGGCCTGGCTGGTGACAGCAGGACCAGCAGGCAGTGACAGGCCCGGGGCTGACAGGCTCCCCGTCCCCTTGGGGGCACCTGGCTGCTACACCCAGCTGACATTGAACCTTTGTCACAATGCCCGCTACCGTGGCGAGGATGCGGTGACTCTGCAGGTGACAGGGACACTGCAGGACTTGGTGTCAGCTCAGCAATATCTCACTTCCCCAAAGAAGCGGAATTCTGCAAATTGCTGCCTTTGCTCTTGAAAGGATGTCATCAGGTGGGTGTTTTGGTGTCATACACTGAAAACAGAGCAGAAACTGTGAAATATTCCCATGATATGCATGGTCCCTGCCCCAAAGCACCATGACTCAGCCTAAAGAGATCTGCAGCTTATATTTTTGTACTGCCAGCAGATTGTGGAAGTACAGTATAAAAGCCATCCTTATGGAGAGATCTTCGTATTTTAGGCTTAGTCTAAGTGTCTCAAGTAGCTGGGGTTTTTGCTTGGGCCTAATCCATACGGTCTTATGGCTTTCCTCCTAGTCTGAAGACGAATGTGCTAGAAACTATAAAGCAAAAAAATGTCCCGCAGCCTAGCCTTGTTTTGCCTGTCCTTGCCTATCCTTGCCTTGCCTTATTTCCTTCTCATCCTGTTCTCTGTCCCATCCTCTCTCACTAACCTTTCGTCTCGCTGCATGTCTCTTCTTTCCTTTTCTCTCACTCTCCTGCTTCCTGCCTCTTTTCTTACAATTCCTCCATCACACTCCTGCCACCCAACACTACTTTTTATTCTTCCTTCCCTTTCTCCTGCTCCCTTCGCTTTCTCCCTCTGTCCCATATCTTGCTCCCCGACTTGTCTCTTGGAGACTTTGGGCCAAATTGGCCCCACGTCTGGGCATGGTTTGACAAGTTTTCAGAGGCCTGGCTGGTGAGAGCAGGGACAGCAGGCAGTGACAGGCCCGAAACTGACAGGCTCCCCATCCCCTAGGGGGCGCCTGGCTGCCACACCCAGCTGACATAGAACCTTTGTCACAATGCCCGCTACCGTGGCGAGGATGCGGTGACTCTGCAGGTGACAGGGACACTGCAGGACTTGGTGTCAGCTCAGCAATATCTCACTTCCCCAAAGAAGTGGAATTCTGCAAATTGCTGCCTTTGCTCTTGAAAGGATGTCATCAGGTGGGTGTTTTGGTGTCATACACTGAAAACAGAGCAGAAACTGTGAAATATTCCCATGATATGCATGGTCCCTGCCCCAAAGCACCATGACTCAGCCTAAGGAGATCTGCAGCTTATTTTTTTGTACTGCCAGCAGATTGTGGAAGTACAGTATAAAAGCCATCCTTATGGAGAGATCTTCGTATTTTAGGCTTAGTCTAAGTGTCTCAAGTAGCTGGGGTTTTTGCTTGGGCCTAATCCATACGGTCTTATGGCTTTCCTCCTAGTCTGAAGACGAATGTGCTAGAAACTATAAAGCAAAAAAATGTCCCGCAGCCTAGCCTTGTTTTGCCTGTCCTTGCCTGTCCTAGCCTTGCCTTATTTCCTTCTCATCCTGTTCTCTGTCCCATCCTCTCTCACTAACCTTTCGTCTCGCTGCATGTCTCTTCTTTCCTTTTCTCTCACTCTCCTGCTTCCTGCCTCTTTTCTTACAATTCCTCCATCACACTCCTGCAACCCAACACTACTTTTTATTCTTCCTTCCCTTTCTCCTGCTCCCTTCGCTTTCTCCCTCTGTCCCATATCTTGCTCCCCGACTTGTCTCTTGGAGACTTTGGGCCAAATTGGCCCCACGTCTGGGCATGGTTTGACAAGTTTTCAGAGGCCTGGCTGGTGAGAGCAGGGACAGCAGGCAGTGACAGGCCCGAAACTGACAGGCTCCCCATCCCCTAGGGGGCGCCTGGCTGCCACACCCAGCTGACATAGAACCTTTGTCACAATGCCCGCTACCGTGGCGAGGATGCGGTGACTCTGCAGGTGACAGGGACACTGCAGGACTTGGTGTCAGCTCAGCAATATCTCACTTCCCCAAAGAAGCGGAATTCTGCAAATTGCTGCCTTTGCTCTTGAAAGGATGTCATCAGGTGGGTGTTTTGGTGTCATACACTGAAAACAGAGCAGAAACTGTGAAATATTCCCATGATATGCATGGTCCCTGCCCCAAAGCACCATGACTCAGCCTAAGGAGATCTGCAGCTTATTTTTTTGTACTGCCAGCAGATTGTGGAAGTACAGTATAAAAGCCATCCTTATGGAGAGATCTTCGTATTTTAGGCTTAGTCTAAGTGTCTCAAGTAGCTGGGGTTTTTGCTTGGGCCTAATCCATACGGTCTTATGGCTTTCCTCCTAGTCTGAAGACCAATGTGCTAGAAACTATAAAGCAAAAAAATGTCCCGCAGCCTAGCCTTGTTTTGCCTGTCCTTGCCTTGCCTTATTTCCTTCTCATCCTGTTCTCTGTCCCATTCTCTCTCACTAACCTTTCGTCTCGCTGCATGTCTCTTCTTTCCTTTTCTCTCACTCTCCTGCTTCCTGCCTCTTTTCTTGCAATTCCTCCATCTCACTCCTGCAGCCCAACACTACTTTTTATTCTTCCTTCCCTTTCTCCTGCTCCCTTCGCTTTCTCCCTCTGTCCCATATCTTGCTCCCCGCCTTGTCTCTTGGAGACTTTGGGCCCAATTTGCCCCACGTCTGGGCATGGTTTGATAAGTTTTCAGAGGCCTGGCTGGTGAGAGCAGGGACAGCAGGCAGTGACAGGCACAGAACTGACAGGCTCCCCATCCCCTAGGGGGCGCCTGGCTGCCACACCCAGCTGACATAGAACCTTTGTCACAATGCCCGCTACCGTGGTGAGGATGCGGTGACTCTGCAGGTGACAGGGACACTGCAGGACTTGGTGTCAGCTCAGCAATATCTCACTTCCCCAAAGAAGCGGAATTCTGCAAATTGCTGCCTTTGCTCTTGAAAGGATGTCATCAGGTGGGTGTTTTGGTGTCATACACTGAAAACAGAGCAGAAACTGTGAAATATTCCCATGATATGCATGGTCCCTGCCCCAAAGCACCATGACTCAGCCTAAGGAGATCTGCAGCTTATTTTTTTGTACTGCCAGCAGATTGTGGAAGTACAGTATAAAAGCCATCCTTATGGAGAGATCTTCGTATTTTAGGCTTAGTCTAAGTGTCTCAAGTAGCTGGGGTTTTTGCTTGGGCCTAATCCATACGGTCTTATGGCTTTCCTCCTAGTCTGAAGACGAATGTGCTAGAAACTATAAAGCAAAAAAATGTCCCGCAGCCTAGCCTTGTTTTGCCTGTCCTTGCCTGTCCTTGCCTTGCCTTATTTCCTTCTCATCCTGTTCTCTGTCCCATCCTCTCTCACTAACCTTTCGTCTCGCTGCATGTCTCTTCTTTCCTTTTCTCTCACTCTCCTGCTTCCTGCCTCTTTTCTTACAATTCTTCCATCACACTCCTGCAGCCCAACACTACTTTTTATTCTTCCTTCCCTTTCTCCTGCTCCCTTTGCTTTCTCCCTCTGTCCCATATCTTGCTCCCCGACTTGTCTCTTGGAGACTTTGGGCCAAATTTGCCCCACGTCTGGGCATTGTTTGACAAGTTTTCAGAGGCCTGGCTGGTGAGAGCAGGGACAGCAGGCAGTGACAGGCCCGGGGCTGACAGGCTCCCCATCCCCTAGGGGGCGCCTGGCTGCCACACCCAGCTGACATAGAACCTTTGTCACGATGCCCGCTACCGTGGCGAGGATGCGGTGACTCTGCAGGTGACAGGGACACTGCAGGACTTGGTGTCAGCTCAGCAATATCTCACTTCCCCAAAGAAGCGGAATTCTGCAAATTGCTGCCTTTGCTCTTGAAAGGATGTCATCAGGTGGGTGTTTTGGTGTCATACACCGAAAACAGAGCAGAAACTGTGAAATATTCCCATGATATGCATGGTCCCTACCCCAAAGCACCATGACTCAGCCTAAGGAGATCTGCAGCTTATTTTTTTGTACTGCCAGTAGATTGTGGAAGTACAGTATAAAAGCCATCCTTATGGAGAGATCTTCGTATTTTAGGCTTAGTCTAAGTGTCTCAAGTAGCTGGGGTTTTTGCTTGGGCCTAATCCATACGGTCTTATGGCTTTCCTCCTAGTCTGAAGACAAATGTGCTAGAAACTATAAAGCAAAAAAATGTCCCGCAGCCTAGCCTTGTTTTGCCTGTCCTTGCCTTGCCTTATTTCCTTCTCATCCTGTTCTCTGTCCCATTCTCTCTCACTAACCTTTCGTCTCGCTGCATGTCTCTTCTTTCCTTTTCTCTCACTCTCCTGCTTCCTGCCTCTTTTCTTGCAATTCCTCCATCTCACTCCTGCAGCCCAACACTACTTTTTATTCTTCCTTCCCTTTCTCCTGCTCCCTTCGCTTTCTCCCTCTGTCCCATATCTTGCTCCCCGCCTTGTCTCTTGGAGACTTTGGGCCCAATTTGCCCCACGTCTGGGCATGGTTTGATAAGTTTTCAGAGGCCTGGCTGGTGAGAGCAGGGACAGCAGGCAGTGACAGGCACGGAACTGACAGGCTCCCCATCCCCTAGGGGGCGCCTGGCTGCCACACCCAGCTGACATAGAACCTTTGTCACAATGCCCGCTACCGTGGTGAGGATGCGGTGACTCTGCAGGTGACAGGGACACTGCAGGACTTGGTGTCAGCTCAGCAATATCTCACTTCCCCAAAGAAGCGGAATTCTGCAAATTGCTGCCTTTGCTCTTGAAAGGATGTCATCAGGTGGGTGTTTTGGTGTCATACACTGAAAACAGAGAAGAAACTGTGAAATATTCCCATGATATGCATGGTCCCTGCCCCAAAGCACCATGACTCAGCCTAAGGAGATCTGCAGCTTATTTTTTTGTACTGCCAGCAGATTGTGGAAGTACAGTATAAAAGCCATCCTTATGGAGAGATCTTCGTATTTTAGGCTTAGTCTAAGTGTCTCAAGTAGCTGGGGTTTTTGCTTGGGCCTAATCCATACGGTCTTATGGCTTTCCTCCTAGTCTGAAGACGAATGTGCTAGAAACTATAAAGCAAAAAAATGTCCCGCAGCCTAGCCTTGTTTTGCCTGTCCTTGCCTGTCCTTGCCTTGCCTTATTTCCTTCTCATCCTGTTCTCTGTCCCATCCTCTCTCACTAACCTTTCGTCTCGCTGCATGTCTCTTCTTTCCTTTTCTCTCACTCTCCTGCTTCCTGCCTCTTTTCTTACAATTCTTCCATCACACTCCTGCAGCCCAACACTACTTTTTATTCTTCCTTCCCTTTCTCCTGCTCCCTTTGCTTTCTCCCTCTGTCCCATATCTTGCTCCCTGACTTGTCTCTTGGAGACTTTGGGCCAAATTGGCCCCACGTCTGGGCATTGTTTGACAAGTTTTCAGAGGCCTGGCTGGTGAGAGCAGGGACAGCAGGCAGTGACAGGCCCGAAACTGACAGGCTCCCCATCCCCTAGGGGGCGCCTGGCTGCCACACCCAGCTGACATAGAACCTTTGTCACAATGCCCGCTACCGTGGCCAGGATGCGGTGACTCTGCAGGTGACAGGGACACTGCAGGACTTGGTGTCAGCTCAGCAATATCTCACTTCCCCAAAGAAGCGGAATTCTGCAAATTGCTGCCTTTGCTCTTGAAAGAATGTCATCAGGTGGGTGTTTTGTTGTCATACACTGAAAACAGAGCAGAAACTGTGAAATATTCAAATGATATGCATGGTCCCTGCCCCAAAGCACCATGACTCAGCCTAAGGAGATCTGCAGCTTATTTTTTTGTACTGCCAGCAGATTGTGGAAGTACAGTATAAAAGCCATCCTTATGGAGAGATCTTCGTATTTTAGGCTTAGTCTAAGTGTCTCAAGTAGCTGGGGTTTTTGCTTGGGCCTAATCCATACGGTCTTATGGCTTTCCTCCTAGTCTGAAGACGAATGTGCTAGAAACTATAAAGCAAAAAAATGTCCCGCAGCCTAGTCTTGTTTTGCCTGTCCTTGCCTTGCCTTATTTCCTTCTCATCCTGTTCTCTGTCCCATCCTCTCTCACTAACCTTTCGTCTCGCTGCATGTCTCTTCTTTCCTTTTCTCTCACTCTCCTGCTTCCTGCCTCTTTTCTTACAATTCCTCCATCACACTCCTGCAACCCAACACTACTTTTTATTCTTCCTTCCCTTTCTCCTGCTCCCTTCGCTTTCTCCCTCTGTCCCATATCTTGCTCCCCGACTTGTCTCTTGGAGACTTTGGGCCAAATTGGCCCCACGTCTGGGCATGGTTTGACAAGTTTTCAGAGGCCTGGCTGGTGAGAGCAGGGACAGCAGGCAGTGACAGGCCCGAAACTGACAGGCTCCCCATCCCCTAGGGGGCGCCTGGCTGCCACACCCAGCTGACATAGAACCTTTGTCACAATGCCCGCTACCGTGGCGAGGATGCGGTGACTCTGCAGGTGACAGGGACACTGCAGGACTTGGTGTCAGCTCAGCAATATCTCACTTCCCCAAAGAAGCGGAATTCTGCAAATTGCTGCCTTTGCTCTTGAAAGGATGTCATCAGGTGGGTGTTTTGGTGTAATACACTGAAAACAGAGCAGAAACTGTGAAATATTCCCATGATATGCATGGTCCCTGCCCCAAAGCACCATGACTCAGCCTAAGGAGATCTGCAGCTTATTTTTTTGTACTGCCAGCAGATTGTGGAAGTACAGTATAAAAGCCATCCTTATGGAGAGATCTTCGTATTTTAGGCTTAGCCTAAGTGTCTCAAGTAGCTGGGGTTTTTGCTTGGGCCTAATCCATACGGTCTTATGGCTTTCCTCCTAGTCTGAAGACGAATGTGCTAGAAACTATAAAGCAAAAAAATGTCCCGCAGCCTAGCCTTGCCTTGCCTGTCCTTGCCTGTCCTTGCCTGTCTTTGCCTTGCCTTATTTCCTTCTCATCCTGTTCTCTGTCCCATCCTCTCTCACTAACCTTTCGTCTCGCTGCATGTCTCTTCTTTCCTTTTCTCTCACTCTCCTGCTTCCTGCCTCTTTTCTTGCAATTCTTCCATCTCACTCCTGCAGCCCAACACTCCTTTATATTCTTCCTTCCCTTTCTCCTGCTCCCTTCACTTTCTCCCTCTGTCCCATATCTTGCTCCCCGACTTGTCTCATGGAGACGTTGGGCCAAATTGGCCCCACGTCTGGGCATGGTTTGACAAGTTTTCAGAGGCCTGGCTGGTGACAGCAGGACCAGCAGGCAGTGACAGGCCCGGGGCTGACAGGCTCCCCGTCCCCTTGGGGGCACCTGGCTGCTACACCCAGCTGACATTGAACCTTTGTCACAATGCCCGCTACCGTGGCGAGGATGCGGTGACTCTGCAGGTGACAGGGACACTGCAGGACTTGGTGTCAGCTCAGCAATATCTCACTTCCCCAAAGAAGCGGAATTCTGCAAATTGCTGCCTTTGCTCTTGAAAGGATGTCATCAGGTGGGTGTTTTGGTGTCATACACTGAAAACAGAGCAGAAACTGTGAAATATTCCCATGATATGCATGGTCCCTGCCCCAAAGCACCATGACTCAGCCTAAAGAGATCTGCAGCTTATATTTTTGTACTGCCAGCAGATTGTGGAAGTACAGTATAAAAGCCATCCTTATGGAGAGATCTTCGTATTTTAGGCTTAGTCTAAGTGTCTCAAGTAGCTGGGGTTTTTGCTTGGGCCTAATCCATACGGTCTTATGGCTTTCCTCCTAGTCTGAAGACGAATGTGCTAGAAACTATAAAGCAAAAAAATGTCCCGCAGCCTAGCCTTGTTTTGCCTGTCCTTGCCTATCCTTGCCTTGCCTTATTTCCTTCTCATCCTGTTCTCTGTCCCATCCTCTCTCACTAACCTTTCGTCTCGCTGCATGTCTCTTCTTTCCTTTTCTATCACTCTCCTGCTTCCTGCCTCTTTTCTTGCAATTCCTCCATCTCACTCCTGCAGCCCAACACTACTTTTTATTCTTCCTTCCCTTTCTCCTGCTCCCTTCGCTTTCTCCCTCTGTCCCATATCTTGCTCCCCGACTTGTCTCTTGGAGACTTTGGGCCAAATTGGCCCCACGTCTGGGCATGGTTTGACAAGTTTTCAGAGGCCTGGCTGGTGAGAGCAGGGACAGCAGGCAGTGACAGGCCTGGGGCTGACAGGCTCCCCATCCCCTAGGGGTGCCTGGCTGCCACACCCAGCTGACATAGAACCTTTGTCACAATGCCCGATACAGTGGCGACGATGCGGTGACTCTGCAGGTGACAGGGACACTGCAGGACTTGGTGTCAGCTCAGCAATATCTCACTTCCCCAAAGAAGCGGAATTCTGCAAATTGCTGCCTTTGCTCTTGAAAGGATGTCATCAGGTGGGTGTTTTGGTGTCATACACTGAAAACAGAGCAGAAACTGTGAAATATTCCCATGATATGCATGGTCCCTGCCCCAAAGCACCATGACTCAGCCTAAGGAGATCTGCAGCTCATTTTTTTGTACTGCCAGCAGATTGTGGAAGTACAGTATAAAAGCCATCCTTATGGAGAGATCTTCGTATTTTAGGCTTAGTCTAAGTGTCTCAAGTAGCTGGGGTTTTTGCTTGAGCCTAATCCATACGGTCTTATGGCTTTCCTCCTAGTCTGAAGACGAATGTGCTAGAAACTATAAAGCAAAAAAATGTCCCGCAGCCTAGCCTTGTTTTGCCTGTCCTTGCCTGTCCTAGCTTTGCCTTATTTCCTTCTCATCCTGTTCTCTGTCCCATCCTCTCTCACTAACCTTTCGTCTCGCTGCATGTCTCTTCTTTCCTTTTCTCTCACTCTCCTGCTTCCTGCTTCTTCTCTTACAATTCTTCCATCACACTCCTGCAGCCCAACACTACTTTTTATTCTTCCTTCCCTTTCTCCTGCTCCCTTCGCTTTCTCCCTCTGTCCCATATCTTGCTCCCCGACTTGTCTCTTGGAGACTTTGGGCCAAATTGGCCCCACGTCTGGGCATTGTTTGACAAGTTTTCAGAGGCCTGGCTGGTGAGAGCAGGGACAGCAGGCAGTGACAGGCCCGGGGCTGACAGGCTCCCCATCCCCTAGGGGGCGCCTGGCTGCCACACCCAGCTGACATAGAACCTTTGTCACGATGCCCGCTACCGTGGCGAGGATGCGGTGACTCTGCAGGTGACAGGGACACTGCAGGACTTGCTGTCAGCTCAGCAATATCTCACTTCCCCAAAGAAGCGGAATTCTGCAAATTGCTGCCTTTGCTCTTGAAAGGATGTCATCAGGTGGGTGTTTTGGTGTCATACACTGAAAACAGAGCAGAAACTGTGAAATATTCCCATGATATGCATGGTCCCTGCCCCAAAGAACCATGACTCAGCCTAAGGAGATCTGCAGCTTATATTTTTGTACTGCCAGCAGATTGTGGAAGTACAGTATAAAAGCCATCCTTATGGAGAGATCTTCGTATTTTAGGCTTAGTCTAAGTGTCTCAAGTAGCTGGGGTTTTTGCTTGGGCCTAATCCATACGGTCTTATGGCTTTCCTCCTAGTCTGAAGACGAATGTGCTAGAAACTATAAAGCAAAAAAATGTCCCGCAGCCTAGCCTTGTTTTGCCTGTCCTTGCCTATCCTTGCCTTGCCTTATTTCCTTCTCATCCTGTTCTCTGTCCCATCCTCTCTCACTAACCTTTCGTCTCGCTGCATGTCTCTTCTTTCCTTTTCTCTCACTCTCCTGCTTCCTGCCTCTTTTCTTGCAATTCCTCCATCTCACTCCTGCAGCCCAACACTACTTTTTATTCTTCCTTCCCTTTCTCCTGCTCCCTTCGCTTTCTCCCTCTGTCCCATATCTTGCTCCCCGACTTGTCTCTTGGAGACTTTGGGCCAAATTGGCCCCACGTCTGGGCATGGTTTGACAAGTTTTCAGAGGCCTGGCTGGTGAGAGCAGAGACAGCAGGCAGTGACAGGCCCGGGGCTGACAGGCTCCCCATCCCCTAGGGGGCGCCTGGCTGCCACACCCAGCTGACATAGAACCTTTGTCACGATGCCCGCTACCGTGGCGAGGATGCGGTGACTCTGCAGGTGACAGGGACACTGCAGGACTTGGTGTCAGCTCAGCAATATCTCACTTCTCCAAAGAAGCGGAATTCTGCAAATTGCTGCCTTTGCTCTTGAAAGGATGTCATCAGGTGGGTGTTTTGGTGTCATACACTGAAAACAGAGCAGAAACTGTGAAATATTCAAATGATATGCATGGTCCCTGCCCCAAAGCACCATGACTCAGCCTAAGGAGATCTGCAGCTTATTTTTTTGTACTGCCAGCAGATTGTGGAAGTACAGTATAAAAGCCATCCTTATGGAGAGATCTTCGTATTTTAGGCTTAGTCTAAGTGTCTCAAGTAGCTGGGGTTTTTGCTTGGGCCTAATCCATACGGTCTTATGGCTTTCCTCCTAGTCTGAAGACCAATGTGCTAGAAACTATAAAGCAAAAAAATGTCCCGCAGCCTAGCCTTGCCTTGCCTGTCCTTGCCTGTCCTTGCCTTGCCTTATTTCCTTCTCATCCTGTTCTCTGTCCCATCCTCTCTCACTTTCCTTTCGTCTCGCTGCATGTCTCTTCTTTCCTTTTCTCTCACTCTCCTGCTTCCTGCCTCTTCTCTTACAATTCTTCCATCACACTCCTGCAGCCCAACACTACTTTTTATTCTTCCTTCCCTTTCTCCTGCTCCCTTCGCTTTCTCCCTCTGTCCCATATCTTGCTCCCCGACTTGTCTCTTGGAGACTTTGGGCCAAATTTGCCCCACGTCTGGGCATTGTTTGACAAGTTTTCAGAGGCCTGGCTGGTGAGAGCAGGGACAGCAGGCAGTGACAGTCCTGGGGCTGACAGGCTCCCCATCCCCTAGGTGGCGCCTGGCTGCCACACCCAGCTGACATAGAACCTTTGTCACGATGCCCGCTACCGTGGCGAGGATGCGGTGACTCTGCAGGTGACAGGGACACTGCAGGACTTGGTGTCAGCTCAGCAATATCTCACTTCCCCAAAGAAGCGGAATTCTGCAAATTGCTACCTTTGCTCTTGTAAGGATGTCATCAGGTGGGTGTTTTGGTGTCATACACTGAAAACAGAGAGGAAACTGTGAAATATTCCCATGATATGCATGGTCCCTGCCCCAAAGCACCATGACTCAGCCTAAGGAGATCTGCAGCTTATTTTTTTGTACTGCCAGCAGATTGTGGAAGTACAGTATAAAAGCCATCCTTATGGAGAGATCTTCGTATTTTAGGCTTAGTCTAAGTGTCTCAAGTAGCTGGGGTTTTTGCTTGGGCCTAATCCATACGGTCTTATGGCTTTCCTCCTAGTCTGAAGACGAATGTGCTAGAAACTATAAAGCAAAAAAATGTCCCGCAGCCTAGCCTTGTTTTGCCTGTCCTTGCCTATCCTTGCCTTGCCTTATTTCCTTCTCATCCTGTTCTCTGTCCCATCCTCTCTCACTTTCCTTTCGTCTCGCTGCATGTCTCTTCTTTCCTTTTCTCTCACTCTCCTGCTTCCTGCCTCTTCTCTTACAATTCTTCCATCACACTCCTGCAGCCCAACACTACTTTTTATTCTTCCTTCCCTTTCTCCTGCTCCCTTCGCTTTCTCCCTCTGTCCCATATCTTGCTCCCCGACTTGTCTCTTGGAGACTTTGGGCCAAATTGGCCCCACGTCTGGGCATGGTTTGACAAGTTTTCAGAGGCCTGGCTGGTGAGAGCAGGGACAGCAGGCAGTGACAGGCCCGGGGCTGACAGGCTCCCCATCCCCTAGGGGGCGCCTGGCTGCCACACCCAGCTGACATAGAACCTTTGTCACGATGCCCGCTACCGTGGCGAGGATGCGGTGACTCTGCAGGTGACAGGGACACTGCAGGACTTGGTGTCAGCTCAGCAATATCTCACTTCTCCAAAGAAGCGGAATTCTGCAAATTGCTGCCTTTGCTCTTGAAAGGATGTCATCAGGTGGGTGTTTTGGTGTCATACACTGAAAACAGAGCAGAAACTGTGAAATATTCAAATGATATGCATGGTCCCTGCCCCAAAGCACCATGACTCAGCCTAAGGAGATCTGCAGCTTATTTTTTTGTACTGCCAGCAGATTGTGGAAGTACAGTATAAAAGCCATCCTTATGGAGAGATCTTCGTATTTTAGGCTTAGCCTAAGTGTCTCAAGTAGCTGGGGTTTTTGCTTGGGCCTAATCCATACGGTCTTATGGCTTTCCTCCTAGTCTGAAGACGAATGTGCTAGAAACTATAAAGCAAAAAAATGTCCCGCAGCCTAGCCTTGTTTTGCCTGTCCTTGCCTATCCTTGCCTTGCCTTATTTCCTTCTCATCCTGTTCTCTGTCCCATCCTCTCTCACTAACCTTTCGTCTCGCTGCATGTCTCTTCTTTCCTTTTCTCTCACTCTCCTGCTTCCTGCCTCTTTTCTTGCAATTCCTCCATATCACTCCTGCAGCCCAACACTACTTTTTATTCTTCCTTCCCTTTCTCCTGCTCCCTTCGCTTTCTCCCTCTGTCCCATATCTTGCTCCCCGACTTGTCTCTTGGAGACTTTGGGCCAAATTTGCCCCCAGTCAGGGCATTGTTTGACAAGTTTTCAGAGGCCTGGCTGGTGAGAGCAGGGACAGCAGGCAGTGACAGGCCCGGGGCTGACAGGCTCCCCATCCCCTAGGGGGCGCCTGGCTGCCACACCCAGCTGACATAGAACCTTTGTCACGATGCCCGCTACCGTGGCGAGGATGCGGTGACTCTGCAGGTGACAGGGACACTGCAGGACTTGGTGTCAGCTCAGCAATATCTCACTTCCCCAAAGAAGCGGAATTCTGCAAATTGCTGCCTTTGCTCTTGAAAGGATGTCATCAGGTGGGTGTTTTGGTGTCATACACTGAAAACAGAGCAGAAACTGTGAAATATTCAAATGATATGCATGGTCCCTGCCCCAAAGCACCATGACTCAGCCTAAGGATATCTGCAGCTTATTTTTTTGTACTGCCAGCAGATTGTGGAAGTACAGTATAAAAGCCATCCTTATGGAGAGATCTTCGTATTTTAGGCTTAGTCTAAGTGTCTCAAGTAGCTGGGGTTTTTGCTTGGGCCTAATCCATACGGTCTTATGGCTTTCCTCCTAGTCTGAAGACGAATGTGCTAGAAACTATAAAGCAAAAAAATGTCCCGCAGCCTAGCCTTGCCTTGCCTGTCCTTGCCTGTCCTTGCCTTGCCTTATTTCCTTCTCATCCTGTTCTCTGTCCCATCCTCTCTCACTAACCTTTCGTCTCGCTGCATGTCTCTTCTTTCCTTTTCTCTCACTCTCCTGCTTCCTGCCTCTTCTCTTACAATTCTTCCATCACACTCCTGCAGCCCAACACTACTTTTTATTCTTCCTTCCCTTTCTCCTGCTCCCTTCGCTTTCTCCCTCTGTCCCATATCTTGCTCCCCGACTTGTCTCTTGGAGACTTTGGGCCAAATTTGCCCCACGTCAGGGCATTGTTTGACAAGTTTTCAGAGGCCTGGCTGGTGAGAGCAGGGACAGCAGGCAGTGACAGGCCCGGGGCTGACAGGCTCCCCATCCCCTAGGGGGCGCCTGGCTGCCACACCCAGCTGACATAGAACCTTTGTCACGATGCCCGCTACCGTGGCGAGGATGCGGTGACTCTGCAGGTGACAGGGACACTGCAGGACTTGGTGTCAGCTCAGCAATATCTCACTTCCCCAAAGAAGCGGAATTCTGCAAATTGCTGCCTTTGCTCTTGAAAGGATGTCATCAGGTGGGTGTTTTGGTGTCATACACTGAAAACAGAGCAGAAACTGTGAAATATTCAAATGATATGCATGGTCCCTGCCCCAAAGCACCATGACTCAGCCTAAGGATATCTGCAGCTTATTTTTTTGTACTGCCAGCAGATTGTGGAAGTACAGTATAAAAGCCATCCTTATGGAGAGATCTTCGTATTTTAGGCTTAGTCTAAGTGTCTCAAGTAGCTGGGGTTTTTGCTTGGGCCTAATCCATACGGTCTTATGGCTTTCCTCCTAGTCTGAAGACGAATGTGCTAGAAACTATAAAGCAAAAAAATGTCCCGCAGCCTAGCCTTGCCTTGCCTGTCCTTGCCTATCCTTGCCTTGCCTTATTTCCTTCTCATCCTGTTCTCTGTCCCATCCTCTCTCACTAACCTTTCGTCTCGCTGCATGTCTCTTCTTTCCTTTTCTCTCACTCTCCTGCTTCCTGCCTCTTTTCTTGCAATTCCTCCATCTCACTCCTGCAGCCCAACACTACTTTTTATTCTTCCTTCCCTTTCTCCTGCTCCCTTCGCTTTCTCCCTCTCTCCCATATCTTGCTCCCCGACTTGTCTCTTGGAGACTTTGGGCCAAATTGGCCCCACGTCTGGGCATGGTTTGACAAGTTTTCAGAGGCCTGGCTGGTGAGAGCAGGGACAGCAGGCAGTGACAGGCCTGGGGCTGACAGGCTCCCCATCCCCTAGGGGTGCCTGGTTGCCACACCCAGCTGACATAGAACCTTTGTCACAATGCCCGATACTGTGGCGAGGATGCGGTGACTCTGCAGGTGACAGGGACACTGCAGGACTTGGTGTCAGCTCAGCAATATCTCACTTCCCCAAAGAAGCGGAATTCTGCAAATTGCTGCCTTTGCTCTTGAAAGGATGTCATCAGGTGGGTGTTTTGGTGTCATACAATGAAAACAGAGGAGAAACTGTGAAATATTCCCATGATATGCATGGTCCCTGCCCCAAAGCACCATGACTCAGCCTAAGGAGATCTGCACCTTATTTTTTTGTACTGCCAGCAGATTGTGGAAGTACAGTATAAAAGCCATCCTTATGGAGAGATCTTCGTATTTTAGGCTTAGTCTAAGTGTCTCAAGTAGCTGGGGTTTTTGCTTGGGCCTAATCCATACGGTCTTATGGCTTTCCTCCTAGTCTGAAGACGAATGTGCTAGAAACTATAAAGCAAAAAAATGTCCCGCAGCCTAGCCTTGCCTTGCCTGTCCTTGCCTGTCCTTGCCTTGCCTTATTTCCTTCTCATCCTGTTCTCTGTCCCATCCTCTCTCACTAACCTTTCGTCTCGCTGCATGTCTCTTCTTTCCTTTTCTCTCACTCTCCTTCTTCCTGCCTCTTCTCTTACAATTCTTCCATCACACTCCTGCAGCCCAACACTACTTTTTATTCTTCCTTCCCTTTCTCCTGCTCCCTTCGCATTCTCCCTCTGTCCCATATCTTGCTCCCCGACTTGTCTCTTGGAGACTTTGGGCCAAATTTGCCCCACGTCAGGGCATTGTTTGACAAGTTTTCAGAGGCCTGGCTGGTGAGAGCAGGGACAGCAGGCAGTGACAGGCCCGGGGCTGACAGGCTCCCCATCCCCTAGGGGGCGCCTGGCTGCCACACCCAGCTGACATAGAACCTTTGTCACGATGCCCGCTACCGTGGCGAGGATGCGGTGACTCTGCAGGTGACAGGGACACTGCAGGACTTGGTGTCAGCTCAGCAATATCTCACTTCCCCAAAGAAGCGGAATTCTGCAAATTGCTGCCTTTGCTCTTGAAAGGATGTCATCAGGTGGGTGTTTTGGTGTCATACACTGAAAACAGAGCAGAAACTGTGAAATATTCAAATGATATGCATGGTCCCTGCCCCAAAGCACCGTGACTCAGCCTAAGGAGATCTGCAGCTTATTTTTTTGTACTGCCAGCAGATTGTGGAAGTACAGTATAAAAGCCATCCTTATGGAGAGATCTTCGTATTTTAGGCTTAGTCTAAGTGTCTCAAGTAGCTGGGGTTTTTGCTTGGGCCTAATCCATACGGTCTTATGGCTTTCCTCCTAGTCTGAAGACGAATGTGCTAGAAACTATAAAGCAAAAAAATGTCCCGCAGCCTAGCCTTGTTTTGCCTGTCCTTGCCTATCCTTGCCTTGCCTTATTTCCTTCTCATCCTGTTCTCTGTCCCATCCTCTCTCACTAACCTTTCGTCTCGCTGCATGTCTCTTCTTTCCTTTTCTCTCACTCTCCTGCTTCCTGCCTCTTTTCTTGCAATTCCTCCATCTCACTCCTGCAGCCCAACACTACTTTTTATTCTTCCTTCCCTTTCTCCTGCTCCCTTCGCTTTCTCCCTCTGTCCCATATCTTGCTCCCCGCCTTGTCTCTTGGAGACTTTGGGCCAAATTGGCCCCACGTCTGGGCATGGTTTGACAAGTTTTCAGAGGCCTGGCTGGTGAGAGCAGGGACAGCAGGCAGTGACAGGCCCGGGGCTGACAGGCTCCCCATCCCCTAGGGGTGCCTGGCTGCCACACCCAGCTGACATAGAACCTTTGTCACAATGCCCGATACTGTGGCGACGATGCGGTGACTCTGCAGGTGACAGGGACACTGCAGGACTTGGTGTCAGCTCAGCAATATCTCACTTCCCCAAAGAAGCGGAATTCTGCAAATTGCTGCCTTTGCTCTTGAAAGGATGTCATCAGGTGGGTGTTTTGGTGTCATACACTGAAAACAGAGCAGAAACTGTGAAATATTCCCATGATATGCATGGTCCCTGCCCCAAAGCACCATGACTCAGCCTAAGGAGATCTGCAGCTTATTTTTTTGTACTGCCAGCAGATTGTGGAAGTACAGTATAAAAGCCATCCTTATGGAGAGATCTTCGTATTTTAGGCTTAGTCTAAGTGTCTCAAGTAGCTGGGGTTTTTGCTTGGGCCTAATCCATACGGTCTTATGGCTTTCCTCCTAGTCTGAAGACGAATGTGCTAGAAACTATAAAGCAAAAAAATGTCCCGCAGCCTAGCCTTGCCTTGCCTGTCCTTGCCTATCCTTGCCTTGCCTTATTTCCTTCTCATCCTGTTCTCTGTCCCATCCTCTCTCACTAACCTTTCGTCTCGCTGCATGTCTCTTCTTTCCTTTTCTCTCACTCTCCTGCTTCCTGCCTCTTTTCTTGCAATTCCTCCATCTCACTCCTGCAGCCCAACACTACTTTTTATTCTTCCTTCCCTTTCTCCTGCTCCCTTCGCTTTCTCCCTCTGTCCCATATCTTGCTCCCCGACTTGTCTCTTGGAGACTTTGGGCCAAATTGGCCCCACGTCTGGGCATGGTTTGACAAGTTTTCAGAGGCCTGGCTGGTGAGAGCAGGGACAGCAGGCAGTGACAGCCCCCAATCTGACAGGCTCCCCATCCCCTAGGGGGCGCCTGGCTGCCACACCCAGCTGACATAGAACCTTTGTCACAATGCCCGCTACCGTGGTGAGGATGCGGTGACTCTGCAGGTGACAGGGACACTGCAGGACTTGGTGTCAGCTCAGCAATATCTCACTTCCCCAAAGAAGCGGAATTCTGCAAATTGCTGCCTTTGCTCTTGAAAGGATGTCATCAGGTGGGTGTTTTGGTGTCATACACTGAAAACAGAGCAGAAACTGTGAAATATTCCCATGATATGCATGGTCCCTGCCCCAAAGCACCATGACTCAGCCTAAGGAGATCTGCAGCTTATTTTTTTGTACTGCCAGCAGATTGTGGAAGTACAGTATAAAAGCCATCCTTATGGAGAGATCTTCGTATTTTAGGCTTAGTCTAAGTGTCTCAAGTAGCTGGGGTTTTTGCTTGGGCCTAATCCATACGGTCTTATGGCTTTCCTCCTAGTCTGAAGACGAAAGTGCTAGAAACTATAAAGCAAAAAAATGTCCCGCAGCCTAGCCTTGTTTTGCCTGTCCTTCCCTGTCCTTGCCTTGCCTTATTTCCTTCTCATCCTGTTCTCTGTCCCATCCTCTCTCACTAACCTTTCGTCTCGCTGCATGTCTCTTCTTTCCTTTTCTCTCACTCTCCTGCTTCCTGCCTCTTCTCTTACAATTCTTCCATCACACTCCTGCAGCCCAACACTACTTTTTATTCTTCCTTCCCTTTCTCCTGCTCCCTTCGCTTTCTCCCTCTGTCCCATATCTTGCTCCCCGACTTGTCTCTTGGAGACTTTGGGCCAAATTTGCCCCACGTCAGGGCATTGTTTGACAAGTTTTCAGAGGCCTGGCTGGTGAGAGCAGGGACAGCAGGCAGTGACAGGCCCGGGGCTGACAGGCTCCCCATCCCCTAGGGGGCGCCTGGCTGCCACACCCAGCTGACATAGAACCTTTGTCACGATGCCCGCTACCGTGGCGAGGATGCGGTGACTCTGCAGGTGACAGGGACACTGCAGGACTTCGTGTCAGCTCAGCAATATCTCACTTCCCCAAAGAAGCGGAATTCTGCAAATTGCTGCCTTTGCTCTTGAAAGGATGTCATCAGGTGGGTGTTTTGGTGTCATACACTGAAAACAGAGCAGAAACTGTGAAATATTCAAATGATATGCATGGTCCCTGCCCCAAAGCACCATGACTCAGCCTAAGGAGATCTGCAGCTTATTTTTTTGTACTGCCAGCAGATTGTGGAAGTACAGTATAAAAGCCATCCTTATGGAGAGATCTTCGTATTTTAGGCTTAGTCTAAGTGTCTCAAGTAGCTGGGGTTTTTGCTTGGGCCTAATCCATACGGTCTTATGGCTTTCCTCCTAGTCTGAAGACGAATGTGCTAGAAACTATAAAGCAAAAAAATGTCCCGCAGCCTAGCCTTGTTTTGCCTGTCCTTGCCTATCCTTGCCTTGCCTTATTTCCTTCTCATCCTGTTCTCTGTCCCATCCTCTCTCACTAACCTTTCGTCTCGCTGCATGTCTCTTCTTTCCTTTTCTCTCACTCTCCTGCTTCCTGCCTCTTTTCTTGCAATTCCTCCATCTCACTCCTGCAGCCCAACACTACTTTTTATTCTTCCTTCCCTTTCTCCTGCTCCCTTCGCTTTCTCCCTCTGTCCCATATCTTGCTCCCCGCCTTGTCTCTTGGAGACTTTGGGCCAAATTGGCCCCACGTCTGGGCATGGTTTGACAAGTTTTCAGAGGCCTGGCTGGTGAGAGCAGGGACAGCAGGCAGTGACAGGCCCGGGGCTGACAGGCTCCCCATCCCCTAGGGGTGCCTGGCTGCCACACCCAGCTGACATAGAACCTTTGTCACAATGCCCGATACTGTGGCGACGATGCGGTGACTCTGCAGGTGACAGGGACACTGCAGGACTTGGTGTCAGCTCAGCAATATCTCACTTCCCCAAAGAAGCGGAATTCTGCAAATTGCTGCCTTTGCTCTTGAAAGGATGTCATCAGGTGGGTGTTTTGGTGTCATACACTGAAAACAGAGCAGAAACTGTGAAATATTCCCATGATATGCATGGTCCCTGCCCCAAAGCACCATGACTCAGCCTAAGGAGATCTGCAGCTTATTTTTTTGTACTGCCAGCAGATTGTGGAAGTACAGTATAAAAGCCATCCTTATGGAGAGATCTTCGTATTTTAGGCTTAGTCTAAGTGTCTCAAGTAGCTGGGGTTTTTGCTTGGGCCTAATCCATACGGTCTTATGGCTTTCCTCCTAGTCTGAAGACGAATGTGCTAGAAACTATAAAGCAAAAAAATGTCCCGCAGCCTAGCCTTGCCTTGCCTGTCCTTGCCTATCCTTGCCTTGCCTTATTTCCTTCTCATCCTGTTCTCTGTCCCATCCTCTCTCACTAACCTTTCGTCTCGCTGTATGTCTCTTCTTTCCTTTTCTCTCACTCTCCTGCTTCCTGCCTCTTTTCTTGCAATTCCTCCATCTCACTCCTGCAGCCCAACACTACTTTTTATTCTTCCTTCCCTTTCTCCTGCTCCCTTCGCTTTCTCCCTCTCTCCCATATCTTGCTCCCCGACTTGTCTCTTGGAGACGTTGGGCCAAATTGGCCCCACGTCTGGGCATGGTTTGACAAGTTTTCAGAGGCCTGGCTGGTGAGAGCAGGGACAGCAGGCAGTGACAGCCCCCAATCTGACAGGCTCCCCATCCCCTAGGGGGCGCCTGGCTGCCACACCCAGCTGACATAGAACCTTTGTCACAATGCCCGCTACCGTGGTGAGGATGCGGTGACTCTGCAGGTGACAGGGACACTGCAGGACTTGGTGTCAGCTCAGCAATATCTCACTTCCCCAAAGAAGCGGAATTCTGCAAATTGCTGCCTTTGCTCTTGAAAGGATGTCATCAGGTGGGTGTTTTGGTGTCATACACTGAAAACAGAGCAGAAACTGTGAAATATTCCCATGATATGCATGGTCCCTGCCCCAAAGCACCATGACTCAGCCTAAGGAGATCTGCAGCTTATTTTTTTGTACTGCCAGCAGATTGTGGAAGTACAGTATAAAAGCCATCCTTATGGAGAGATCTTCGTATTTTAGGCTTAGTCTAAGTGTCTCAAGTAGCTGGGGTTTTTGCTTGGGCCTAATCCATACGGTCTTATGGCTTTCCTCCTAGTCTGAAGACGAATGTGCTAGAAACTATAAAGCAAAAAAATGTCCCGCAGCCTAGCCTTGTTTTGCCTGTCCTTCCCTGTCCTTGCCTTGCCTTATTTCCTTCTCATCCTGTTCTCTGTCCCATCCTCTCTCACTAACCTTTCGTCTCGCTGCATGTCTCTTCTTTCCTTTTCTCTCACTCTCCTGCTTCCTGCCTCTTCTCTTACAATTCTTCCATCACACTCCTGCAGCCCAACACTACTTTTTATTCTTCCTTCCCTTTCTCCTGCTCCCTTCGCTTTCTCCCTCTGTCCCATATCTTGCTCCCCGACTTGTCTCTTGGAGACTTTGGGCCAAATTTGCCCCACGTCAGGGCATTGTTTGACAAGTTTTCAGAGGCCTGGCTGGTGAGAGCAGGGCCAGCAGGCAGTGACAGGCCCGGGGCTGACAGGCTCCCCATCCCCTAGGGGGCGCCTGGCTGCCACACCCAGCTGACATAGAACCTTTGTCACGATGCCCGCTACCGTGGCGAGGATGCGGTGACTCTGCAGGTGACAGGGACACTGCAGGACTTGGTGTCAGCTCAGCAATATCTCACTTCCCCAAAGAAGCGGAATTCTGCAAATTGCTGCCTTTGCTCTTGAAAGGATGTCATCAGGTGGGTGTTTTGGTGTCATACACTGAAAACAGAGCAGAAACTGTGAAATATTCAAATGATATGCATGGTCCCTGCCCCAAAGCACCATGACTCAGCCTAAGGAGATCTGCAGCTTATTTTTTTGTACTGCCAGCAGATTGTGGAAGTACAGTATAAAAGCCATCCTTATGGAGAGATCTTCGTATTTTAGGCTTAGTCTAAGTGTCTCAAGTAGCTGGGGTTTTTGCTTGGGCCTAATCCATACGGTCTTATGGCTTTCCTCCTAGTCTGAAGACGAATGTGCTAGAAACTATAAAGCAAAAAAATGTCCCGCAGCCTAGCCTTGCCTTGCCTTGCCTTGCCTGTCCTTGCCTTGCCTTATTTCCTTCTCATCCTGTTCTCTGTCCCATCCTCTCTCACTAACCTTTCGTCTCGCTGCATGTCTCTTCTTTCCTTTTCTCTCACTCTCCTGCTTCCTGCCTCTTCTCTTACAATTCTTCCATCACACTCCTGCAGCCCGACACTACTTTTTATTCTTCCTTCCCTTTCTCCTGCTCCCTTCGCTTTCTCCCTCTGTCCCATATCTTGCTCCCCGACTTGTCTCTTGGAGACTTTGGGCCAAATTTGCCCCACGTCAGGGCATTCTTTGACAAGTTTTCAGAGGCCTGGCTGGTGAGAGCAGGGACAGCAGGCAGTGACAGGCCCGGGGCTGACAGGCTCCCCATCCCCTAGGGGGCGCCTGGCTGCCACACCCAGCTGACATAGAACCTTTGTCACGATGCCCGCTACCGTGGCGAGGATGCGGTGACTCTGCAGGTGACAGGGACACTGCAGGACTTGGTGTCAGCTCAGCAATATCTCACTTCCCCAAAGAAGCGGAATTCTGCAAATTGCTGCCTTTGCTCTTGAAAGGATGTCATCAGGTGGGTGTTTTGGTGTCATACACTGAAAACAGAGCAGAAACTGTGAAATATTCAAATGATATGCATGGTCCCTGCCCCAAAGCACCATGACTCAGCCTAAGGATATCTGCAGCTTATTTTTTTGTACTGCCAGCAGATTGTGGAAGTACAGTATAAAAGCCATCCTTATGGAGAGATCTTCGTATTTTAGGCTTAGTCTAAGTGTCTCAAGTAGCTGGGGTTTTTGCTTGGGCCTAATCCATACGGTCTTATGGCTTTCCTCCTAGTCTGAAGACCAATGTGCTAGAAACTATAAAGCAAAAAAATGTCCCGCAGCCTAGCCTTGCCTTGCCTGTCCTTGCCTATCCTTGCCTTGCCTTATTTCCTTCTCATCCTGTTCTCTGTCCCATCCTCTCTCACTAACCTTTCGTCTCGCTGCATGTCTCTTCTTTCCTTTTCTCTCACTCTCCTGCTTCCTGCCTCTTTTCTTGCAATTCCTCCATCTCACTCCTGCAGCCCAACACTACTTTTTATTCTTCCTTCCCTTTCTCCTGCTCCCTTCGCTTTCTCCCTCTGTCCCATATCTTGCTCCCCGACTTGTCTCATGGAGACTTTGGGCCAAATTGGCCCCACGTCTGGGCATGGTTTGACAAGTTTTCAGAGGCCTGGCTGGTGAGAGCAGGGACAGCAGGCAGTGACAGGCCCAGGGCTGACAGACTCCCCATCCCCTAGGGGTGCCTGGCTGCCACACCCAGCTGACATAGAACCTTTGTCACAATGCCCGATACTGTGGCGACGATGCGGTGACTCTGCAGGTGACAGGGACACTGCAGGACTTGGTGTCAGCTCAGCAATATCTCACTTCCCCAAAGAAGCGGAATTCTGCAAATTGCTGCCTTTGCTCTTGAAAGGATGTCATCAGGTGGGTGTTTGGGTGTAATACACTGAAAACAGAGCAGAAACTGTGAAATATTCCCATGATATGCATGGTCCCTGCCCCAAAGCACCATGACTCAGCCTAAGGAGATCTGTAGCTTATTTTTTTGTACTGCCAGCAGATTGTGGAAGTACAGTATAAAAGCCATCCTTATGGAGAGATCTTCGTATTTTAGGCTTAGTCTAAGTGTCTCAAATAGCTGGGGTTTTTGCTAGGGCCTAATCCATACGGTCTTATGGCTTTCCTCCTAGTCTGAAGACGAATGTGCTAGAAACTATAAAGCAAAAAAATGTCCCGCAGCCTGTCCTTGCCTTGCCTTATTTCCTTCTCATCCTGTTCTCTGTCCCATCCTCTCTCACTAACCTTTCGTCTCGCTGCATGTCTCTTCTTTCCTTTTCTCTCACTCTCCTGCTTCCTGCCTCTTTTCTTACAATTACTCCATCACACTCCTGCAACCCAACACTACTTTTTATTCTTCCTTCCCTTTCTCCTGCTCCCTTCGCTTTCTCCCTCTGTCCCATATCTTGCTCCCCGCCTTGTCTCTTGGAGACTTTGTGACAAATTGGCCCCACGTCTGGGCATGGTTTGACAAGTTTTCAGAGGCCTGGCTGGTGAGAGCAGGGACAGCAGGCAGTGACAGGCCCGGGGCTGACAGGCTCCCCATCCCCTAGGGGGCGCCTGGCTGCCACACCCAGCTGACATAGAACCTTTGTCACAATGCCCGCTACCGTGGCGAGGATGCGGTGACTCTGCAGGTGACAGGGACACTGCAGGACTTGGTGTCAGCTCAGCAATATCTCACTTCCCCAAAGAAGCGGAATTCTGCAAATTGCTGCCTTTGCTCTTGAAAGGATGTCATCAGGTGGGTGTTTTGGTGTCATACACTGAAAACAGAGCAGAAACTGTGAAATATTCCCATGATATGCATGGTCCCTGCCCCAAAGCACCATGACTCAGCCTAAGGAGATCTGCAGCTTATTTTTTTGTACTGCCAGCAGATTGTGGAAGTACAGTATAAAAGCCATCCTTATGGAGAGATCTTCGTATTTTAGGCTTAGTCTAAGTGTCTCAAGTAGCTGGGGTTTTTGCTTGGGCCTAATCCATACGGTCTTATGGCTTTCCTCCTAGTCTGAAGACGAATGTGCTAGAAACTATAAAGCAAAAAAATGTCCCGCAGCCTAGCCTTGTTTTGCCTGTCCTTGCCTATCCTTGCCTTGCCTTATTTCCTTCTCATCCTGTTCTCTGTCCCATCCTCTCTCACTAACCTTTCGTCTCGCTGCATGTCTCTTCTTTCCTTTTCTCTCACTCTCCTGCTTCCTGCCTCTTTTCTTGCAATTCCTCCATCTCACTGCTGCAGCCCAACACTACTTTTTATTCTTCCTTCCCTTTCTCCTGCTCCCTTCGCTTTCTTCCTCTGTCCCATATCTTGCTCCCCACCTTTTCTCTTGGAGACTTCGGGCCAAATTGGCCCCACGTCTGGGCATGGTTTGACAAGTTTTCAGAGGCCTGGCTGGTGAGAGCAGGGACAGCAGGCAGTGATAGCCCCCAAACTGACAGGCTCCCCATCCCCTAGGGGGCGCCTGGCTGCCACACCCAGCTGACATAGAACCTTTGTCACAATGCCCGCTACCGTGGTGAGGATGCGGTGACTCTGCAGGTGACAGGGACACTGCAGGACTTGGTGTCAGCTCAGCAATATCTCACTTCCCCAAAGAAGCGGAATTCTGCAAATTGCTGCCTTTGCTCTTGAAAGGATGTCATCAGGTGGGTGTTTGGGTGTAATACACTGAAAACAGAGCAGAAACTGTGAAATATTCCCATGATATGCATGGTCCCTGCCCCAAAGCACCATGACTCAGCCTAAGGAGATCTGTAGCTTATTTTTTTGTACTGCCAGCAGATTGTGGAAGTACAGTATAAAAGCCATCCTTATGGAGAGATCTTCGTATTTTAGGCTTAGTCTAAGTGTCTCAAGTAGCTGGGGTTTTTGCTAGGGCCTAATCCATACGGTCTTATGGCTTTCCTCCTAGTCTGAAGACGAATGTGCTAGAAACTATAAAGCAAAAAAATGTCCCGCAGCCTAGCCTTGCCTTGCCTTATTTCCTTCTCATCCTCTTCTCTGTCCCATCCTCTCTCACTAAACTTCCGTCTCGCTGCATGTCTCTTCTTTCCTTTTCTCTCACTCTCCTGCTTCCTGCCTCTTTTCTTACAATTACTCCATCACACTCCTGCAACCCAACACTACTTTTTATTCTTCCTTCCCTTTCTCCTGCTCCCTTCGCTTTCTCCCTCTGTCCCATATCTTGCTCCCCGCCTTGTCTCTTGGAGACTTTGTGCCAAATTGGCCCCACGTCTGGGCATGGTTTGACAAGTTTTCAGAGGCCTGGCTGGTGAGAGCAGGGACAGCAGGCAGTGACAGGCCCGGGGCTGACAGGCTCCCCATCCCCTAGGGGGCGCCTGGCTGCCACACCCAGCTGACATAGAACCTTTGTCACAATGCCCGCTACCGTGGCTAGGATGCGGTGACTCTGCAGGTGACAGGGACACTGCAGGACTTGGTGTCAGCTCAGCAATATCTCACTTCCCCAAAGAAGCGGAATTCTGCAAATTGCTGCCTTTGCTCTTGAAAGGATGTCATCAGGTGGGTGTTTTGGTGTCATACACTGAAAACAGAGCAGAAACTGTGAAATATTCCCATGATATGCATGGTCCCTGCCCCAAAGCACCATGACTCAACCTAAGGAGATCTGCAGCTTAGTTTTTTGTACTGCCAGCACATTGTGGAAGTACAGTATAAAAGCCATCCTTATGGAGAGATCTTCGTATTTTAGGCTTAGTCTAAGTGTCTTAAGTAGATGGGGTTTTTGCTTGGGCCTAATCCATACGGTCTTATGGCTTTCCTCCTAGTCTGAATACGAATGTGCTAGAAACTATAAAGCAAAAAAATGTCCCGCAGACTAGCCTTGCCTTGCCTGTCCTTGCCTGTCCTTGCCTTGCCTTATTTCCTTCTCATCCTGTTCTCTGTCCCATCCTCTCTCACTAACCTTTCGTCTCGCTGCATGTCTCTTCTTTCCTTTTCTCTCACTCTCCTGCTTCCTGCCTCTTTTCTTACAATTACTCCATCACACTCCTGCAACCCAACACTACTTTTTATTCTTCCTTCCCTTTCTCCTGCTCCCTTCGCTTTCTCCCTCTGTCCCATATCTTGCTCCCCGCCTTGTCTCTTGGAGACTTTGGGCCAAATTGGCCCCACGTCTCGGCATTGTTTGACAAGTTTTCAGAGGCCTGGCTGGTGAGAGCAGGGACAGCAGGCAGTGACAGGCCCGGGGCTGACAGGCTCCCCATCCCCTCGGGGGCGCCTGGCTACCACTCCCAGCTGACATAGAACCTTTGTCACAATGCCCGCTACCGTGGCGAGGATGAGGTGACTCTGCAGGTGACAGGGACACTGCAGGACTTGGTGTCAGCTCAGCAATATCTCACTTCCCCAAAGAAGCGGAATTCTGCAAATTGCTGCCTTTGCTCTTGAAAGGATGTCATCAGGTGGGTGTTTTGGTGTAATACACTGAAAACAGAGCAGAAACTGTGAAATATTCAAATGATATGCATGGTCCCTGCCCCAAAGCACCGTGACTCGACCTAAGGAGATCTGCAGCTTATTTTTTTTTACTGCCAGCAGATTGTGGAAGTACAGTATAAAAGCCATCCTTATGGAGAGATCTTCGTATTTTAGGCTTAGTCTAAGTGTCTCAAGTAGCTGGGGTTTTTTGCTTGGGCCTAATCCATACGGTCTTATGGCTTTCCTCCTAGTCTGAAGACGAATGTGCTAGAAACATAAAGCAAAAAAAATGTCCGCAGCCTAGCCTTGTTTTGCCTGTCCTTGCCTGTCCTTGCCTTGCCTTATTTCCTTCTCATCCTGTTCTCTGTCCCATCCTCTCTCACTAACCTTTCGTCTCGCTGCATGTCTCTTCTTTCCTTTTCTCTCACTCTCCTTCTTCCTGCCTCATTTCTTACAATTCCTCCATCTCACTGCTGCAGCCCAACACTACTTTTTATTCTTCCTTCCCTTTCTTCTGCTACCTTCGCTTTCTCCCTCTGTCCCATATCTTGCTCCCCGACTTGTCTCTTGGAGACTTTGGGCCAAATTGGCCCCACGTCTGGGCATGGTTTGACAAGTTTTCAGAGGCCTGGCTGGTGACAGCAGGGACAGCAGGCAGTGACATGCCCGGGGCTGACAGGTTTCCCCATCCCCTAGGGGGCGCCTGGCTGCCACACCCAGCTGACATAGAACCTTTGTCACAATGCCCGCTACCGTGGCGAGGATGCGGTGACTCTGCAGGTGACAGGGACACTGCAGGACTTGGTGTCAGCTCAGCAATATCTCACTTCCCCAAAGAAGCGGAATTCTGCAAATTGCTGCCTTTGCTCTTGAAAGGATGTCATCAGGTGGGTGTTTGGGTGTCATACACTGAAAACAGAGCAGAAACTGTGAAATATTCCCATGATATGCATGGTCCCTGCCCCAAAGCACCATGACTCAGCCTAAGGAGATCTGCAGCTTATTTTTTTGTACTGCCAGCAGATTGTGGAAGTACAGTATAAAAGCCATCCTTATGGAGAGATCTTCGTATTTTAGGCTTAGTCTAAGTGTCTCAAGTAGCTGGGGTTTTTGCTTGGGCCTAATCCATACGGTCTTATGGCTTTCCTCCTAGTCTGAATACGAATGTGCTAGAAACTATAAAGCAAAAAAATGTCCCGCAGCCTAGCCTTGCCTTGCCTGTCCTTGCCTTGCCTTATTTCCTTCTATCCTCTTCTCTGTCCCATCCTCTCTCACTAAACTTTCGTCTCGCTGCAAGTCTCTTCTTTCCTTTTCTCTCACTCTCCTGCTTCCTGCCTCTTTTCTTACAATTACTCCATCACACTCCTGCAACCCAACACTACTTTTTATTCTTCCTTCCCTTTCTCCTGCTCCCTTCGCTTTCTCCCTCTGTCCCATATCTTGCTCCCCGCCTTGTCTCTTGGAGACTTTGGGCCAAATTGGCCCCACGTCTCGGCATTGTTTGACAAGTTTTCAGAGGCCTGGCTGGTGAGAGCAGGGACAGCAGGCAGTGACAGGCCCGGGGCTGACAGGCTCCCCATCCCCTCGGGGGCGCCTGGCTACCACTCCCAGCTGACATAGAACCTTTGTCACAATGCCCGCTACCGTGGCGAGGATGAGGTGACTCTGCAGGTGACAGGGACACTGCAGGACTTGGTGTCAGCTCAGCAATATCTCACTTCCCCAAAGAAGCGGAATTCTGCAAATTGCTGCCTTTGCTCTTGAAAGGATGTCATCAGGTGGGTGTTTTGGTGTCATACACTGAAAACAGAGCAGAAACTGTGAAATATTCAAATGATATGCATGGTCCCTGCCCCAAAGCACCGTGACTCGACCTAAGGAGATCTGCAGCTTATTTTTTTTTACTGCCAGCAGATTGTGGAAGTACAGTATAAAAGCCATCCTTATGGAGAGATCTTCGTATTTTAGGCTTAGTCTAAGTGTCTCAAGTAGCTGGGGTTTTTTGCTTGGGCCTAATCCACACGGTCTTATGGCTTTCCTCCTAGTCTGAAGACGAATGTGCTAGAAACATAAAGCAAAAAAAATGTCCGCAGCCTAGCCTTGTTTTGCCTGTCCTTGCCTGTCCTTGCCTTGCCTTATTTCCTTCTCATCCTGTTCTCTGTCCCATCCTCTCTCACTAACCTTTCGTCTCGCTGCATGTCTCTTCTTTCCTTTTCTCTCACTCTCCTGCTTCCTGCCTCTTTTCTTACAATTCCTCCATCACACTCCTGCAACCCAACACTACTTTTTATTCTTCCTTCCCTTTCTCCTGCTCCCTTCGCTTTCTCCCTCTGTCCCATATCTTGCTCCCCGACTTGTCTCTTGGAGACTTTGGGCCAAATTGGCCCCACGTCTGGGCATGGTTTGACAAGTTTTCAGAGGCCTGGCTGGTGACAGCAGGGACAGCAGGCAGTGACAGGCCCGGGGCTGACAGGTTTCCCCATCCCCTAGGGGGCGCCTGGCTGCCACACCCAGCTGACATAGAACCTTTGTCACAATGCCCGCTACCGTGGCGAGGATGCGGTGACTCTGCAGGTGACAGGGACACTGCAGGACTTGGTGTCAGCTCAGCAATATCTCACTTCCCCAAAGAAGCGGAATTCTGCAAATTGCTGCCTTTGCTCTTGAAAGGATGTCATCAGGTGGGTGTTTTGGTGTAATACACTGAAAACAGAGCAGAAACTGTGAAATATTCCCATGATATGCATGGTCCCTGCCCCAAAGCACCATGACTCAGCCTAAGGAGATCTGCAGCTTATTTTTTTGTACTGCCAGCAGATTGTGGAAGTACAGTATAAAAGCCATCCTTATGGAGAGATCTTCGTATTTTAGGCTTAGTCTAAGTGTCTCAAGTAGCTGGGGTTTTTGCTTGGGCCTAATCCATACGGTCTTATGGCTTTCCTCCTAGTCTGAAGACGAATGTGCTAGAAACTATAAAGCAAAAAAATGTCCCGCAGCCTAGCCTTGCCTTGCCTGTCCTTGCCTTGCCTTATTTCCTTCTATCCTCTTCTCTGTCCCATCCTCTCTCACTAACCTTTCGTCTCGCTGCATGTCTCTTCTTTCCTTTTCTCTCACTCTCCTGCTTCCTGCCTCTTTTCTTACAATTACTCCATCACACTCCTGCAACCCAACACTACTTTTTATTCTTCCTTCCCTTTCTCCTGCTCCCTTCGCTTTCTCCCTCTGTGCCATATCTTGCTCCCCGCCTTGTCTCTTGGAGACTTTGGGCCAAATTGGCCCCACGTCTGGGCATGGTTTGACAGGTTTTCAAAGGCCTGGCTGGTGAGAGCAGGGCCAGCAGGCAGTGAGAGGCCCGGGGCTGACAGGCTCCCCATCCCCTAGGGGGCGCCTGGCTGCCACACCCAGCTGACATAGAACCTTTGTCACAATGCCCGCTACCGTGGCGAGGATGCGGTGACTCTGCAGGTGACAGGGACACTGCAGGACTTGGTGTCAGCTCAGCAATATCTCACTTCCCCAAAGAAGCGGAATTCTGCAAATTGCTGCCTTTGCTCTTGAAAGGATGTCATCAGGTGGGTGTTTTGGTGTCATACACTGAAAACAGAGCAGAAACTGTGAAATATTCCCATGATATGCATGGTCCCTGCCCCAAAGCACCATGACTCAGCCTAAGGAGATCTGCAGCTTATTTTTTTGTACTGCCAGCAGATTGTGGAAGTACAGTATAAAAGCCATCCTTATGGAGAGATCTTCGTATTTTAGGCTTAGTCTAAGTGTCTCAAGTAGCTGGGGTTTTTGCTTGGGCCTAATCCATACGGTCTTATGGCTTTCCTCCTAGTCTGAAGACCAATGTGCTAGAAACTATAAAGCAAAAAAATGTCCCGCAGCATAGCCTTGTTTTGCCTGTCCTTGCCTTGCCTTATTTCCTTCTCATCCTGTTCTCTGTCCCATCCTCTCTCACTAAGATTTCGTCTCGCTGCATGTCTCTTCTTTCCTTTTCTCTCACTCTCCTGCTTCCTGCCTCTTTTCTTGCAATTCCTCCATCTCACTCCTGCAGCCCAACACTACTTTTTATTCTTCCTTCCCTTTCTCCTGCTCCCTTCGCTTTCTCCCTCTGTCCCATATCTTGCTCCCCGCCTTGTCTCTTGGAAACTTTGGGCCAAACTGGCCCCAAGTCTGGGCATGGTTTGACAAGTTTTCAGAGGCCTGGCTGGTGAGAGCAGGGACAGCAGGCAGTGACAGGCCCGAAACTTACAGGCTCCCCATCCCCTAGGGGGCGCCTGGCTGCCACACCCAGCTGACATAGAACCTTTGTCACAATGCCCGCTACCGTGGCGAGGATGCGGTGACTCTGCAGGTGACAGGGACACTGCAGGACTTGGTGTCAGCTCAGCAATATCTCACTTCCCCAAAGAAGCGGAATTCTGCAAATTGCTGCCTTTGCTCTTGAAAGGATGTCATCAGGTGGGTGTTTTGGTGTCATACACTGAAAACAGAGCAGAAACTGTGAAATATTCCCATGATATGCATGGTCCCTGCCCCAAAGCACCATGACTCAGCCTAAGGAGATCTGCAGCTTATTTTTTTGTACTGCCAGCAGATTGTGGAAGTACAGTATAAAAGCCATCCTTATGGAGAGATCTTCGTATTTTAGGCTTAGTCTAAGTGTCTCAAGTAGCTGGGGTTTTTGCTTGGGCCTAATCCATACGGTCTTATGGCTTTCCTCCTAGTCTGAATACGAATGTGCTAGAAACTATAAAGCAAAAAAATGTCCCGCAGACTAGCCTTGCCTTGCCTGTCCTTGCCTGTCCTTGCCTTGCCTTATTTCCTTCTCATCCTCTTCTCTGTCCCATCCTCTCTCACTAACCTTTCGTCTCGCTGCATGTCTCTTCTTTCCTTTTCTCTCACTCTCCTGCTTCCTGCCCCTTTTCTTACAATTACTCCATCACACTCCTGCAACCCAACACTACTTTTTATTCTTCCTTCCCTTTCTCCTGCTCCCTTCGCTTTCTCCCTCTGTCCCATATCTTGCTCCCCGCCTTGTCTCTTGGAGACTTTGGGCCAAATTGGCCCCACGTCTGGGCATTGTTTGACAAGTTTTCAGAGGCCTGGCTGGTGAGAGCAGGGACAGCAGGCAGTGACAGGCCCGGGGCTGACAGGCTCCCCATCCCCTCGGGGGCGCCTGGCTGCCACACCCAGCTGACATAGAACCTTTGTCACAATGCCCGCTACCGTGGCGAGGATGCGGTGACTCTGCAGGTGACAGGGACACTGCAGGACTTGGTGTCAGCTCAGCAATATCTCACTTCCCCAAAGAAGCGGAATTCTGCAAATTGCTGCCTTTGCTCTTGAAAGGATGTCATCAGGTGGGTGTTTTGGTGTAATACACTGAAAACAGAGCAGAAACTGTGAAATATTCCCATGATATGCATGGTCCCTGCCCCAAAGCACCATGACTCAACCTAAGGAGATCTGCAGCTTATTTTTTTGTACTGCCAGCAGATTGTGGAAGTACAGTATAAAAGCCATCCTTATGGAGAGATCTTCGTATTTTAGGCTTAGTCTAAGTGTCTCAAGTAGCTGGGGTTTTTGCTTGGGCCTAATCCATACAGTCTTATGGCTTTCCTCCTAGTCTGAATACGAATGTGCTAGAAACTATAAAGCAAAAAAATGTCCCGCAGCCTAGCCTTGTTTTGCCTGTCCTTGCCTATCCTTGCCTTGCCTTATTTCCTTCTCATCCTGTTCTCTGTCCCATCCTCTCTCACTAACCTTTCGTCTCGCTGCATGTCTCTTCTTTCCTTTTCTCTCACTCTCCTGCTTCCTGCCTCTTTTCTTGCAATTCCTCCATCTCACTCCTGCAGCCCAACACTACTTTTTATTCTTCCTTCCCTTTCTCCTGCTCCCTTCGCTTTCTTCCTCTGTCCCATATCTTGCTCCCCGACTTGTCTCTTGGAGACTTTGGGCCAAATTGGCCCCACGTCTGGGCATGGTTTGACAAGTTTTCAGAGGCCTGGCTGGTGAGAGCAGGGACAGCAGGCAGTGACAGGCCCGGGGCTGACAGGCTCCCCATCCCCTAGGGGGCGCCTGGCTGCCACACCCAGCTGACATAGAACCTTTGTCACAATGCCCGCTACCGTGGTGAGGATGCGGTGACTCTGCAGGTGACAGGGACACTGCAGGACTTGGTGTCAGCTCAGCAATATCTCACTTCCCCAAAGAAGCGGAATTCTGCAAATTGCTGCCTTTGCTCTTGAAAGGATGTCATCAGGTGGGTGTTTTGGTGTCATACACTGAAAACAGAGCAGAAACTGTGAAATATTCCCATGATATGCATGGTCCCTGCCCCAAAGCACCATGACTCAGCCTAAGGAGATCTGCAGCTTATTTTTTTGTACTGCCAGCAGATTGTGGAAGTACAGTATAAAAGCCATCCTTATGGAGAGATCTTCGTATTTTAGGCTTAGTCTAAGTGTCTCAAGTAGCTGGGGTTTTTGCTTGGGCCTAATCCATACGGTCTTATGGCATTCCCCCTAGTCTGAAGACGAATGTGCTAGAAACTATAAAGCAAAAAAATGTCCCGCAGCATAGCCTTGTTTTGCCTGTCCTTGCCTTGCCTTATTTCCTTCTCATCCTCTTCTCTGTCCCATCCTCTCTCACTAACCTTTCGTCTCACTGCATGTCTCTTCTTTCCTTTTCTCTCACTCTCCTGCTTCCTGCCTCTTTTCTTGCAATTCCTCCATCTCACTCCTGCAGCCCAACACTACTTTTTATTCTTCCTTCCCTTTCTCCTGCTCCCTTCGCTTTCTCCCTCTGTCCCATATCTTGCTCCCCGCCTTGTCTCTTGGAAACTTTGGGCCAAACTGGCCCCACGTCTGGGCATGGTTTGACAAGTTTTCAGAGGCCTGGCTGGTGAGAGCAGGGACAGCAGGCAGTGACAGGCCCGAAACTGACAGGCTCCCCATCCCCTAGGGGGCGCCTGGCCGCCACACCCAGCTGACATAGAACCTTTGTCACAATGCCCGCTACCGTGGCGAGGATGCGGTGACTCTGCAGGTGACAGGGACACTGCAGGACTTGGTGTCAGCTCAGCAATATCTCACTTCCCCAAAGAAGCGGAATTCTGCAAATTGCTGCCTTTGCTCTTGAAAGGATGTCATCAGGTGGGTGTTTTGGTGTCATACACTGAAAACAGAGCAGAAACTGTGAAATATTCCCATGATATGCATGGTCCCTGCCCCAAAGCTCCATGACTCAACCTAAGGAGATCTGCAGCTTATTTTTTTGTACTGCCAGCAGATTGTGGAAGTACAGTATAAAAGCCATCCTTATGGAGAGATCTTCGTATTTTAGGCTTAGTCTAAGTGTCTCAAGTAGCTGGGGTTTTTGCTTGGGCCTAATCCATACGGTCTTATGGCTTTCCTCCTAGTCTGAATACGAATGTGCTAGAAACTATAAAGCAAAAAAATGTCCCGCAGACTAGCCTTGCCTTGCCTGTCCTTGCCTGTCCTTGCCTTGCCTTATTTCCTTCTCATCCTCTTCTCTGTCCCATCCTCTCTCACTAACCTTTCGTCTCGCTGCATGTCTCTTCTTTCCTTTTCTCTCACTCTCCTGCTTCCTGCCTCTTTTCTTACAATTCGTCCATCTCACTGCTGCAGCCCAACACTACTTTTTATTCTTCCTTCCCTTTCTCCTGCTCCCTTCGCTTTCTCCCTCTGTCCCATATCTTGCTCCCCGCCTTGTCTCTTGGAGATTTTGGGCCAAATTGGCCCCACGTCTGGGCATGGTTTGACAAGTTTTCAGACGCCTGGCTGGTGAGAGCAGGGACAGCAGGCAGTGACAGGCCCGGGGCTGACAGGCTCTCCATCCCCTAGGGGGCGCCTGACTGCCACACCCAGCTGACATAGAACCTTTGTCACAATGCCCGCTACCGTGGTGAGGATGCGGTGACTCTGCAGGTGACAGGGACACTGCAGGACTTGGTGTCAGCTCAGCAATATCTCACTTCCCCAAAGAAGCGGAATTCTGCAAATTGCTGCCTTTGCTCTTGAAAGGATGTCATCAGGTGGGTGTTTTGGTGTCATACACTGAAAACAGAGCAGAAACTGTGAAATATTCAAATGATATGCATGGTCCCTGCCCCAAAGCACCATGACTCAGCCTAAGGAGATCTGCAGCTTAGTTTTTTGTACTGCCAGAAGATTGTGGAAGTACAGTATAAAAGCCATCCTTATGGAGAGATCTTCGTATTTTAGGCTTAGTCTAAGTGTCTCAAGTAGCTGGGGTTTTTGCTTGGGCCTAATCCATACGGTCTTATGGCTTTCCTCCTAGTCTGAATACGAATGTGCTGGAAACTATAAAGCAAAAAAATGTCCCCCAGCCTAGCCTTGTTTTGTCTGTCCTTGCCTGTCCTTGCCTTGCCTTATTTCCTTCTCATCCTGTTCTCTGTCCCATCCTCTCTCACTAACCTTTCGTCTCGCTGCATGTCTCTTCTTTCCTTTTCTCTCACTCTCCTGCTTCCTGCCTCTTTTCTTGCAATTCCTCCATCTCACTCCTGCAGCCCAACACTACTTTTTATTCTTCCTTCCCTTTCTCCTGCTCCCTTCGCTTTCTTCCTCTGTCCCATATCTTGCTCCCCGACTTGTCTCTTGGAGACTTTGGGCCAAATTGGCCCCACGTCTGGGCATGGTTTGACAAGTTTTCAGAGGCCTGGCTGGTGAGAGCAGGGACAGCAGGCAGTGACAGGCCCGGGGCTGACAGGCTCCCCATCCCCTAGGGGGCGCCTGCCTGCCACACCCAGCTGACATAGAACCTTTGTCACAATGCCCGCTACCGTGGTGAGGATGCGGTGACTCTGCAGGTGACAGGGACACTGCAGGACTTGGTGTCAGCTCAGCAATATCTCACTTCCCCAAAGAAGCGGAATTCTGCAAATTGCTGCCTTTGCTCTTGAAAGGATGTCATCAGGTGGGTGTTTTGGTGTCATACACTGAAAACAGAGCAGAAACTGTGAAATATTCCCATGATATGCATGGTCCCTGCCCCAAAGCACCATGACTCAGCCTAAGGAGATCTGCAGCTTATTTTTTTGTACTGCCAGCAGATTGTGGAAGTACAGTATAAAAGCCATCCTTATGGAGAGATCTTCGTATTTTAGGCTTAGTCTAAGTGTCTCAAGTAGCTGGGGTTTTTGCTTGGGCCTAATCCATACGGTCTTATGGCTTTCCTCATAGTCTGAATACGAATGTGCTAGAAACTATAAAGCAAAAAAATGTCCCGCAGCCTAGCCTTGCCTTGCCTGTCCTTGCCTGTCCTTGCCTTGCCTTATTTCCTTCTCATCCTATTCTCTGTCCCATCCTCTCTCACTAACCTTTCGTCTCACTGCATGTCTCTTCTTTCCTTTTCTCTCACTCTCCTGCTTCCTGCCTCTTCTCTTACAATTCTTCCATCACACTCCTGCAGCCCAACACTACTTTTTATTCTTCCTTCCCTTTCTCCTGCTCCCTTCGCTTTCTCCCTCTGTCCCATATCTTGCTCCCCGACTTGTCTCTTGGAGACTTTGGGCCAAATTGGCCCCACGTCTGGGCATGGTTTGACAAGTTTTCAGAGGCCTGGCTGGTGAGAGCAGGGACAGCAGGCAGTGACAGGCCCGGGGCTGACAGGCTCCCCATCCCCTAGGGGGCGCCTGGCTGCCACACCCAGCTGACATAGAACCTTTGTCACAATGCCCGCTACCGTGGTGAGGATGCGGTGACTCTGCAGGTGACAGGGACACTGCAGGACTTGGTGTCAGCTCAGCAATATCTCACTTCCCCAAAGAAGCGGAATTCTGCAAATTGCTGCCTTTGCTCTTGAAAGGATGTCATCAGGTGGGTGTTTTGGTGTCATACACTGAAAACAGAGCAGAAACTGTGAAATATTCAAATGATATGCATGGTCCCTGCCCCAAAGCACCATGACTCAGCCTAAGGAGATCTGCAGCTTATTTTTTTGTACTGCCAGCAGATTGTGGAAGTACAGTATAAAAGCCATCCTTATGGAGAGATCTTCGTATTTTAGGCTTAGTCTAAGTGTCTCAAGTAGCTGGGGTTTTTTCTTGGGCCTAATCCATACCGTCTTATGGCTTTCCTCCTAGTCTGAATACGAATGTGCTAGAAACTATAAAGCAAAAAAATGTCCCGCAGCCTAGCCTTGCCTTGCCTGTCCTTGCCTATCCTTGCCTTGCCTTATTTCCTTCTCATCCTGTTCTCTGTCCCATCCTCTCTCACTAACCTTTCGTCTCGCTGCATGTCTCTTCTTTCCTTTTCTCTCACTCTCCTGCTTCCTGCCTCTTTTCTTGCAATTCCTCCATCTCACTCCTGCAGCCCAACACTACTTTTTATTCTTCCTTCCCTTTCTCCTGCTCCCTTCGCTTTCTCCCTCTGTCCCATATCTTGCTCCCCGACTTGTCTCTTGGAGACTTTGGGCCAAATTGGCCCCACGTCTGGGCATGGTTTGACAAGTTTTCAGAGGCCTGGCTGGTGAGAGCAGGGACAGCAGGCAGTGACAGGCCCGGGGCTGACAGGCTCCCCATCCCCTCGGGGGCGCCTGGCTGCCACACCCAGCTGACATAGAACCTTTGTCACAATGCCCGCTACCGTGGTGAGGATGCGGTGACTCTGCAGGTGACAGGGACACTGCAGGACTTGGTGTCAGCTCAGCAATATCTCACTTCCCCAAAGAAGCGGAATTCTGCAAATTGCTGCCTTTGCTCTTGAAAGGATGTCATCAGGTGGGTGTTTTGGTGTCATACACTGAAAACAGAGCAGAAACTGTGAAATATTCCCATGATATGCATGGTCCCTGCCCCAAAGCACCATGACTCAGCCTAAGGAGATCTGCAGCTTATTTTTTTGTACTGCCAGCAGATTGTGGAAGTACAGTATAAAAGCCATCCTTATGGAGAGATCTTCGTATTTTAGGCTTAGTCTAAGTGTCTCAAGTAGCTGGGGTTTTTTCTTGGGCCTAATCCATACCGTCTTATGGCTTTCCTCCTAGTCTGAATACGAATGTGCTAGAAACTATAAACCAAAAAAATGTCCCGCAGCCTAGTCTTGCCTTGCCTGTCCTTGCCTGTCCTTGCCTTGCCTTATTTCCTTCTCATCCTGTTCTCTGTCCCATCCTCTCTCACTAACCTTTCGTCTCACTGCATGTCTCTTCTTTCCTTTTCTCTCACTCTCCTGCTTCCTGCCTCTTCTCTTACAATTCTTCCATCACACTCCTGCAGCCCAACACTACTTTTTATTCTTCCTTCCCTTTCTCCTGCTCCCTTCGCTTTCTCCCTCTGTCCCATATCTTGCTCCCCGACTTGTCTCTTGGAGACTTTGGGCCAAATTTGCCCCACGTCAGGGCATTGTTTGACAAGTTTTCAGAGGCCTGGCTGGTGAGAGCAGGGACAGCAGGCAGTGACAGGCCCGGGGCTGACAGGCTCCCCATCCCCTAGGGGGCGCCTGGCTGCCACACCCAGCTGACATAGAACCTTTGTCACGATGCCCGCTACCGTGGCGAGGATGCGGTGACTCTGCAGGTGACAGGGACACTGCAGGACTTGGTGTCAGCTCAGCAATATCTCACTTCCCCAAAGAAGCGGAATTCTGCAAATTGCTGCCTTTGCCCTTGAAAGGATGTCATCAGGTGGGTGTTTTGGTGTCATACACTGAAAACAGAGCAGAAACTCTGAAATATTCCCATGATATGCATGGTCCCTGCCCCAAAGCACCATGACTCAGCCTAAGGAGATCTGCAGCTTATTTTTTTGTACTGCCAGCAGATTGTGGAAGTACAGTATAAAAGCCATCCTTATGGAGAGATCTTCGTATTTTAGGCTTAGTCTAAGTGTCTCAAGTAGCTGGGGTTTTTGCTTGGGCCTAATCCATACGGTCTTATGGCTTTCCTCCTAGTCTGAAGACGAATGTGCTAGAAACTATAAAGCAAAAAAATGTCCCGCAGCCTAGCCTTGCCTTGCCTGTCCTTGCCTGTCCTTGCCTTGCCTTATTTCCTTCTCATCCTGTTCTCTGTCCCATCCTCTCTCACTAACCTTTCGTCTCGCTGCATGTCTCTTCTTTCCTTTTCTCTCACTCTCCTGCTTCCTGCCTCTTCTCTTACAATTCTTCCATCACACTCCTGCAGCCCAACACTACTTTTTATTCTTCCTTCCCTTTCTCCTGCTCCCTTCGCTTTCTCCCTCTGTCCCATATCTTGCTCCCCGACTTGTCTCTTGGAGACTTTGGGCCAAATTTGCCCCACGTCAGGGCATTGTTTGACAAGTTTTCAGAGGCCTGGCTGGTGAGAGCAGGGACAGCAGGCAGTGACAGGCCCGGGGCTGACAGGCTCCCCATCCCCTCGGGGGTGCCTGGCTGCCACACCCAGCTGACATAGAACCTTTGTCACGATGCCCGCTACCGTAGCGAGGATGCGGTGACTCTGCAGGTGACAGGGACACTGCAGGACTTGGTGTCAGCTCAGCAATATCTCACTTCCCCAAAGAAGCGGAATTCTGCAAATTGCTGCCTTTGCTCTTGAAAGGATGTCATCAGGTGGGTGTTTTGGTGTCATACACTGAAAACAGAGCAGAAACTGTGAAATATTCAAATGATATGCATGGTCCCTGCCCCAAAGCACCATGACTCAGCCTAAGGAGATCTGCAGCTTATTTTTTTGTACTGCCAGCAGATTGTGGAAGTACAGTATAAAAGCCATCCTTATGGAGAGATCTTCGTATTTTAGGCTTAGTCTAAGTGTCTCAAGTAGCTGGGGTTTTTTCTTGGGCCTAATCCATACCGTCTTATGGCTTTCCTCCTAGTCTGAATACGAATGTGCTAGAAACTATAAAGCAAAAAAATGTCCCGCAGCCTAGCCTTGTTTTGCCTGTCCTTGCCTATCCTTGCCTTGCCTTATTTCCTTCTCATCCTGTTCTCTGTCCCATCCTCTCTCACTAACCTTTCGTCTCGCTGCATGTCTCTTCTTTCCTTTTCTCTCACTCTCCTGCTTCCTGCCTCTTTTCTTACAATTACTCCATCACACTCCTGCAACCCAACACTACTTTTTATTCTTCCTTCCCTTTCTCCTGCTCCCTTCGCTTTCTCCCTCTGTCCCATATCTTGCTCCCCGCCTTGTCTCTTGGAGACTTTGGGCCAAATTGGCCCCACGTCTCGGCATTGTTTGACAAGTTTTCAGAGGCCTGGCTGGTGAGAGCAGGGACAGCAGGCAGTGACAGGCCCGGGGCTGACAGGCTCCCCATCCCCTAGGGGGCGCCTGGCTGCCACACCCAGCTGACATAGAACCTTTGTCACGATGCCCGCTACCGTGGCGAGGATGCGGTGACTCTGCAGGTGACAGGGACACTGCAGGACTTGGTGTCAGCTCAGCAATATCTCACTTCCCCAAAGAAGCGGAATTCTGCAAATTGCTGCCTTTGCTCTTGAAAGGATGTCATCAGGTGGGTGTTTTGGTGTCATACACTGAAAACAGAGCAGAAACTGTGAAATATTCCCATGATATGCATGGTCCCTGCCCCAAAGCACCATGACTCAGCCTAAGGAGATCTGCAGCTTATTTTTTTGTACTGCCAGCAGATTGTGGAAGTACAGTATAAAAGCCATCCTTATGGAGAGATCTTCGTATTTTAGGCTTAGTCTAAGTGTCTCAAGTAGCTGGGGTTTTTTCTTGGGCCTAATCCATACCGTCTTATGGCTTTCCTCCTAGTCTGAATACGAATGTGCTAGAAACTATAAAGCAAAAAAATGTCCCGCAGCCTAGCCTTGTTTTGCCTGTCCTTGCCTATCCTTGCCTTGCCTTATTTCCTTCTCATCCTGTTCTCTGTCCCATCCTCTCTCACTAACCTTTCGTCTCGCTGCATGTCTCTTCTTTCCTTTTCTCTCACTCTCCTGCTTCCTGCCTCTTTTCTTGCAATTCCTCCATCTCACTCCTGCAGCCCAACACTACTTTTTATTCTTCCTTCCCTTTCTCCTGCTCCCTTCGCTTTCTCCCTCTGTCCCATATCTTGCTCCCCGACTTGTCTCTTGGAGACTTTGGGCCAAATTGGCCCCACGTCTGGGCATGGTTTGACAAGTTTTCAGAGGCCTGGCTGGTGAGAGCAGGGACAGCAGGCAGTGACAGACCTGGGGCTGACAGGCTCCCCATCCCCTAGGGGTGCCTGGCTGCCACACCCAGCTGACATAGAACCTTTGTCACAATGCCCGATACTGTGGCGACGATGCGGTGACTCTGCAGGTGACAGGGACACTGCAGGACTTGGTGTCAGCTCAGCAATATCTCACTTCCCCAAAGAAGCGGAATTCTGCAAATTGCTGCCTTTGCTCTTGAAAGGATGTCATCAGGTGGGTGTTTGGGTGTAATACACTGAAAACAGAGCAGAAACTGTGAAATATTCCCATGATATGCATGGTCCCTGCCCCAAAGCACCATGACTCAGCCTAAGGAGATCTGTAGCTTATTTTTTTGTACTGCCAGCAGATTGTGGAAGTACAGTATAAAAGCCATCCTTATGGAGAGATCTTCGTATTTTAGGCTTAGTCTAAGTGTCTCAAGTAGCTGGGGTTTTTGCTTGGGCCTAATCCATACGGTCTTATGGCTTTCCTCCTAGTCTGAAGACGAATGTGCTAGAAACTATAAAGCAAAAAAATGTCCCGCAGCCTATTCTGTTTTGCCTGTCCTTGCCTTGCCTTATTTCCTTCTCATCCTGTTCTCTGTCCCATCCTCTCTCACTAACCTTTCGTCTCGCTGCATGTCTCTTCTTTCCTTTTCTCTCACTCTCCTGCTTCCTGCCTCTTTTCTTGCAATTCCTCCATCTCACTGCCGCAGCCCAACACTCCTTTTTATTCTTCCTTCCCTTTCTCCTGCTCCCTTCACTTTCTCCCTCTGTCCCATATCTTGCTCCCCGACTTGTCTCTTGGAGACTTTGGGCCAAATTGGCCCCACGTCTGGGCATGGTTTGACAAGTTTTCAGAGGCCTGGCTGGTGAGAGCAGGGACAGCAGGCAGTGACAGGCCCGGGGCTGACAGGCTCCCCATCCCCTCGGGGGCGCCTGGCTGCCACACCCAGCTGACATAGAACCTTTGTCACAATGCCCGCTACCGTGGCGAGGATGCGGTGACTCTGCAGGTGACAGGGACACTGCAGGACTTGGTGTCAGCTCAGCAATATCTCACTTCCCCAAAGAAGCGGAATTCTGCAAATTGCTGCCTTTGCTCTTGAAAGGATGTCATCAGGTGGGTGTTTTGGTGTAATACACTGAAAACAGAGCAGAAACTGTGAAAATTTCAAATGATATGCATGGTCCCTGCCCCAAAGCACCATGACTCAGCCTAAGGAGATCTGCAGCTTATTTTTTTGTACTGCCAGCAGATTGTGGAAGTACAGTATAAAAGCCATCCTTATGGAGAGATCTTCGTATTTTAGGCTTAGACTAAGTGTCTCAAGTAGCTGGGGTTTTTGCTTGGGCCTAATCCATACGGTCTTATGGCTTTCCTCCTAGTCTGAAGACGGATGTGCTAGAAACTATAAAGCAAAAAAATGTCCCGCAGCCTAGCCTTGCCTTGCCTGTCCTTGCCTGTCCTTGCCTTGCCTTATTTCCTTCTCATCCTCTTCTCTGTCCCATCCTCTCTCACTAAACTTTCGTCTCGCTGCATGTCTCTTCTTTCCTTTTCTCTCACTCTCCTGCTTCCTGCCTCTTTTCTTACAATTCCTCCATCTCACTGCTGCAGCCCAACACTAGTTTTTATTCTTCCTTCCCTTTCTCCTGCTACCTTCGCTTTCTCCCTCTGTCCCATATCTTGCTCCCCGAGTTGTCTCTGGGAGACTTTGGGCCAAATTGGCCCCACGTCTGGGCATTGTTTGACAAGTTTTCAGAGGTCTGGCTGGTGAGAGAAGGGACAGCAGGCAGTGACAGGCCCTGGGCTGACAGGCTCCCCATCCCCTAGGGGTGCCTGGCTGCCACACCCAGCTGACATAGAACCTTTGTCACAATGCCCGCTACCGTGGCGAGGATGCGGTGACTCTGCAGGTGACAGGGAGACTTCAGGACTTGGTGTCAGCTCAGCAATATCTCACTTCCCCAAAGAAGCGGAATTCTGCAAATTGCTGCCTTTGCTCTTGAAAGGATGTCATCAGGTGGGTGTTTTGGTGTCATACACTGAAAACAGAGCAGAAACTGTGAAATATTCCCATGATATGCATGGTCCCTGCCCCAAAGCACCATGACTCAGCCTAAGGAGATCTGCAGCTTATTTTTTTGTACTGCCAGCAGATTGTGGAAGTACAGTATAAAAGCCATCCTTATGGAGAGATCTTCGTATTTTAGGCTTAGCCTAAGTGTCTCAAGTAGCTGGGGTTTTTGCTTGGGCCTAATCCATATGGTCTTATGGCTTTCCTCCTAGTCTGAAGACGGATGTGCTAGAAACTATAAAGCAAAAAAATGTCCCGCAGCCTAGCCTTGCCTTGCCTGTCCTTGCCTGTCCTTGCCTTGCCTTATTTCCTTCTCATCCTCTTCTCTGTCCCATCCTCTCTCACTAACCTTTCGTCTCGCTGCATGTCTCTTCTTTCCTTTTCTCTCACTCTCCTGCTTCCTGCCTCTTTTCTTGCCATTCCTCCATCTCACTCCTGCAGCCAAACACTACTTTTTATTCTTCCTTCCTTTTCTCCTGCTCCCTTCGCTTTCTCCCTCTGTCCCATATCTTGCTCCCCGACTTGTCTCTTGGAGACTTTGGGCCAAATTGGCCCCACGTCTGGGCATTGTTTGACAAGTTTTCAGAGGCCTGGCTGGTGAGAGCAGGGACAGCAGGCAGTGACAGGCCCGGGGCTGACAGGCTCCCCATCCCCTCGGGGGTGCCTGGCTGCCACACCCAGCTGACATAGAACCTTTGTCACAATGCCCGCTACCGTGGCGAGGATGCGGTGACTCTGCAGGTGACAGGGACACTGCAGGACTTGGTGTCAGCTCAGCAATATCTCACTTCCCCAAAGAAGCGGAATTCTGCAAATTGCTGCCTTTGCTCTTGAAAGGATGTCATCAGGTGGGTGTTTTGGTGTAATACACTGAAAACAGAGCAGAAACTGTGAAATATTCCCATGATATGCGTGGTCCCTGCCCCAAAGCACCATGACTCAGCCTAAGGAGATCTGCAGCTTATTTTTTTGTACTGCCAGCAGATTGTGGAAGTACAGTATAAAAACCATCCTTATGGAGAGATCTTCGTATTTTAAGGCTTAGTATAAGTGTCTCAAGTAGCTGGGGTTTTTGCTTGGGCCTAATCCATACGGTCTTATGGCTTTCCTCCTAGTCTGAAGACGGATGTGCTAGAAACTATAAAGCAAAAAAATGTCCCGCAGCTTAGCCTTACCTTGCCTGTCCTTGCCTGTCCTTGCCTTGCCTTATTTCCTTCTCATCCTGTTCTCTGTCCCATCCTCTCTCACTAACCCCTCGGCATGTCTCTTCTTTCCTTTTCTCTCACTCTCCTTCTTCCTGCCTCTTTTCTTACAATTCCTCCATCTCACTCCTGCAGCCCAACACTCCTTTTTATTCTTCCTTCCCTTTCTCCTGCTCCCTTCGCTTTCTCCCTCTGTCCCATATCTTGCTCCCCGACTTGTCTCATGGAGACTTTGGGCCAAATTGGCCCCACGTCTGGGCATGGTTTGACAAGTTTTCAGAGGCCTGGCTGGTGAGAGCAGGGACAGCAGGCAGTGACAGGCCCGGGGCTGACAGGCTCCCCATCCCCTCGGGGGCGCCTGGCTGCCACACCCAGCTGACATAGAACCTTTGTCACAATGCCCGCTACCGTGGCGAGGATGCGGTGACTCTGCAGGTGACAGGGACACTGCAGGACTTGGTGTCAGCTCAGCAATATCTCACTTCCCCAAAGAAGCGGAATTCTGCAAATTGCTGCCTTTGCTCTTGAAAGGATGTCATCAGGTGGGTGTTTTGGTGTAATACACTGAAAACAGAGCAGAAACTGTGAAATATTCCCATGATATGCATGGTCCCTGCCCCAAAGCACCATGACTCAGCCTAAGGAGATCTGCAGCTTATTTTTTTGTACTGCCAGCAGATTGTGGAAGTACAGTATACAAGCCATCCTTATGGAGAGATCTTCGTATTTTAGGCTTAGCCTAAGTGTCTCAAGTAGCTGGGGTTTTTGCTTGGGCCTAATCCATACGGTCTTATGGCTTTCCTCCTAGTCTGAAGACGGATGTGCTAGAAACTATAAAGCAAAAAAATGTCCCGCAGCCTAGCCTTGCCTTGCCTGTCCTTGCCTGTCCTTGCCTTGCCTTATTTCCTTCTCATCCTGTTCTCTGTCCCATCCTCTCTAACTAACCTTTCGTCTCGCTGCATGTCTCTCCTTTCCTTTTCTCTCACTCTCCTGCTTCCTGCCTCTTTTCTTGCCATTCCTCCATATCACTCCTGCAGCCCAACACTACTTTTTATTCCTCCTTCCTTTTCTCCTGCTCCCTTTGCTTTCTCCCTCTGTCCCATATCTTGCTCCCCGACTTGTCTCATGGAGACTTTGGGCCAAATTGGCCCCACGTCTGGGCATGGTTTGACAAGTTTTCAGAGGCCTGGCTGGTGAGAGCAGGGACAGCAGGCAGTGACAGGCCCGGGGCTGACAGGCTCCCCATCCCCTCGGGGGTGCCTGGCTGCCACACCCAGCTGACATAGAACCTTTGTCACAATGCCCGCTACCGTGGCGAGGATGCGGTGACTCTGCAGGTGACAGGGACACTGCAGGACTTGGTGTCAGCTCAGCAATATCTCACTTCCCCAAAGAAGCGGAATTCTGCAAATTGCTGCCTTTGCTCTTGAAAGGATGTCATCAGGTGGGTGTTTGGGCGTAATACACTGAAAACAGAGCAGAAACTGTGAAATATTCCCATGATATGCGTGGTCCCTGCCCCAAAGCACCATGACTCAGCCTAAGGAGATCTGCAGCTTATTTTTTTGTACTGCCAGCAGATTGTGGAAGTACAGTATAAAAGCCATCCTTATGGAGAGATCTTCGTATTTTAGGCTTAGCCTAAGTGTCTCAAGTAGCTGGGGTTTTTGCTTGGGCCTAATCCATACGGTCTTATGGCTTTCCTCCTAGTCTGAAGACGGATGTGCTAGAAACTATAAAGCAAAAAAATGTCCCGCAGCCTAGCCTTGCCTTGCCTGTCCTTGCCTGTCCTTGCCTTGCCTTATTTCCTTCTCATCCTGTTCCCTGTCCCATCCTCTCTAACTAACCTTTCGTCTCGCTGCATGTCTCTTCTTTCCTTTTCTCTCACTCTCCTGCTTCCTGCCTCTTTTCTTACAATTCCTCCATCTCACTCCTGCAGCCCAACACTCCTTTTTATTCTTCCTTCCCTTTCTCCTGCTCCCTTCGCTTTCTCCCTCTGTCCCATATCTTGCTCCCCGAGTTGTCTCCGGGAGACTTTGGGCCAAATTGGCCCCACGTCTGGGCATTGTTTGACAAGTTTTCAGAGGTCTGGCTGGTGAGAGAAGGGACAGCAGGCAGTGACAGGCCCTGGGCTGACAGGCTCCCCATCCCCTAGGGGTGCCTGGCTGCCACACCCAGCTGACATAGAACCTTTGTCACAATGCCCGCTACCGTGGCGAGGATGCGGTGACTCTGCGTTGACAGGGACACTGCAGGACTTGGTGTCAGCTCAGCAATATCTCACTTCCCCAAAGAAGCGGAATTCTGCAAATTGCTGCCTTTGCTCTTGAAAGGATGTCATCAGGTGGGTGTTTTGGTGTAATACACTGAAAACAGAGAGGAAAATTTGAAAATTTCAAATGATATGCATGGTCCCTGCCCCAAAGCACCATGACTCAGCCTAAGGAGATCTGCAGCTTATTTTTTTGTACTGCCAGCAGATTGTGGAAGTACAGTATAAAAGCCATCCTTATGGAGAGATCTTCGTATTTTAGGCTTAGCCTAAGTGTCTCAAGTAGCTGGGGTTTTTGCTTGGGCCTAATCCATACGGTCTTATGGCTTTCCTCCTAGTCTGAAGACGGATGTGCTAGAAACTATAAAGCAAAAAAATGTCCCGCAGCCTAGCCTTGCCTTGCCTGTCCTTGCCTGTCCTTGCCTTGCCTTATTTCCTTCTCATCCTGTTCTCTGTCCCATCCTCTCTAACTAACCTTTCGTCTCGCTGCATGTCTCTCCTTTCCTTTTCTCTCACTCTCCTGCTTCCTGCCTCTTTTCTTGCCATTCCTCCATATCACTCCTGCAGCCCAACACTACTTTTTATTCTTCCTTCCTTTTCTCCTGCTCCCTTTGCTTTCTCCCTCTGTCCCATATCTTGCTCCCCGACTTGTCTCATGGAGACTTTGGGCCAAATTGGCCCCACGTCTGGGCATGGTTTGACAAGTTTTCAGAGGCCTGGCTGGTGAGAGCAGGGACAGCAGGCAGTGACAGGCCCGGGGCTGACAGGCTCCCCATCCCCTCGGGGGTGCCTGGCTGCCACACCCAGCTGACATAGAACCTTTGTCACAATGCCCGATACTGTGGCGACGATGCGGTGACTCTGCAGGTGACAGGGACACTGCAGGACTTGGTGTCAGCTCAGCAATATCTCACTTCCCCAAAGAAGCGGAATTCTGCAAATTGCTGCCTTTGCTCTTGAAAGGATGTCATCAGGTGGGTGTTTGGGCGTAATACACTGAAAACAGAGCAGAAACTGTGAAATATTCCCATGATATGCGTGGTCCCTGCCCCAAAGCACCATGACTCAGCCTAAGGAGATCTGCAGCTTATTTTTTTGTACTGCCAGCAGATTGTGGAAGTACAGTATAAAAGCCATCCTTATGGAGAGATCTTCGTATTTTAGGCTTAGCCTAAGTGTCTCAAGTAGCTGGGGTTTTTGCTTGGGCCTAATCCATACGGTCTTATGGCTTTCCTCCTAGTCTGAAGACGAATGTGCTAGAAACTATAAAGCAAAAAAATGTCCCGCAGCCTAGCCTTGCCTTGCCTGTCCTTGCCTGTCCTTGCCTTGCCTTATTTCCTTCTCATCCTGTTCTCTGTCCCATCCTCTCTCACTAACCTTTCGTCTCGCTGCATGTCTCTTCTTTCCTTTTTTCTCACTCTCCTGCTTCCTGCCTCTTTTCTTGCAATTCCTCCATCTCACTCCTGCAGCCCAACACTCCTTTTTATTCTTCCTTCCCTTTCTCCTGCTCCCTTCGCTTTCTCCCTCTGTCCCATATCTTGCTCCCCGACTTGTCTCTTGGAGACTTTGGGCCAAATTGGCCCCACGTCTGGGCATGGTTTGACAAGTTTTCAGAGGCCTGGCTGGTGACAGCAGGACCAGCAGGCAGTGACAGGCCCGGGGCTGACAGGCTCCCCATCCCCTCGGGGGCGCCTGGCTGCCACACCCAGCTGACATTGAACCTTTGTCACAATGCCCGCTACCGTGGCGAGGATGCGGTGACTCTGCAGGTGACAGGGACACTGCAGGACTTGGTGTCAGCTCAGCAATATCTCACTTCCCCAAAGAAGCGGAATTCTGCAAATTGCTGCCTTTGCTCTTGAAAGGATGTCATCAGGTGGGTGTTTTGGTGTAATACACTGAAAACAGAGCAGAAACTGTGAAATATTCCCATGATATGCATGGTCCCTGCCCCAAAGCACCATGACTCAACCTAAGGAGATCTGCAGCTTATTTTTTTGTACTGCCAGCAGATTGTGTAAGTACAGTATAAAAGCCATCCTTATGGAGAGATCTTCGTATTTTAGGCTTAGCCTAAGTGTCTCAAGTAGCTGGGGTTTTTGCTTGGGCCTAATCCATACGGTCTTATGGCTTTCCTCCTAGTCTGAAGACGGATGTGCTAGAAACTATAAAGCAAAAAAATGTCCCGCAGCCTAGCCTTGCCTTGCCTGTCCTTGCCTGTCCTTGCCTTGCCTTATTTCCTTCTCATCCTGTTCTCTGTCCCATCCTCTCTCACTAACCTTTCGTCTCGCTGCATGTCTCTTCTTTCCTTTTCTCTCACTCTCCTGCTTCCTGCCTCTTTTCTTACAATTCCTCCATCTCACTGCTGCAGCCCAACACTCCTTTTTATTCTTCCTTCCCTTTCTCCTGCTACCTTCGCTTTCTCCCTCTGTCCCATATCTTGCTCCCCGACTTGTTTCATGGAGACTTTGGGCCAAATTGGCCCCACGTCTGGGCATTGTTTGACAAGTTTTCAGAGGTCAGGCTGGTGAGAGAAGGGACAGCAGGCAGTGACAGGCCCTGGGCTGACAGGCTCCCCATCCCCTAGGGGTGCCTGGCTGCCACACCCAGCTGACATAGAACCTTTGTCACAATGCCCGCTACCGTGGCGAGGATGCGGTGACTCTGCAGGTGACAGGGACACTGCAGGACTTGGTGTCAGCTCAGCAATATCTCACTTCCCCAAAGAAGCGGAATTCTGCAAATTGCTGCCTTTGCTCTTGAAAGGATGTCATCAGGTGGGTGTTTTGGTGTAATACACTGAAAACAGAGAGGAAACTTTGAAAATTTCAAATGATATGCATGGTCCCTGCCCCAAAGCACCATGACTCAGCCTAAGGAGATCTGCAGCTTATTTTTTTGTACTGCCAGCAGATTGTGGAAATACAGTATAAAAGCCATCCTTATGGAGAGATCTTCGTATTTTAGGCTTAGCCTAAGTGTCTCAAGTAGCTGGGGTTTTTGCTTGGGCCTAATCCATACGGTCTTATGGCTTTCCTCCTAGTCTGAAGACGGATGTGCTAGAAACTATAAAGCAAAAAAATGTCCCGCAGCCTAGCCTTGCCTTGCCTGTCCTTGCCTGTCCTTGCCTTGCCTTATTTCCTTCTCATCCTGTTCTCTGTCCCATCCTCTCTCACTAACCTTTCGTCTCGCTGCATGTCTCTTCTTTCCTTTTCTCTCACTCTCCTGCTTCCTGCCTCTTTTCTTGCAATTCCTCCATCTCACTCCTGCAGCCCAACACTCCTTTTTATTCTTCCTTCCCTTTCTCCTGCTCCCTTCGCTTTCTCCCTCTGTCCCATATCTTGCTCCCCGACTTGTCTCATGGAGACTTTGGGCCAAATTGGCCCCACGTCTGGGCATGGTTTGACAAGTTTTCAGAGGCCTGGCTGGTGACAGCAGGACCAGCAGGCAGTGACAGGCCCGGGGCTGACAGGCTCCCCATCCCCTCGGGGGCGCCTGGCTGCCACACCCAGCTGACATAGAACCTTTGTCACAATGCCCGCTACCGTGGCGAGGATGCGGTGACTGTGCAGGTGACAGGGACACTGCAGGACTTGGTGTCAGCTCAGCAATATCTCACTTCCCCAAAGAAGCGGAATTCTGCAAATTGCTGCCTTTGCTCTTGAAAGGATGTCATCAGGTGGGTGTTTTGGTGTAATACACTGAAAACAGAGCAGAAACTGTGAAATATTCCCATGATATGCATGGTCCCTGCCCCAAAGCACCATGACTCAGCCTAAGGAGATCTGCAGCTTATTTTTTTGTACTGCCAGCAGATTGTGGAAGTACAGTATAAAAGCCATCCTTATGGAGAGATCTTCGTATTTTAGGCTTAGTCTAAGTGTCTCAAGTAGCTGGGGTTTTTGCTTGGGCCTAATCCATACGGTCTTATGGCTTTCCTCCTAGTCTGAAGACGAATGTGCTAGAAACTATAAAGCAAAAAAATGTCCCGCTGCCTAGCCTTGCCTTGCCTGTCCTTGCCTGTCCTTGCCTTGCCTTATTTCCTTCTCATCCTGTTCTCTGTCCCATCCTCTCTCACTAACCCCTCAGCATGTCTCTTCTTTCCTTTTCTCTCACTCTCCTGCTTCCTGCCTCTTTTCTTACAATTCCTCCATCTCACTGCTGCAGCCCAACACTCCTTTTTATTCTTCCTTCCCTTTCTCCTGCTCCCTTCGCTTTCTCCCTCTCTCCCATATCTTGCTCCCCGACTTGTCTCTGGGAGACTTTGGGCCAAATTGGCCCCACGTCTGGGCATGGTTTGACAAGTTTTCAGAGGCCTGGCTGGTGAGAGCAGGGAAAGCAGGAAGTGACAGGCCCGGGGCTGACAGGCTCCCCATCCCCTCGGGGGCGCCTGGCTGCCACACCCAGCTGACATAGAACCTTTGTCACAATGCCCGCTACCGTGGCGAGGATGCGGTGACTCTGCAGGTGACAGGGACACTGCAGGACTTGGTGTCAGCTCAGCAATATCTCACTTCCCCAAAGAAGCGGAATTCTGCAAATTGCTGCCTTTGCTCTTGAAAGGATGTCATCAGGTGGGTGTTTTGGTGTCATACACTGAAAACAGAGCAGAAACTGTGAAATATTCCCATGATATGCATGGTCCCTGCCCCAAAGCACCATGACTCAGCCTAAGGAGATCTGCAGCTTATTTTTTTGTACTGCCAGCAGATTGTGGAAGTACAGTATAAAATCCATCCTTATGGAGAGATCTTCGTATTTTAGGCTTAGTCTAAGTGTCTCAAGTAGCTGGGGTTTTTGCTTGGGCCTAATCCATACGGTCTTATGGCTTTCCTCCTAGTCTGAAGACGAATGTGCTAGAAACTATAAAGCAAAAAAATGTCCCGCAGCCTAGCCTTGCCTTGCCTGTCCTTGCCTGTCCTTGCCTTTACTTATTTCCTTCTCATCCTGTTCTCTGTCCCATTCTCTCTCACTAACCTTTCGTCTCGCTGCATATCTCTTCTTTCCTTTTCTCTCACTCTCCTGCTTCCTGCCTCTTTTCTTGCAATTCCTCCATCTCACTCCTGCAGCCCAACACTACTTTTTATTCTTCCTTCCCTTTCTCCTGCTCCCTTCGCTTTCTCCCTCTGTCCCATATCTTGCTCCCCGACTTGTCTCTTGGAGACTTTGGGCCAAATTGGCCCCACGTCTGGGCATGGTTTGACAAGTTTTCAGAGGCCTTGCTGGTGAGAGCAGGGACAGCAGGCAGTGACAGGCCCGGGGCTGACAGGCTCCACATCCCCTAGGGGGTGCCTGGCTGCCACACCCAGCTGACATAGAACCTTTGTCACAATGCCCGCTACCGTGGCGAGGATGCGGTGACTCTGCAGGTGACAGGGACACTGCAGGACTTGGTGTCAGCTCAGCAATATCTCACTTCCCCAAAGAAGCGGAATTCTGCAAATTGCTGCCTTTGCTCTTGAAAGGATGTCATCAGGTGGGTGTTTTGGTGTAATACACTGAAAACAGAGCAGAAACTGTGAAATATTCCCATGATATGCATGGTCCCTGCCCCAAAGCACCATGACTCAGCCTAAGGAGATCTGCAGCTTATTTATTTGTACTGCCAGCAGATTGTGGAAGTACAGTATAAAAGCCATCCTTATGGAGAGATCTTCGTATTTTAGGCTTAGTCTAAGTGTCTCAAGTAGCTGGGGTTTTTGCTTGGGCCTAATCCATACGGTCTTATGGCTTTCCTCCTAGTCTGAAGACGAATGTGCTAGAAACTATAAAGCAAAAAAATGTCCCGCAGCCTAGCCTTGCCTTGCCTGTCCTTGCCTGTCCTTGCCTTGCCTTATTTCCTTCTCATCCTGTTCTCTGTCCCATCCTCTCTCACTAACCCCTCAGCGTGTCTCTTCTTTCCTTTTCTCTCACTCTCCTGCTTCCTGCCTCTTTTCTTGCAATTCCTCCATCTCACTCCTGCAGCCCAACACTACTTTTTATTCTTCCTTCCCTTTCTCCTGCTCCCTTCGCTTTCTCCCTCTGTCCCATATCTTGCTCCCCGACTTGTCTCTTGGAGACTTTGGGCCAAATTGGCCCCACGTCTGGGCATGGTTTGACAAGTTTTCAGAGGCCTGGCTGGTGAGAGCAGGGACAGCAGGAAGTGACAGGCCCGGGGCTGACAGGCTCCCCATCCCCTCGGGGGCGCCTGGCTGCCACACCCAGCTGACATAGAACCTTTGTCACAATGCCCGCTACCGTGGCGAGGATGCGGTGACTCTGCAGGTGACAGGGACACTGCAGGACTTGGTGTCAGCTCAGCAATATCTCACTTCCCCAAAGAAGCGGAATTCTGCAAATTGCTGCCTTTGCTCTTGAAAGGATGTCATCAGGTGGGTGTTTTGGTGTCATACACTGAAAACAGAGCAGAAACTGTGAAATATTCCCATGATATGCATGGTCCCTGCCCCAAAGCACCATGACTCAGCCTAAGGAGATCTGCAGCTTATTTTTTTGTACTGCCAGCAGATTGTGGAAGTACAGTATAAAAGCCATCCTTATGGAGAGATCTTCGTATTTTAGGCTTAGCCTAAGTGTCTCAAGTAGCTGGGGTTTTTGCTTGGGCCTAATCCATACAGTCTTATGGCTTTCCTCCTAGTCTGAAGACGAATGTGCTAGAAACTATAAAGCAAAAAAATGTCCCGCAGCCTAGTCTTGCCTTGCCTGTCCTTGCCTGTCCTTGCCTTGCCTTATTTCCTTCTCATCCTGTTCTCTGTCCCATCCTCTCTCACTAACCCCTCAGCATGTCTCTTCTTTCCTTTTCTCTCACTCTCCTGCTTCCTGCCTCTTTTCTTGCAATTCCTCCATCTCACTCCTGCAGCCCAACACTCCTTTTTATTCTTCCTTCCCTTTCTCCTGCTCCCTTCGCTTTCTCCCTCTCTCCCATATCTTGCTCCCCGACTTGTCTCTGGGAGACTTTGGGCCAAATTGGCCCCACGTCTGTGCATGGTTTGACAAGTTTTCAGAGGCCTGTCTGGTGAGAGCAGGGACAGCAGGAAGTGACAGGCCCGGGGCTGACAGGCTCCCCATCCCCTAGGGGGCGCCTGGCTGCCACACCCAGCTGACATAGAACCTTTGTCACAATGCCCGCTACCGTGGCGAGGATGCGGTGACTCTGCAGGTGACAGGGACACTGCAGGACTTGGTGTCAGCTCAGCAATATCTCACTTCCCCAAAGAAGCGGAATTCTGCAAATTGCTGCCTTTGCTCTTGAAAGGATGTCATCAGGTGGGTGTTTTGGTGTAATACACTGAAAACAGAGCAGAAACTGTGAAATATTCCCATGATATGCATGGTCCCTGCCCCAAAGCACCATGACTCAGCCTAAGGAGATCTGCAGCTTATTTTTTTGTACTGCCAGCAGATTGTGGAAGTACAGTATAAAAGCCATCCTTATGGAGAGATCTTCGTATTTTAGGCTTAGCCTAAGTGTCTCAAGTAGCTGGGGTTTTTGCTTGGGCCTAATCCATACGGTCTTATGGCTTTCCTCCTAGTCTGAAGACGGATGTGCTAGAAACTATAAAGCAAAAAAATGTCCCGCAGCCTAGCCTTGCCTTGCCTGTCCTTGCCTGTCCTTGCCTTGCCTTATTTCCTTCTCATCCTGTTCTCTGTCCCATCCTTTCTCACTAACCTTTCGTCTCGCTGCATGTCTCTTCTTTCCTTTTCTCTCACTCTCCTGCTTCCTGCCTCTTTTCTTGCAATTCCTCCATCTCACTGCTGCAGCCCAACACTACTTTTTATTCTTCCTTCCCTTTCTCCTGCTCCCTTCGCTTTCTCCCTCTGTCCCATATCTTGCTCCCCGACTTGTCTCTTGGAGACTTTGGGCCAAATTGGCCCCACGTCTGGGCATTGTTTGTCAAGTTTTCAGAGGCCTGGCTGGTGAGAGCAGGGACAGCAGGCAGTGACAGGCCCGGGGCTGACAGGCTCCCCATCCCCTCGGGGGCGCCTGGCTGCCACACCCATCTGACATAGAACCTTTGTCACAATGCCCGCTACCGTGGCGAGGATGCGGTGACTCTGCAGGTGACAGGGACACTGCAGGACTTGGTGTCAGCTCAGCAATATCTCACTTCCCCAAAGAAGCGGAATTCTGCAAATTGCTGCCTTTGCTCTTGAAAGGATGTCATCAGGTGGGTGTTTTGGTGTCATACACTGAAAACAGAGCAGAAACTGTGAAATATTCCCATGATATGCATGGTCCCTGCCCCAAAGCACCATGACTCAGCCTAAGGAGATCTGCAGCTTATTTTTTTGTACTGCCAGCAGATTGTGGAAGTACAGTATAAAAGCCATCCTTATGGAGAGATCTTCGTATTTTAGGCTTAGTCTAAGTGTCTCAAGTAGCTGGGGTTTTTGCTTGGGCCTAATCCATACGGTCTTATGGCTTTCCTCCTCGTCTGAAGACGAATGTGCTAGAAACTATAAAGCAAAAAAATGTCCCGCAGCCTAGCCTTGCCTTGCCTGTCCTTGCCTGTCCTTGCCTTGCCTTATTTCCTTCTCATCCTGTTCTCTGTCCCATCCTCTCTCACTAACCCCTCAGCATGTCTCTTCTTTCCTTTTCTCTCACTCTCCTGCTTCCTGCCTCTTTTCTTGCAATTCCTCCATCTCACTGCTGCAGCCCAACACTCCTTTTTATTCTTCCTTCCCTTTCTCCTGCTCCCTTCGCTTTCTCCCTCTGTCCCATATCTTGCTCCCCGACTTGTCTCTGGGAGACTTTGGGCCAAATTGGCCCCACGTCTGGGCATGGTTTGACAAGTTTTCAGAGGCCTGGCTGGTGAGAGCAGGGACAGCAGGCAGTGACAGGCCCGGGGCTGACAGGCTCCCCATCCCCTCGGGGGCGCCTGGCTGCCACACCCAGCTGACATAGAACCTTTGTCACAATGCCCCCTACCGTGGCGAGGATGCGGTGACTCTGCAGGTGACAGGGACACTGCAGGACTTGGTGTCAGCTCAGCAATATCTCACTTCCCCAAAGAAGCGGAATTCTGCAAATTGCTGCCTTTGCTCTTGAAAGGATGTCATCAGGTGGGTGTTTTGGTGTAATACACTGAAAACAGAGCAGAAACTGTGAAATATTCCCATGATATACATGGTCCCTGCCCCAAAGCACCATGACTCAGCCTAAGGAGATCTGCAGCTTATTTTTTTGTACTGCCAGCAGATTGTGGAAGTACAGTATAAAAGCCATCCTTATGGAGAGATCTTCGTATTTTAGGCTTAGCCTAAGTGTCTCAAGTAGCTGGGGTTTTTGCTTGGGCCTAATCCATACGGTCTTATGGCTTTCCTCCTAGTCTGAAGACGAATGTGCTAGAAACTATAAAGCAAAAAAATGTCCCGCAGCCTAGTCTTGCCTTGCCTGTCCTTGCCTGTCCTTGCCTTGCCTAATTTCCTTCTCATCCTGTTCTCTGTCCCATCCTCTCTCACTAACCTTTCGTCTCGCTGCATGTCTCTTCTTTCCTTTTCTCTCACTCTCCTGCTTCCTGCCTCTTTTCTTGCAATTCCTCCATCTCACTCCTGCAGCCCAACACTACTTTTTATTCTTCCTTCCCTTTCTCCTGCTCCCTTCACTTTCTCCCTCTGTCCCATATCTTGCTCCCCGACTTGTCTCTGGGAGTCTTTGGGCCAAATTGGCCCCACGTCTGGGCATGGTTTGACAAGATTTCAGAGGCCTGGCTGGTGACAGCAGGGCCAGTAGGCAGTGACAGGCCCTGGGCTGACAGGCTCCCCATCCCCTCGGGGGCGCCTGGCTGCCACACCCAGCTGACATAGAACCTTTGTCACAATGCCCGCTACCGTGGCGAGGATGCGGTGACTCTGCAGGTGACAGGGACACTGCAGGACTTGGTGTCAGCTCAGCAATATCTCACTTCCCCAAAGAAGCGGAATTCTGCAAATTGCTGCCTTTGCTCTTGAAAGGATGTCATCAGGTGGGTGTTTTGGTGTAATACACTGAAAACAGAGCAGAAACTGTGAAATATTCCCATGATATGCATGGTCCCTGCCCCAAAGCACCATGACTCAGCCTAAGGAGATCTGCAGCTTATTTTTTTGTACTGCCAGCAGATTGTGGAAGTACAGTATAAAAGCCATCCTTATGGAGAGATCTTCGTATTTTAGGCTTAGCCTAAGTGTCTCAAGTAGCTGGGGTTTTTGCTTGGGCCTAATCCATACGGTCTTATGGCTTTCCTCCTAGTCTGAAGACGGATGTGCTAGAAACTATAAAGCAAAAAAATGTCCCGCAGCCTAGCCTTGCGTTGCCTGTCCTTGCCTGTCCTTGCCTTGCCTTATTTCCTTCTCATCCTGTTCTCTGTCCCATCCTCTCTCACTAACCCCTCAGCGTGTCTCTTCTTTCCTTTTCTCTCACTCTCCTGCTTCCTGCCTCTTTTCTTGCAATTCCTCCATCTCACTGCTGCAGCCCAACACTCCTTTTTATTCTTCCTTCCCTTTCTCCTGCTCCCTTCGCTTTCTCCCTCTCTCCCATATCTTGCTCCCCGACTTGTCTCTGGGAGACTTTGGGCCAAATTGGCCCCACGTCTGGGCATGGTTTGACAAGTTTTCAGAGGCCTGGCTGGTGAGAGCAGGGACAGCAGGCAGTGACAGGCCCGGGGCTGACAGGCCCCTCATCCCCTAGGGGGCGCCTGGCTGCCACACCCAGCTGACATAGAACCTTTGTCACAATGCCCGCTACCGTGGCGAGGATGCGGTGACTCTGCAGGTGACAGGGACACTGCAGGACTTGGTGTCAGCTCAGCAATATCTCACTTCCCCAAAGAAGCGGAATTCTGCAAATTGCTGCCTTTGCTCTTGAAAGGATGTCATCAGGTGGGTGTTTTGGTGTAATACACTGAAAACAGAGCAGAAACTGTGAAATATTCCCATGATATACATGGTCCCTGCCCCAAAGCACCATGACTCAGCCTAAGGAGATCTGCAGCTTATTTTTTTGTACTGCCAGCAGATTGTGGAAGTACAGTATAAAAGCCATCCTTATGGAGAGATCTTCGTATTTTAGGCTTAGCCTAAGTGTCTCAAGTAGCTGGGGTTTTTGCTTGGGCCTAATCCATACGGTCTTATGGCTTTCCTCCTAGTCTGAAGACGAATGTGCTAGAAACTATAAAGCAAAAAAATGTCCCGCAGCCTAGTCTTGCCTTGCCTGTCTTTGCCTGTCCTTGCCTTGCCTTATTTCCTTCTCATCCTGTTCTCTGTCCCATCCTCTCTCACTAACCCCTCAGCATGTCTCTTCTTTCCTTTTCTCTCACTCTCCTGCTTCCTGCCTCTTTTCTTGCAATTCCTCCATCTCACTCCTGCAGCCCAACACTACTTTTTATTCTTCCTTCCCTTTCTCCTGCTCCCTTCGCTTTCTCCCTCTCTCCCATATCTTGCTCCCCGACTTGTCTCTGGGAGACTTTGGGCCAAATTGGCCCCACGTCTGGGCATTGTTTGACAAGTTTTCAGAGGCCTGGCTGGTGAGAGCAGGGACAGCAGGCAGTGACAGGCCCGGGGCTGACAGGCTCCCCATCCCCTCGGGGGCGCCTGGCTGCCACACCCACCTGACATAGAACCTTTGTCACAATGCCCGCTACCGTGGCGAGGATGCGGTGACTCTGCAGGTGACAGGGACACTGCAGGACTTGGTGTCAGCTCAGCAATATCTCACTTCCCCAAAGAAGCGGAATTCTGCAAATTGCTGCCTTTGCTCTTGAAAGGATGTCATCAGGTGGGTGTTTTGGTGTCATACACTGAAAACAGAGCAGAAACTGTGAAATATTCCCATGATATGCATGGTCCCTGCCCCAAAGCACCATGACTCAGCCTAAGGAGATCTGCAGCTTATTTTTTTGTACTGCCAGCAGATTGTGGAAGTACAGTATAAAAGCCATCCTTATGGAGAGATCTTCGTATTTTAGGCTTAGCCTAAGTGTCTCAAGTAGCTGGGGTTTTTGCTTGGGCCTAATCCATACGGTCTTATGGCTTTCCTCCTAGTCTGAAGACGAATGTGCTAGAAACTATAAAGCAAAAAAATGTCCCGCAGCCTAGCCTTGCCTTGCCTGTCCTTGCCTGTCCTTGCCTGTCTTTGCCTTGCCTTATTTCCTTCTCATCCTGTTCTCTGTCCCATCCTCTCTCACTAACCTTTCGTCTCGCTGCATGTCTCTTCTTTCCTTTTCTCTCACTCTCCTGCTTCCTGCCTCTTTTCTTGCAATTCTTCCATCTCACTCCTGCAGCCCAACACTCCTTTATATTCTTCCTTCCCTTTCTCCTGCTCCCTTCACTTTCTCCCTCTGTCCCATATCTTGCTCCCCGACTTGTCTCATGGAGACGTTGGGCCAAATTGGCCCCACGTCTGGGCATGGTTTGACAAGTTTTCAGAGGCCTGGCTGGTGACAGCAGGACCAGCAGGCAGTGACAGGCCCGGGGCTGACAGGCTCCCCGTCCCCTTGGGGGCACCTGGCTGCTACACCCAGCTGACATTGAACCTTTGTCACAATGCCCGCTACCGTGGCGAGGATGCGGTGACTCTGCAGGTGACAGGGACACTGCAGGACTTGGTGTCAGCTCAGCAATATCTCACTTCCCCAAAGAAGCGGAATTCTGCAAATTGCTGCCTTTGCTCTTGAAAGGATGTCATCAGGTGGGTGTTTTGGTGTAATACACTGAAAACAGAGCAGAAACTGTGAAATATTCCCATGATATGCATGGTCCCTGCCACAAAGCACCATGACTCAGCCTAAGGAGATCTGCAGCTTATTTTTTTGTACTGCCAGCAGATTGTGGAAGTACAGTATAAAAGCCATCCTTATGGAGAGATCTTCGTATTTTAGGCTTAGCCTAAGTGTCTCAAGTAGCTGGGGTTTTTGCTTGGGCCTAATCCATACGGTCTTATGGCTTTCCTCCTAGTCTGAAGACGAATGTGCTAGAAACTATAAAGCAAAAAAATGTCCCGCAGCCTAGCCTTGCCTTGCCTGTCCTTGCCTGTCCTTGCCTTGCCTTATTTCCTTCTCATCCTGTTCTCTGTCCCATCCTCTCTCACTAACCCCTCAGCATGTCTCTTCTTTCCTTTTCTCTCACTCTCCTGCTTCCTGCCTCTTTTCTTGCAATTCCTCCATCTCACTGCTGCAGCCCAACACTCCTTTTTATTCTTCCTTCCCTTTCTCCTGCTCCCTTCGCTTTCTCCCTCTCTCCCATATCTTGCTCCCCGACTTGTCTCTGGGAGACTTTGGGCCAAATTGGCCCCACGTCTGGGCATTGTTTGACAAGTTTTCAGAGGCCTGGCTGGTGAGAGCAGGGACAGCAGACAGTGACAGGCCCGGGGCTGACAGGCCCCTCATCCCCTAGGGGGCGCCTGGCTGCCACACCCAGCTGACATAGAACCTTTGTCACAATGCCCGCTACCGTGGCGAGGATGCGGTGACTCTGCAGGTGACAGGGACACTGCAGGACTTGGTGTCAGCTCAGCAATATCTCACTTCCCCAAAGAAGCGGAATTCTGCAAATTGCTGCCTTTGCTCTTGAAAGGATGTCATCAGGTGGGTGTTTTGGTGTAATACACTGAAAACAGAGCAGAAACTGTGAAATATTCCCATGATATGCATGGTCCCTGCCCCAAAGCACCATGACTCAGCCCAAGGAGATCTGCAGCTTATTTTTTTGTACTGCCAGCAGATTGTGGAAGTACAGTATAAAAGCCATCCTTATGGAGAGATCTTCGTATTTTAGGCTTAGCCTAAGTGTCTCAAGTAGCTGGGGTTTTTGCTTGGGCCTAATCCATACGGTCTTATGGCTTTCCTCCTAGTCTGAAGACGAATGTGCTAGAAACTATAAAGCAAAAAAATGTCCCGCAGCCTAGTCTTGCCTTGCCTGTCCTTGCCTGTCCTTGCCTTGCCTTATTTCCTTCTCATCCTGTTCTCTGTCCCATCCTCTCTCACTAACCCCTCAGCATGTCTCTTCTTTCCTTTTCTCTCACTCTCCTGCTTCCTGCCTCTTTTCTTGCAATTCCTCCATCTCACTCCTGCAGCCCAACACTACTTTTTATTCTTCCTTCCCTTTCTCCTGCTCCCTTCGCTTTCTCCCTCTCTCCCATATCTTGCTCCCCGACTTGTCTCTGGGAGACTTTGGGCCAAATTGGCCCCACGTCTGGGCATTGTTTGACAAGTTTTCAGAGGCCTGGCTTGTGAGAGCAGGGACAGCAGGCAGTGACAGGCCCGGGGCTGACAGGCTCCCCATCCCCTCGGGGGCGCCTGGCTGCCACACCCATCTGACATAGAACCTTTGTCACAATGCCCGCTACCGTGGCGAGGATGCGGTGACTCTGCAGGTGACAGGGACACTGCAGGACTTGGTGTCAGCTCAGCAATATCTCACTTCCCCAAAGAAGCGGAATTCTGCAAATTGCTGCCTTTGCTCTTGAAAGGATGTCATCAGGTGGGTGTTTTGGTGTCATACACTGAAAACAGAGCAGAAACTGTGAAATATTCCCATGATCTGCATGGTCCCTGCCCCAAAGCACCATGACTCAGCCTAAGGAGATCTGCAGCTTATTTTTTTGTACTGCCAGCAGATTGTGGAAGTACAGTATAAAAGCCATCCTTATGGAGAGATCTTCGTATTTTAGGCTTAGCCTAAGTGTCTCAAGTAGCTGGGGTTTTTGCTTGGGCCTAATCCATACGGTCTTATGGCTTTCCTCCTAGTCTGAAGACGGATGTGCTAGAAACTATAAAGCAAAAAAATGTCCCGCAGCCTAGCCTTGCCTTGCCTGTCCTTGCCTGTCCTTGCCTTGCCTTATTTCCTTCTCATCCTGTTCTCTGTCCCATCCTCTCTCACTAACCTTTCGTCTCGCTGCATGTCTCTTCTTTCCTTTTCTCTCACTCTCCTGCTTCCTGCCTCTTTTCTTGCAATTCCTCCATCTCACTCCTGCAGCCCAACACTCCTTTATATTCTTCCTTCCCTTTCTCCTGCTCCCTTCGCTTTCTCCCTCTCTCCCATATCTTGCTCCCCGACTTGTCTCTGGGAGACTTTGGGCCAAATTGGCCCCACGTCTGGGCATGGTTTGACAAGTTTTCAGAGGCCTGGCTGGTGAGATCAGAGCCAGCAGGCAGTGACAGGCCCGGGGCTGACAGGCCCCTCATCCCCTAGGGGGCGCCTGGCTGCCACACCCAGCTGACATAGAACCTTTGTCACAATGCCCGCTACCGTGGCGAGGATGCGGTGGCTCTGCAGGTGACAGGGACACTGCAGGACTTGGTGTCAGCTCAGCAATATCTCACTTCCCCAAAGAAGCGGAATTCTGCAAATTGCTGCCTTTGCTCTTGAAAGGATGTCATCAGGTGGGTGTTTTGGTGTAATACACTGAAAACAGAGCAGAAACTGTGAAATATTCCCGTGATATGCATGGTCCCTGCCCCAAAGCACCGTGACTCAGCCTAAGGAGATCTGCAGCTTATTTTTTTGTACTGCCAGCAGATTGTGGAAGTACAGTATAAAAGCCATCCTTATGGAGAGATCTTCGTATTTTAGGCTTAGCCTAAGTGTCTCAAGTAGCTGGGGTTTTTGCTTGGGCCTAATCCATACGGTCTTATGGCTTTCCTCCTAGTCTGAAGACGGATGTGCTAGAAACTATAAAGCAAAAAAATGTCCCGCAGCCTAGCCTTGCCTTGCCTGTCCTTGCCTGTCCTTGCCTTTCCTTATTTCCTTCTCATCCTGTTCTCTGTCCCATCCTCTCTCACTAACCTTTCGTCTCGCTGCATGTCTCTTCTTTCCTTTTCTCTCACTCTCCTGCTTCGTGCCTCTTTTCTTGCAATTCCTCCATCTCACTGCTGCAGCCCAACACTACTTTTTATTCTTCCTTCCCTTTCTCCTGCTCCCTTCGCTTTCTCCCTCTGTCCCATATCTTGCTCCCCGACTTGTCTCATGGAGACTTTGGCCAAATTGGCCCCACGTCTGGGCATGGTTTGACAAGTTTTCAGAGGCCTGGCTGGTGACAGCAGGGCCAGCAGGCAGTGACAGGCCCGGGGCTGACAGGCTCCCCATGCCCTAGGGGGCGCCTGGCTGCCACACCCAGCTGACATAGAACCTTTGTCACAATGCCCGCTACCGTGGCGAGGATGCGGTGACTCTGCATGTGACAGGGACACTGCAGGACTTGGTGTCAGCTCAGCAAATTCTCAATTCATCTAAGAAGCGGAATTCTGCAAATTGCTGCCTTTGCTCTTGAAAGGATGTCATCAGGTGGGTGTTTTGGTGTAAAACACTGAGAACAGAGCAGAAACTGTGAAATATTCCCATGATATGCATGGTCCCTGCCCCAAAGCACCATGACTCAGCCTAAGGAGATCTGCAGCTTATTTTTTTGTACTGCCAGCAGATTGTGGAAGTACAGTATAAAAGCCATCCTTATGGAGAGATCTTGGTATTTTAGGCTTAGTCTAAGTGTCTCAAGTAGCTGGGGTTTTTGCTTGGGCCTAATCCATACGGTCTTATGGCTTTCCTACTAGTCTGAAGACGAATGTGCTCTAAAGTATAAAGCAAAAAAATGTCCCACAGCCTAGCCTTGCCTTGCCTGTCCTTGCCTGTCCTTGCCTTGCCTTCTTTCCTTCTCATCCTGTTCTCTGTCCCATCCTCTCTCACTAACCTTTCGTCTCGCTGCATGTCTCTTCTTTCCTTTTCTCTCACTCTCCTGCTTCCTGCCTCTTCTTGCAATTCCTCCATCTCACCCCTGCAGCCCAACACTACTTTTTATTCTTCCTTCCCTTTCTCCTGCTCCCTTCGCTTTCTCCCTCTGTCCCATATCTTGCTCCCCGACTTGTCTGTTGGAGACTTTGGGCCAAATTGGCCCCACGTCTGGGCATGGTTTGACAAGTTTTCAGAGGCCTTGCTGGTGAGAGCAGGGACAGCAGGCAGTGACAGGCCCGGGGCTGACAGGCTCCCCATCCCCTAGGGGGCGCCTGGCTGCCACACCCAGCTGACATAGAACCTTTGTCACAATGCCCGCTACCGTGGCGAGGATGCGGTGACTCTGCAGGTGACAGGGACACTGCAGGACTTGGTGTCAGCTCAGCAATATCTCACTTCCCCAAAGAAGCGGAATTCTGCAAATTGCTGCCTTTGCTCTTGAAAGGATGTCATCAGGTGGGTGTTTTGGTGTAATACACTGAAAACAGAGCAGAAACTGTGAAATATTCCCATGATATGCATGGTCCCTGCCCCAAAGCACCATGACTCAGCCTAAGGAGATCTGCAGCTTATTTTTTTGTACTGCCAGCAGATTGTGGAAGTACAGTATAAAAGCCATCCTTATGGAGAGATCTTCGTATTTTAGGCTTAGCCTAAGTGTCTCAAGTAGCTGGGGTTTTTGCTTGGGCCTAATCCATACGGTCTTATGGCTTTCCTCCTAGTCTGAAGACGAATGTGCTAGAAACTATAAAGCAAAAAAATGTCCCGCAGCCTAGCCTTGCCTTGCCTGTCCTTGCCTGTCCTTGCCTTGCCTTATTTCCTTCTCATCCTGTTCTCTGTCCCATCCTCTCTCACTAACCTTTCGTCTCGCTGCATGTCTCTTCTTTCCTTTTCTCTCACTCTCCTGCTTCCTGCCTCTTTTCTTGCAATTCCTCCATCTCACTGCTGCAGCCCAACACTCCTTTTTATTCTTCCTTCCCTTTCTCCTGCTCCCTTTGCTTTCTCCCTCTGTCCCATATCTTGCTCCCCGACTTGTCTCTGGGAGTCTTTGGGCCAAATTGGCCCCACGTCTGGGCATGGTTTGACAAGTTTTCAGAGGCCTGGCTGGTGACAGCAGGGCCAGTAGGCAGTGACAGGCCAGGGGCTGACAGGCTCCCCATCCCCTCGGGGGCGCCTGGCTGCCACACCCAGCTGACATAGAACCTTTGTCACAATGCCCGCTACCGTGGCGAGGATGCGGTGACTCTGCAGGTGACAGGGACACTGCAGGACTTGGTGTCAGCTCAGCAATATCTCACTTCCCCAAAGAAGCGGAATTCTGCAAATTGCTGCCTTTGCTCTTGAAAGGATGTCATCAGGTGGGTGTTTTGGTGTCATACACTGAAAACAGAGCAGAAACTGTGAAATATTCCCATGATATGCATGGTCCCTGCCCCAAAGCACCATGACTCAGCCTAAGGAGATCTGCAGCTTATTTTTTTGTACTGCCAGCAGATTGTGGAAGTACAGTATAAAAGCCATCCTTATGGAGAGATCTTCGTATTTTAGGCTTAGCCTAAGTGTCTCAAGTAGCTGGGGTTTTTGCTTGGGCCTAATCCATACGGTCTTATGGCTTTCCTCCTAGTCTGAAGACGGATGTGCTAGAAACTATAAAGCAAAAAAATGTCCCGCAGCCTAGCCTTGCCTTGCCTGTCCTTGCCTGTCCTTGCCTTGCCTTATTTCCTTCTCATCCTGTTCTCTGTCCCATCCTCTCTCACTAACCTTTCGTCTCGCTGCATGTCTCTTCTTTCCTTTTCTCTCACTCTCCTGCTTCCTGCCTCTTTTCTTGCAATTCCTCCATCTCACTCCTGCAGCCCAACACTCCTTTATATTCTTCCTTCCCTTTCTCCTGCTCCCTTCGCTTTCTCCCTCTCTCCCATATCTTGCTCCCCGACTTGTCTCTGGGAGACTTTGGGCCAAATTGGCCCCACGTCTGGGCATGGTTTGACAAGTTTTCAGAGGCCTGGCTGGTGACAGCAGGGACAGCAGGCAGTGACAGGCCCGGGGCTGACAGGCCCCTCATCCCCTAGGGGGCGCCTGGCTGCCACACCCAGCTGACATAGAACCTTTGTCACAATGCCCGCTACCGTGGCGAGGATGCGGTGACTCTGCAGGTGACAGGGACACTGCAGGACTTGGTGTCAGCTCAGCAATATCTCACTTCCCCAAAGAAGCGGAATTCTGCAAATTGCTGCCTTTGCTCTTGAAAGGATGTCATCAGGTGGGTGTTTTGGTGTAATACACTGAAAACAGAGCAGAAACTGTGAAATATTCCCATGATATGCATGGTCCCTGCCCCAAAGCACCATGACTCAGCCTAAGGAGATCTGCAGCTTATTTTTTTGTACTGCCAGCAGATTGTGGAAGTACAGTATAAAAGCCATCCTTATGGAGAGATCTTCGTATTTTAGGCTTAGTCTAAGTGTCTCAAGTAGCTGGGGTTTTTGCTTGGGCCTAATCCATACGGTCTTATGGCTTTCCTCCTAGTCTGAAGACGAATGTGCTAGAAACTATAAAGCAAAAAAATGTCCCGCAGCCTAGCCTTGCCTTGCCTGTCCTTGCCTGTCCTTGCCTTGACTTATTTCCTTCTCATCCTGTTCTCTGTCCCATCCTCTCTCACTAACACCTCGGCATGTCTCTTCTTCCTTTTCTCTCACTCTCCTGCTTCCTGCCTCTTTTCTTGCAATTCCTCCATCTCAGTCCTGCAGCCCAACACTCCTTTTTATTCTTCCTTCCCTTTCTCCTGCTCCCTTCGCTTTCTCCCTCTGTCCCATATCTTGCTCTCCGACTTGTCTCTGGGAGACTTTGGGCCAAATTGGCCCCACGTCTGGGCATGGTTTGACAAGTTTTCAGAGGCCTGTCTGGTGAGAGCAGGGACAGCAGGCAGTGACAGGCCCGGGGCTGACAGGCTCCCCATCCCCTAGGGGGCGCCTGGCTGCCACACCCAGCTGACATAGAACCTTTGTCACAATGCCCGCTACCGTGGCGAGGATGCGGTGACTCTGCAGGTGACAGGGACACTGCAGGACTTGGTGTCAGCTCAGCAATATCTCACTTCCCCAAAGAAGCGGAATTCTGCAAATTGCTGCCTTTGCTCTTGAAAGGATGTCATCAGGTGGGTGTTTTGGTGTCATACACTGAAAACAGAGCAGAAACTGTGAAATATTCCCATGATATGCATGGTCCCTGCCCCAAAGCACCATGACTCAGCCTAAGGAGATTTGCAGCTTATTTTTTTGTACTGCCAGCAGATTGTGGAAGTACAGTATAAAAGCCATCCTTATGGAGAGATCTTCGTATTTTAGGCTTAGCCTAAGTGTCTCAAGTAGCTGGGGTTTTTGCTTGGGCCTAATCCATACGGTCTTATGGCTTTCCTCCTAGTCTGAAGACGAATGTGCTAGAAACTATAAAGCAAAAAAATGTCCCGCAGCCTAGCCTTGCCTTGCCTGTCCTTGCCTGTCCTTGCCTTGCCTTATTTCCTTCTCATCCTGTTCTCTGTCCCATCCTCTCTCACTAACCTTTCGTCTCGCTGCATGTCTCTTCTTTCCTTTTCTCTCACTCTCCTGCTTCCTGCCTCTTTTCTTGCAATTCCTCCATCTCACTCCTGCAGCCCAACACTCCTTTTTATTCTTCCTTCCCTTTCTCCTGCTCCCTTTGCTTTCTCCCTCTGTCCCATATCTTGCTCCCCGACATGTCTCTGGGAGTCTTTGGGCCAAATTGGCCCCACATCTGGGCATGGTTTGACAAGTTTTCAGAGGCCTGTCTGGTGAGAGCAGGGACAGCAGGCAGTGACAGACCCAGGGCTGACAGGCCCCTCATCCCCTAGGGGGCGCCTGGCTGCCGCACCCAGCTGACATAGAACCTTTGTCACAATGCCCGCTACCGTGGCGAGGATGCGGTGGCTCTGCAGGTGACAGGGACACTGCAGGACTTGGTGTCAGCTCAGCAATATCTCACTTCCCCAAAGAAGCGGAATCCTGCAAATTGCTGCCTTTGCTCTTGAAAGGATGTCATCAGGTGGGTGTTTTGGTGTAATACACTGAAAACAGAGCAGAAACTGTGAAATATTCCCATGATATGCATGGTCCCTGCCCCAAAGCACCATGACTCAGCCTAAGGAGATCTGCAGCTTATTTTTTTGTACTGCCAGCAGATTGTGGAAGTACAGTATAAAAGCCATCCTTATGGAGAGATCTTCGTATTTTAGGCTTAGCCTAAGTGTCTCAAGTAGCTGGGGTTTTTGCTTGGGCCTAATCCATACGGTCTTATGGCTTTCCTCCTAGTCTGAAGACGGATGTGCTAGAAACTATAAAGCAAAAAAATGTCCCGCAGCCTAGCCTTGCCTTGCCTGTCCTTGCCTGTCCTTGCCTTGCCTTATTTCCTTCTCATCCTGTTCTCTGTCCCATCCTCTCTCACTAACCTTTCGTCTCGCTGCATGTCTCTTCTTTCCTTTTCTCTCACTCTCCTGCTTCCTGCCTCTTTTCTTGCAATTCCTCCATCTCAGTCCTGCAGCCCAACACTCCTTTTTATTCTTCCTTCCCTTTCTCCTGCTCCCTTCGCTTTCTCCCTCTGTCCCATATCTTGCTCTCCGACTTGTCTCTGGGAGACTTTGGGCCAAATTGGCCCCACGTCTGGGCATGGTTTGACAAGTTTTCAGAGGCCTGTCTGGTGAGAGCAGGGACAGCAGGCAGTGACAGGCCCGGGGCTGACAGGCTCCCCATCCCCTAGGGGGCGCCTGGCTGCCACACCCAGCTGACATAGAACCTTTGTCACAATGCCCGCTACCGTGGCGAGGATGCGGTGACTCTGCAGGTGACAGGGACACTGCAGGACTTGGTGTCAGCTCAGCAATATCTCACTTCCCCAAAGAAGCGGAATTCTGCAAATTGCTGCCTTTGCTCTTGAAAGGATGTCATCAGGTGGGTGTTTTGGTGTCATACACTGAAAACAGAGCAGAAACTGTGAAATATTCCCATGATATGCATGGTCCCTGCCCCAAAGCACCATGACTCAGCCTAAGGAGATTTGCAGCTTATTTTTTTGTACTGCCAGCAGATTGTGGAAGTACAGTATAAAAGCCATCCTTATGGAGAGATCTTCGTATTTTAGGCTTAGCCTAAGTGTCTCAAGTAGCTGGGGTTTTTGCTTGGGCCTAATCCATACGGTCTTATGGCTTTCCTCCTAGTCTGAAGACGAATGTGCTAGAAACTATAAAGCAAAAAAATGTCCCGCAGCCTAGCCTTGCCTTGCCTGTCCTTGCCTGTCCTTGCCTTGCCTTATTTCCTTCTCATCCTGTTCTCTGTCCCATCCTCTCTCACTAACCTTTCGTCTCGCTGCATGTCTCTTCTTTCCTTTTCTCTCACTCTCCTGCTTCCTGCCTCTTTTCTTGCAATTCCTCCATCTCACTCCTGCAGCCCAACACTCCTTTTTATTCTTCCTTCCCTTTCTCCTGCTCCCTTTGCTTTCTCCCTCTGTCCCATATCTTGCTCCCCGACATGTCTCTGGGAGTCTTTGGGCCAAATTGGCCCCACATCTGGGCATGGTTTGACAAGTTTTCAGAGGCCTGTCTGGTGAGAGCAGGGACAGCAGGCAGTGACAGGCCCGGGGCTGACAGGCTCCCCATCCCCTCGGGGGCGCCTGGCTGCCACACCCAGCTGACATAGAACCTTTGTCACAATGCCCGCTACCGTGGCGAGGATGCGGTGACTCTGCAGGTGACAGGGACACTGCAGGACTTGGTGTCAGCTCAGCAATATCTCACTTCCCCAAAGAAGCGGAATTCTGCAAATTGCTGCCTTTGCTCTTGAAAGGATGTCATCAGGTGGGTGTTTTGGTGTAATACACTGAAAACAGAGCAGAAACTGTGAAATATTCCCATGATATGCATGGTCCCTGCCCCAAAGCACCATGACTCAGCCTAAGGAGATCTGCAGCTTATTTTTTTGTACTGCCAGCAGATTGTGGAAGTACAGTATAAAAGCCATCCTTATGGAGAGATCTTCGTATTTTAGGCTTAGCCTAAGTGTCTCAAGTAGCTGGGGTTTTTGCTTGGGCCTAATCCATACGGTCTTATGGCTTTCCTCCTAGTCTGAAGACGGATGTGCTAGAAACTATAAAGCAAAAAAATGTCCCGCAGCCTAGCCTTGCCTTGCCTGTCCTTGCCTGTCCTTGCCTTGCCTTATTTCCTTCTCATCCTGTTCTCTGTCCCATCCTCTCTCACTAACCTTTCGTCTCGCTGCATGTCTCTTCTTTCCTTTTCTCTCACTCTCCTGCTTCCTGCCTCTTTTCTTGCAATTCCTCCATCTCACTCCTGCAGCCCAACACTCCTTTATATTCTTCCTTCCCTTTCTCCTGCTCCCTTCGCTTTCTCCCTCTCTCCCATATCTTGCTCCCCGACTTGTCTCTGGGAGACTTTGGGCCAAATTGGCCCCACGTCTGGGCATGGTTTGACAAGTTTTCAGAGGCCTGGCTGGTGAGAGCAGGGACAGCAGGCAGTGACAGACCCAGGGCTGACAGGCCCCTCATCCCCTAGGGGGCGCCTGGCTGCCGCACCCAGCTGACATAGAACCTTTGTCACAATGCCCGCTACCGTGGCGAGGATGCGGTGGCTCTGCAGGTGACAGGGACACTGCAGGACTTGGTGTCAGCTCAGCAATATCTCACTTCCCCAAAGAAGCGGAATCCTGCAAATTGCTGCCTTTGCTCTTGAAAGGATGTCATCAGGTGGGTGTTTTGGTGTAATACACTGAAAACAGAGCAGAAACTGTGAAATATTCCCATGATATGCATGGTCCCTGCCCCAAAGCACCATGACTCAGCCTAAGGAGATCTGCAGCTTATTTTTTTGTACTGCCAGCAGATTGTGGAAGTACAGTATAAAAGCCATCCTTATGGAGAGATCTTCGTATTTTAGGCTTAGCCTAAGTGTCTCAAGTAGCTGGGGTTTTTGCTTGGGCCTAATCCATACGGTCTTATGGCTTTCCTCCTAGTCTGAAGACGGATGTGCTAGAAACTATAAAGCAAAAAAATGTCCCGCAGCCTAGCCTTGCCTTGCCTGTCCTTGCCTGTCCTTGCCTTGCCTTATTTCCTTCTCATCCTGTTCTCTGTCCCATCCTCTCTCACTAACCTTTCGTCTCGCTGCATGTCTCTTCTTTCCTTTTCTCTCACTCTCCTGCTTCCTGCCTCTTTTCTTGCAATTCCTCCATCTCACTCCTGCAGCCCAGCACTACTTTTTATTCTTCCTTCCCTTTCTCCTGCTCCCTTCGCTTTCTCCCTCTCTCCCATATCTTGCTCCCCGACTTGTCTCTGGGAGACTTTGGGCCAAATTGGCCCCACGTCTGGGCATGGTTTGACAAGTTTTCAGAGGCCTGTCTGGTGAGAGCAGGGACAGCAGGCAGTGACAGGCCCGGGGCTGACAGGCTCCCCATCCCCTCGGGGGCGCCTGGCTGCCACACCCAGCTGACATAGAACCTTTGTCACAATGCCCGCTACCGTGGCGAGGATGCGGTGACTCTGCAGGTGACAGGGACACTGCAGGACTTGGTGTCAGCTCAGCAATATCTCACTTCCCCAAAGAAGCGGAATTCTGCAAATTGCTGCCTTTGCTCTTGAAAGGATGTCATCAGGTGGGTGTTTTGGTGTAATACACTGAAAACAGAGCAGAAACTGTGAAATATTCCCATGATATGCATGGTCCCTGCCCCAAAGCACCATGACTCAGCCTAAGGAGATCTGCAGCTTATTTTTTTGTACTGCCAGCAGATTGTGGAAGTACAGTATAAAAGCCATCCTTATGGAGAGATCTTCGTATTTTAGGCTTAGCCTAAGTGTCTCAAGTAGCTGGGGTTTTTGCTTGGGCCTAATCCATACGGTCTTATGGCTTTCCTCCTAGTCTGAAGACGGATGTGCTAGAAACTATAAAGCAAAAAAATGTCCCGCAGCCTAGCCTTGCCTTGCCTGTCCTTGCCTGTCCTTGCCTTGCCTTATTTCCTTCTCATCCTGTTCTCTGTCCCATCCTCTCTCACTAACCTTTCGTCTCGCTGCATGTCTCTTCTTTCCTTTTCTCTCACTCTCCTGCTTCCTGCCTCTTTTCTTGCAATTCCTCCATCTCACTCCTGCAGCCCAACACTCCTTTATATTCTTCCTTCCCTTTCTCCTGCTCCCTTCGCTTTCTCCCTCTCTCCCATATCTTGCTCCCCGACTTGTCTCTGGGAGACTTTGGGCCAAATTGGCCCCACGTCTGGGCATGGTTTGACAAGTTTTCAGAGGCCTGGCTGGTGAGAGCAGGGACAGCAGGCAGTGACAGACCCAGGGCTGACAGGCCCCTCATCCCCTAGGGGGCGCCTGGCTGCCACACCCAGCTGACATAGAACCTTTGTCACAATGCCCGCTACCGTGGCGAGGATGCGGTGGCTCTGCAGGTGACAGGGACACTGCAGGACTTGGTGTCAGCTCAGCAATATCTCACTTCCCCAAAGAAGCGGAATCCTGCAAATTGCTGCCTTTGCTCTTGAAAGGATGTCATCAGGTGGGTGTTTTGGTGTAATACACTGAAAACAGAGCAGAAACTGTGAAATATTCCCATGATATGCATGGTCCCTGCCCCAAAGCACCATGACTCAGCCTAAGGAGATCTGCAGCTTATTTTTTTGTACTGCCAGCAGATTGTGGAAGTACAGTATAAAAGCCATCCTTATGGAGAGATCTTCGTATTTTAGGCTTAGCCTAAGTGTCTCAAGTAGCTGGGGTTTTTGCTTGGGCCTAATCCATACGGTCTTATGGCTTTCCTCCTAGTCTGAAGACGGATGTGCTAGAAACTATAAAGCAAAAAAATGTCCCGCAGCCTAGCCTTGCCTTGCCTGTCCTTGCCTGTCCTTGCCTTGCCTTATTTCCTTCTCATCCTGTTCTCTGTCCCATCCTCTCTCACTAACCTTTCGTCTCGCTGCATGTCTCTTCTTTCCTTTTCTCTCACTCTCCTGCTTCCTGCCTCTTTTCTTGCAATTCCTCCATCTCACTCCTGCAGCCCAACACTACTTTTTATTCTTCCTTCCCTTTCTCCTGCTCCCTTTGCTTTCTCCCTCTGTCCCATATCTTGCTCCCCGACTTGTCTCTGGGAGTCTTTGGGCCAAATTGGCCCCACGTCTGGGCATGGTTTGACAAGTTTTCAGAGGCCTGGCTGGTGACAGCAGGGCCAGTAGGCAGTGACAGGCCCTGGGCTGACAGGCTCCCCATCCCCTCGGGGGCGCCTGGCTGCCACACCCAGCTGACATAGAACCTTTGTCACAATGCCCGCTACCGTGGCGAGGATGCGGTGACTCTGCACGTGACAGGGACACTGCAGGACTTGGTGTCAGCTCAGCAATATCTCACTTCCCCAAAGAAGCGGAATTCTGCAAATTGCTGCCTTTGCTCTTGAAAGGATGTCATCAGGTGGGTGTTTTGGTGTAATACACTGAAAACAGAGCAGAAACTGTGAAATATTCCCCTGATATGCATGGTCCCTGCCCCAAAGCACCATGACTCAGCCTAAGGAGATCTGCAGCTTATTTTTTTGTACTGCCAGCAGATTGTGGAAGTACAGTATAAAAGCCATCCTTATGGAGAGATCTTCGTATTTTAGGCTTAGCCTAAGTGTCTCAAGTAGCTGGGGTTTTTGCTTGGGCCTAATCCATACGGTCTTATGGCTTTCCTCCTAGTCTGAAGACGGATGTGCTAGAAACTATAAAGCAAAAAAATGTCCCGCAGCCTAGCCTTGCCTTGCCTGTCCTTGCCTGTCCTTGCCTTGCCTTATTTCCTTCTCATCCTGTTCTCTGTCCCATCCTCTCTCACTAACCTTTCGTCTCGCTGCATGTCTCTTCTTTCCTTTTCTCTCACTCTCCTGCTTCCTGCCTCTTTTCTTGCAATTCCTCCATCTCACCCCTGCAGCCCAACACTACTTTTTATTCTTCCTTCCCTTTCTCCTGCTCCCTTCGCTTTCTCCCTCTGTCCCATATCTTGCTCCCCGACTTGTCTCTTGGAGACTTTGGGCCAAATTGGCCCCACGTCTGGGCATGGTTTGACAAGTTTTCAGAGGCCTTTCTGGTGAGAGCAGGGACAGCAGGCAGTGACAGGCCCGGGGCTGACAGGCTCCCCATCCCCTAGGGGGCGCCTGGCTGCCACACCCAGCTGACATAGAACCTTTGTCACAATGCCCGCTACCGTGGCGAGGATGCGGTGACTCTGCAGGTGACAGGGACACTGCAGGACTTGGTGTCAGCTCAGCAATATCTCACTTCCCCAAAGAAGCGGAATTCTGCAAATTGCTGCCTTTGCTCTTGAAAGGATGTCATCAGGTGGGTGTTTTGGTGTAATACACTGAAAACAGAGCAGAAACTGTGAAATATTCCCATGATATGCATGGTCCCTGCCCCAAAGCACCATGACTCAGCCTAAGGAGATCTGCAGCTTATTTTTTTGTACTGCCAGCAGATTGTGGAAGTACAGTATAAAAGCCATCCTTATGGAGAGATCTTCGTATTTTAGGCTTAGCCTAAGTGTCTCAAGTAGCTGGGGTTTTTGCTTGGGCCTAATCCATACGGTCTTATGGCTTTCCTCCTAGTCTGAAGACGGATGTGCTAGAAACTATAAAGCAAAATAATGTCCCGCAGCCTAGCCTTGCCTTGCCTGTCCTTGCCTGTCCTTGCCTTGCCTTATTTCCTTCTCATCCTGTTCTCTGTCCCATCCTCTCTCACTAACCTTTCGTCTCGCTGCATGTCTCTTCTTTCCTTTTCTCTCACTCTCCTGCTTCCTGCCTCTTTTCTTGCAATTCCTCCATCTCACTCCTGCAGCCCAACACTACTTTTTATTCTTCCTTCCCTTTCTCCTGCTCCCTTCGCTTTCTCCCTCTCTCCCATATCTTGCTCCCCGACTTGTCTCTGGGAGACTTTGGGCCAAATTGGCCCCACGTCTGGGCATGGTTTGACAAGTTTTCAGAGGCCTGGCTGGTGACAGCAGGGACAGCAGGCAGTGACAGGCCCGGGGCTGACAGGCCCCTCATCCCCTAGGGGGCGCCTGGCTGCCACACCCAGCTGACATAGAACCTTTGTCACAATGCCCGCTACCGTGGCGAGGATGCGGTGACTCTGCAGGTGACAGGGACACTGCAGGACTTGGTGTCAGCTCAGCAATATCTCACTTCCCCAAAGAAGCGGAATTCTGCAAATTGCTGCCTTTGCTCTTGAAAGGATGTCATCAGGTGGGTGTTTTGGTGTCATACACTGAAAACAGAGCAGAAACTGTGAAATATTCCCATGATATGCATGGTCCCTGCCCCAAAGCACCATGACTCAGCCTAAGGAGATCTGCAGCTTATTTTTTTGTACTGCCAGCAGATTGTGGAAGTACAGTATAAAAGCCATCCTTATGGAGAGATCTTCGTATTTTAGGCTTAGCCTAAGTGTCTCAAGTAGCTGGGGTTTTTGCTTGGGCCTAATCCATACGGTCTTATGGCTTTCCTCCTAGTCTGAAGACGAATGTGCTAGAAACTATAAAGCAAAAAAATGTCCCGCAGCCTAGCCTTGCCTTGCCTGTCCTTGCCTGTCCTTGCCTTGCCTTATTTCCTTCTCATCCTGTTCTCTGTCCCATCCTCTCTCACTAACCTTTCGTCTCGCTGCATGTCTCTTCTTTCCTTTTCTCTCACTCTCCTGCTTCCTGCCTCTTTTCTTGCAATTCCTCCATCTCACCCCTGCAGCCCAACACTACTTTTTATTCTTCCTTCCCTTTCTCCTGCTCCCTTCGCTTTCTCCCTCTGTCCCATATCTTGCTCCCCGACTTGTCTCTTGGAGACTTTGGGCCAAATTGGCCCCACGCCTGGGCATGGTTTGACAAGTTTTCAGAGGCCTTGCTGGTGAGAGCAGGGACAGCAGGCAGTGACAGGCCCGGGGCTGACAGGCCCCTCATCCCCTAGGGGGCGCCTGGCTGCCACACCCAGCTGACATAGAACCTTTGTCACAATGCCCGCTACCGTGGCGAGGATGCGGTGACTCTGCACGTGACAGGGACACTGCAGGACTTGGTGTCAGCTCAGCAATATCTCACTTCCCCAAAGAAGCGGAATTCTGCAAATTGCTGCCTTTGCTCTTGAAAGGATGTCATCAGGTGGGTGTTTTGGTGTAATACACTGAAAACAGAGCAGAAACTGTGAAATATTCCCATGATATGCATGGTCCCTGCCCCAAAGCACCATGACTCAGCCTAAGGAGATCTGCAGCTTATTTTTTTGTACTGCCAGCAGATTGTGGAAGTACAGTATAAAAGCCATCCTTATGGAGAGATCTTCGTATTTTAGGCTTAGCCTAAGTGTCTCAAGTAGCTGGGGTTTTTGCTTGGGCCTAATCCATACGGTCTTATGGCTTTCCTCCTAGTCTGAAGACGGATGTGCTAGAAACTATAAAGCAAAAAAATGTCCCGCAGCCTAGCCTTGCCTTGCCTGTCCTTGCCTGTCCTTGCCTTGCCTTATTTCCTTCTCATCCTGTTCTCTGTCCCATCCTCTCTCACTAACCTTTCGTCTCGCTGCATGTCTCTTCTTTCCTTTTCTCTCACTCTCCTGCTTCCTGCCTCTTTTCTTGCAATTCCTCCATCTCACTCCTGCAGCCCAACACTCCTTTATATTCTTCCTTCCCTTTCTCCTGCTCCCTTCGCTTTCTCCCTCTGTCCCATATCTTGCTCCCCGACTTGTCTCTTGGAGACTTTGGGCCAAATTGGCCCCACGTCTGGGCATGGTTTGACAAGTTTTCAGAGGCCTGTCTGGTGAGAGCAGGGACAGCAGGCAGTGACAGGCCCGGGGCTGACAGGCTCCCCATCCCCTAGGGGGCGTCTGGCTGCCACACCCAGCTGACATAGAACCTTTGTCACAATGCCCGCTACCGTGGCGAGGATGCGGTGACTCTGCAGGTGACAGGGACACTGCAGGACTTGGTGTCAGCTCAGCAATATCTCACTTCCCCAAAGAAGCGGAATTCTGCAAATTGCTGCCTTTGCTCTTGAAAGGATGTCATCAGGTGGGTGTTTTGGTGTAATACACTGAAAACAGAGCAGAAACTGTGAAATATTCCCATGATATGCATGGTCCCTGCCCCAAAGCACCATGACTCAGCCTAAGGAGATCTGCAGCTTATTTTTTTGTACTGCCAGCAGATTGTGGAAGTACAGTATAAAAGCCATCCTTATGGAGAGATCTTCGTATTTTAGGCTTAGCCTAAGTGTCTCAAGTAGCTGGGGTTTTTGCTTGGGCCTAATCCATACGGTCTTATGGCTTTCCTCCTAGTCTGAAGACGAATGTGTGTCGGGGATTGGCTCAAGGAGCACAGACATGAGTCCACCAAGCAACTGTACGAGCAGAGCCCATTTTAGTTGACATAAGTTGGTCTTAGTTAGCTTGTCTATTAGGCCGTGGGAAAGGGGGGAACGGAAAAGTACTAACTAAGGCAGGGTCAGGATATTTTTGAAGAGATAAGAGTCAGAAGAATGTGGGATTCGCATAGCTAGCTAAACCCAAGTAGGTGGAGTAAGTAAATGTGCTTAGCCTATTAGATAGAGACAAGTATGCATAATTATGGTATTTGGTATAAATGCACGCCATCTCGGGCAATAAAGTTGAAGTATGCTTTATCACTCATATAGAGTCGGCTGCATTTCTTCCTCCGTCCGCTCGGGTCTGGAACTCTGATGGGATTTCTCTCTGCAATTGGCGCCCGAACCGGGGATCCGAAGCGGCAGATAGAAGCAAAAGGCGCCGGGAGAGCAGCGACCGGCGGGCAAGAGCGACCGAACACTGTGCTGCGGTTTGTCGACTCCGAAGCCTGAACCGACTGAATTTCGCCAGTGCTGGGCTACAGGAAACAAGGGCTGCAAGAGGTCTCTTAATTTAGCAAGAGGTACCGTACTAAAGTGATGAATAACGGAGAAATAGATTAAAAATGATGAATAACGGAGAAATATATAATAGAGAAACGGATTAAAAGTGATAGATAACAGAGAAACGGATTAAAAGTGATAGATAACAGAGAAACGGATTAAAAGTGATGAATAACGGAGAAACGGGTTAAAATGATGAATAACAGATAAATGGATTTAGAAGTAGCCCTAGATTTATTACAAAGCTTTTTAGAAAAGCGGGGGGTTGATTATAGTTGCGTTAAACAGCTAGCTGGTCTAGTAGCAACGGGGAAAACTAAGGGGTGTTTTCAGGATCCTGATTTATTGTTTGATGAAGGAGAGTGGAGGAAATTGGGGCATGTGTTGTGGGATATGGTCATAGACGAGGATAAAACAGCTAAGAAACTGATGAAACCGTGGAGGGAAGTAATTAATAATATTAAGCGTTATAAAGTGGAAAAGAATTTAGCCGCGGTAGCTTCACAGAAACTCGGCAAAATGGAGCCTTACGCTCCGCCGATGGAAACGGGCATATCTGCGTTATCAGCGAAGAACCTTAAAAGACTATTAACTTGGTGCAGAGGCAATAGGTATCCTGCTGACCTGTCAGGAGTTTTTCAAATAGAGACTTGGAAAAAGATGGGAACTGTGTTGTGGAAGGCAATTAGTCAACGCGAAAGATATATTCTCGGCCTTGTAACCATCTGGAAACTGATAAATACTACAGTGAAGCAATTAAAACCTGAAAAGACTGTTACGAGCATTAGTGACTCAAAACTTGAACTTTGGGACAGTATAGAGCAGAAATTATGGGATAAAGTCAGCAATGGAGATACAGAAGCTAAATCATTAGTAACTACATGGAAGCTTGAACGGTCTGCTGCTGCCGGAATTTTTGCAGCGTTGCAGCCTGATAAGTATCCTGAAAGTTGTGGTGAAGTTCACCCGGTTTGTGTCTGCGATACCCTCCCTATTCCATCCCCTGCTGTGCTTTCGGCACCCCCGATGGTTCAGCAGTCCGGGGCAGGGGGAGGAACAATGCCAAACGGTTAGCCTCCTGTACCATCATCTAACCCTGGTGAGAACAGCAAGTCCAGAGGATTGGTGTCAGACAACTTACTCAAAGAACCTGTGAAAGCTGAGAATGCTAAAGTCGTAAACAAGTGTACTATCAGTCCTTTTACCAATTTTACCAATCTGCTTTTCCTGCATTTTAACCCTCTAACTTCCACAAGAGAACAGAAGAAGTCACTGAAAATAGAACTGGACAACAGAACTGTGTGACAGATTAGATCAGCTAACAGCAAGTGAATCTGACAGTCGGCAATGTGGTCATGATAATCGTGACGGGAAAAAGGGTGCTCCTGGGGACTCAGGGTATAAAACTTAGAAGTTAAGGAAGCACTGGTTTTGGAATTAGCAGTAGAGAATGCTAAAGTTTGCTATCAACATGTTATTTGCGAGTTTTACAGTGCATATTATGTGCTGCTGTTTATTGCCTCTCTGAAAGTCAAGCAGCTTGTCAGGAATGTGAGTTAATTGTTTTACTGGTTGTTGTTAGAATTGTTTCTTTGTGGTATAAGTGCACCGTAAAACTTTCTCTCCACTTTTCCCACTCACGCTGCAAGCAGCCCTGTGCTTTTCCGTGGGGTCAGAAATTACTGTTTTCAGTTGTGTTCATAAAAAATCGGTATTGGGAGGTGTTTCAAAACATAGGGAAGCACTTGGAAATATGAGGAAAGAAGATCTTGTAAAATATTGTAATTAATGGTGGCTGCTGTGTAAGTTAAATGATTGGGAAAAGTGTCCGGGGAATAGAATCTTGAAGTATAACACCTTATTGAAATTTTTGTTGTTTTTAGGGCGAGAAGAGTAAGACAAAATAAATCCCTACAAGAGATCATTAAATCATTTCAGACAGCTGAGAGAGAGTTAACTGATAACATGCAGGTCACAGTAAACTTGCCGAAGTCTGCACAATGTTTTCCTTATTAGCCTGCTTTCTTTGTGGGTATCTGTTTAAGCATGTTGCAATTTTGGTAGGTCTTTGTTATATGGTACAGTAAGTTCACAGACTGTTAAATCATGAGAATCGGTTGACTCAAAAGGTGCGTTTTGTGATAGTACAAAAGATCATGAGTAATTTAGTTCCTTACTGCGTGAATGTGATGTTAAGATTTTATGTGTAGTAGCTGTTATATTTTTTCCTAGAGTACTAGCTTTATTCCAATATCCAGACTTGCGCAACTCTGTGACAGGCTGTCTCTCATCTCGGTGCGCTAAATTTGGCCTTTTTGTATGCACATCAAGTAAAGAATCCTGGTTTTAGAATAACAGTTGTAGCGCACCAGATGAGACACTAATAAAAGGCCTTGCCCAGTCCAGCTTGCTGCGGGGGGGGGGCGGATGCCAAATGGGGCTCCAGCGCGCACTGACCCATTTTGTCAGGGAGACCCAGAGGTATCTCCACCTGGCTGAGCAGTAAGCGGTTCAAGGTGCAATGCAAAAAATTGAAATATTGTCTTAAATTGGTGTAAGTGTGATCCATCTGCTTATTTGAACTTGGTATATGGTTTTCGTATCTGAGCTCAGTATTTTAGTTTGCATATTCATATTCGGTACCAAAAGAATCTTGTTTGGGGAGATAATTATAATGGGAACCGGTTCCACTGCTAAAATTCCACCTTGCTCCCCCTTAGGATGCATCCTTACACATTAAAGTAATCGCTTATATTGTTAGAAAAGCATTTAAATTGTTAAAATACTATGATAGATGTGAACTTGGGGTATTGTATGAAGTTATGAAGTTGTATTTAAAGGTTGCTGGAATGTGAACTGATTTGGATCTAGGACAATAGAATAATGGATTTATGTTTATTATACTGGTTTATACTGTTTTTTTTGACATCTCTAAATTGTAAAAGGTAAATGGAGCTAAGGAATGTGACTATTGCTGAGCTACTTGAAATTGCATATAAAGTGTATTATGGCTGAAATGAAATGGGAAAACAAAAGAGCAAAATATCCCAGGCCTGTGTGCAGCTCATTGTAACTGAGAAGTTTCCCAGAGCCTCCTACTTCGTACCAGCCAGTATGCCAGCTGCGTGACCCTGGTTATATCTACACTGCACAGAAAGAAAAAACAACTGGAAAAACCTGGCTGCCTGCTTTTAAAGCAGTGAAAGGGGGGGTTCTCTCTCCCCCCACTGCAGCGATGTAATAGAATGGAGCCGTTCGAGGGTGAAGTTTAAAGGCATCCTGAGCAGACCCATAGTTTTAATTAAACTGGACAATTAAACCAAAAATTTGTTGATGGACTTATCCTATGGTAATTAATTGTACGAGACTTCTTAGTAAATTCACCATGCTAGTTTTTGAGGGCATGGGAGACAACGAAAGAAAGGCCGTTTTTTGAGACAAACGGAATGCCAGATATGGAACAAAGTTTTAATACGTGAATTCTTGTATTTGCCTAAAAGTCCTATACCTCTCTTGGGTCAGGATTTGTTAAGTAAATTGTAAGCTCAAATAACGTTTTCTGAGAATTCTGTTTAGTTGCATATCCTACAAGAAGGTGCTTGGATGGTGCAGATCTGCTTGTGCAAGTAAGAAATCTTCAAGGAACTTTTGAATGCTGTATTTCCACTAGTATTAACAGCCAATGTTTTTGATAAAGCAAATACTACACTGAGAAATCTGAAACAGGACTTCAATCCGGTAAGGGAAAACAATATCCAATAAATATGACAGCCAAAATGGAGTTAGAAACTTTGAGGGATGAATTTATGACAACTTTACAGGATGACTGCATTTGATTGGACTTACAGATTTGTCTATGAAACAACCTGTGGCTATTGTGGGACAGTATGATGAGAATGCTAACAGACTAATATACCAATTGTCACTCTGATCAAGAAAATGCAGGGAATGAATTTAAGGCCATGATCCTTTTGTCATATATGTACCATTTGCGAAATTTAAGGAGCCTCTGAATTTGATTTGCGATTTTGAGTACGTAGTCAAGATCCAACGCACGTATCTGATTCTGAACTGTGTTTTTGTTTTGTTTTGTTTGTTTTGTTTTGTTTTGTTTTTTAAACAAAAAGGGGAATTGTCAAAAGGATTGTATGTGATGAATCACTTGTATCTAAGTGGTACAGCCTAAATTTGCCCTGTGATGAAACACTTTGTAACTATGACCCAAAACCATGCTAAATCAGAAAGAACCTGCATTAGTTATGGTCAAATCACTAGTTAACGTTCAATGGAAAAGGCCACACCAATTGATAACCTGGGGGAGAGGTTATGCTTATGTTTTTACAGATCAAGAGCTGCAATGGTTGCCAGCACGAAACGTGAAACCTGTGTTATCTTCCTGACAATGATTGTTGCAGCTGCTGTGTTTTGGATGCCTGCACAGACAAAGACTAACATGTGGATTACTTTAGCCAACATGACTGACCATCTATATGCCTAACTACGATGTCTCTGGAAAAAACGTTCCACACATGCTTGGTTGGTGTCTTCCTTGATGACTACAGCAGCATCACACGACTGTTTCAAATAGTGGTTGATGCAGAGGCATTGCAACGAACTGTAATAATACTAACATGGCACTTTGGATTAATTGCCACCTGGAAGCAGACGTCGAACCACAGGAACTGGAATTGCTGGCATCTATGCCCATGGATGCTTGTATTCAGCCGGTTTGTGAAAAGTGTCAGAACAGTATACAAGAACATGAATGGACAAAACTACAAAATGTTAATGCTACTCTTGGTGACTACAGAAATGAAACTCGACGGTGTAATGCTTCACAAAAGAATGCAAGGGATGTCATTGACAGCGACCCTAAAACCTCCTGTATGGTGTATTCTTGATCTGTGAAGATAGAGCCTGACCAGGAATTCCTTCTAACGCTGTTGGAGGACTGTGTATTTTGGGACTATTAACTCTCTTAACGTCCAATGTATCTATGATAATAGATCACAAAAGAGCAAGACGAGAAAAACACTTTTATGGATTTACAGAATAAGTCGAGATCCATCCACGAGGAGATTAAACAACTTACGGACCATTCACAGAAGATCAGAGAGGATGTAGGCCTCTTTGGCTTAGAGGGCCTCATGAACTGGTTTGGACTAGGAGGATGGGTAAAAGGGCTTTTGCAGAGTGCTCTGGCTCTCTTAATCATAGTAGTAGTTGCATTAATATGCTTGAGTTGTGCTATATCATGTATTAAGAAGATTTTAGAGCAGACACTTGGGCAGGCTCTGCTCATTAAAAAAAGAAAAAGGGGGAGATGTCGGGGATTTGCTCAAGGAGCACAGACATGAGTCCACCAAGCAACTGTACGAGCAGAGCCCATTTTAGTTGACATAAGTAGGCCTTAGTTAGCTTGTCTATTAGGCCGTGGGAAAGGGGGGAACGGAAAAGTACTAACTAAGGCAGGGTCAGGATATTTTTGAAGAGATAAGAGTCAGAAGAATGTGGGATGCGCATAGCTAGCTAAACCCAAGTAGGTGGAGTAAGTAAATGTGCTTAGCCTATTAGATAGAGACAAGTATGCATAATTATGGTATTTGGTATAAATGCACGCCATCTCGGGCAATAAAGTTGAAGTATGCTTTATCACTCATATAGAGTCGGCTGCATTTCTTCCTCCGTCCGCTCGGGTCTGGAACGCTGAAGGGATTTCTCTCTGCAAATGTGCTAGAAACTATAAAGCAAAAAAATGTCCCGCAGCCTAGCCTTGCCTTGCCTGTCCTTGCCTGTCCTTGCCTTGCCTTATTTCCTTCTCATCCTGTTCTCTGTCCCATCCTCTCTCACTAACCTTTCGTCTCGCTGCATGTCTCTTCTTTCCTTTTCTCTCACTCTCCTGCTTCCTGCCTCTTTTCTTGCAATTCCTCCATCTCACTCCTGCAGTCCAACACTACTTTTTATTCTTCCTTCCCTTTCTCCTGCTCCCTTCGCTTTCTCCCTCTGTCCCATATCTTGCTCCCCGACTTGTCTCTGGGAGACTTTGGGCCAAATTGGCCCCACGTCTGGGCATGGTTTGACAAGTTTTCAGAGGCCTGGCTGGTGACAGCAGGGCCAGTAGGCAGTGACAGGCCCGGGGCTGACAGGCTCCCCATCCCCTAGGGGGCGCCTGGCTGCCACACCCAGCTGACATAGAACCTTTGTCACAATGCCCGCTACCGTGGCGAGGATGCGGTGACTCTGCAGGTGACAGGGACACTGCAGGACTTGGTGTCAGCTCAGCAATATCTCACTTCCCCAAAGAAGCGGAATTCTGCAAATTGCTGCCTTTGCCCTTGAAAGGATGTCATCAGGTGGGTGTTTTGGTGTAATACACTGAAAACAGAGAGGAAACGTTGAAATATTCAAATGATATGCATGGTCCCTGCCCCAAAGCACCATGACTCAGCCTAAGGAGATCTGCAGCTTATTTTTTTGTACTGCCAGCAGATTGTGGAAGTACAGTATAAAAGCCATCCTTATGGAGAGATCTTCGTATTTTAGGCTTAGCCTAAGTGTCTCAAGTAGCTGGGGTTTTTGCTTGGGCCTAATCCATACGGTCTTATGGCTTTCCTCCTAGTCTGAAGACGGATGTGCTAGAAACTATAAAGCAAAAAAATGTCCCGCAGCCTAGCCTTGCCTTGCCTGTCCTTGCCTGTCCTTGCCTTGCCTTATTTCCTTCTCATCCTGTTCTCTGTCCCATCCTCTCTCACTAACCTTTCGTCTCGCTGCATGTCTCTTCTTTCCTTTTCTCTCACTCTCCTGCTTCCTGCCTCTTTTCTTACAATTCCTCCATCTCACTGCTGCAGCCCAACACTACTTTTTATTCTTCCTTCCCTTTCTCCTGCTACCTTCGCTTTCTCCCTCTGTCCCATATCTTGCTCCCCGACTTGTCTCTTGGAGACTTTGGGCCAAATTGGCCCCACGTCTGGGCATTGTTTGACAAGTTTTCAGAGGTCTGGCTGGTGAGAGAAGGGACAGCAGGCAGTGACAGGCCCGGGGCTGACAGGCTCCCCATCCCCAAGGGGGCGCCTGGCTGCCACACCCAGCTGACATAGAACCTTTGTCACAATGCCCGCTACCGTGGCGAGGATGCGGTGACTCTGCAGGTGACAGGGAGACTTCAGGACTTGGTGTCAGCTCAGCAATATCTCACTTCCCCAAAGAAGCGGAATTCTGCAAATTGCTGCCTTTGCTCTTGAAAGGATGTCATCAGGTGGGTGTTTTGGTGTAATACACTGAAAACAGAGCAGAAACTGTGAAATATTCCCATGATATGCATGGTCCCTGCCCCAAAGCACCATGACTCAGCCTAAGGAGATCTGCAGCTTATTTTTTTGTACTGCCAGCAGATTGTGGAAGTACAGTATAAAAGCCATCCTTATGGAGAGATCTTCGTATTTTAGGCTTAGCCTAAGTGTCTCAAGTAGCTGGGGTTTTTGCTTGGGCCTAATCCATACGGTCTTATGGCTTTCCTCCTAGTCTGAAGACGAATGTGCTAGAAACTATAAAGCAAAAAAATGTCCCGCAGCCTAGCCTTGCCTTGCCTGTCCTTGCCTGTCCTTGCCTTGCCTTATTTCCTTCTCATCCTGTTCTCTGTCCCATCCTCTCTCACTAACCTTTCGTCTCGCTGCATGTCTCTTCTTTCCTTTTCTCTCACTCTCCTGCTTCCTGCCTCTTTTCTTGCAATTCCTCCATCTCACCCCTGCAGCCCAACACTACTTTTTATTCTTCCTTCCCTTTCTCCTGCTCCCTTCGCTTTCTCCCTCTGTCCCATATCTTGCTCCCCGACTTGTCTCTTGGAGACTTTGGGCCAAATTGGCCCCACGTCTGGGCATGGTTTGACAAGTTTTCAGAGGCCTTGCTGGTGAGAGCAGGGACAGCAGGCAGTGACAGGCCCGGGGCTGACAGGCCCCTCATCCCCTAGGGGGCGCCTGGCTGCCACACCCAGCTGACATAGAACCTTTGTCACAATGCCCGCTACCGTGGCGAGGATGCGGTGACTCTGCACGTGACAGGGACACTGCAGGACTTGGTGTCAGCTCAGCAATATCTCACTTCCCCAAAGAAGCGGAATTCTGCAAATTGCTGCCTTTGCTCTTGAAAGGATGTCATCAGGTGGGTGTTTTGGTGTAATACACTGAAAACAGAGCAGAAACTGTGAAATATTCCCATGATATGCATGGTCCCTGCCCCAAAGCACCATGACTCAGCCTAAGGAGATCTGCAGCTTATTTTTTTGTACTGCCAGCAGATTGTGGAAGTACAGTATAAAAGCCATCCTTATGGAGAGATCTTCGTATTTTAGGCTTAGCCTAAGTGTCTCAAGTAGCTGGGGTTTTTGCTTGGGCCTAATCCATACGGTCTTATGGCTTTCCTCCTAGTCTGAAGACGGATGTGCTAGAAACTATAAAGCAAAAAAATGTCCCGCAGCCTAGCCTTGCCTTGCCTGTCCTTGCCTGTCCTTGCCTTGCCTTATTTCCTTCTCATCCTGTTCTCTGTCCCATCCTCTCTCACTAACCTTTCGTCTCGCTGCATGTCTCTTCTTTCCTTTTCTCTCACTCTCCTGCTTCCTGCCTCTTTTCTTGCAATTCCTCCATCTCACTCCTGCAGCCCAACACTCCTTTATATTCTTCCTTCCCTTTCTCCTGCTCCCTTCGCTTTCTCCCTCTGTCCCATATCTTGCTCCCCGACTTGTCTCTTGGAGACTTTGGGCCAAATTGGCCCCACGTCTGGGCATGGTTTGACAAGTTTTCAGAGGCCTGTCTGGTGAGAGCAGGGACAGCAGGCAGTGACAGGCCCGGGGCTGACAGGCTCCCCATCCCCTAGGGGGCGTCTGGCTGCCACACCCAGCTGACATAGAACCTTTGTCACAATGCCCGCTACCGTGGCGAGGATGCGGTGACTCTGCAGGTGACAGGGACACTGCAGGACTTGGTGTCAGCTCAGCAATATCTCACTTCCCCAAAGAAGCGGAATTCTGCAAATTGCTGCCTTTGCTCTTGAAAGGATGTCATCAGGTGGGTGTTTTGGTGTAATACACTGAAAACAGAGCAGAAACTGTGAAATATTCCCATGATATGCATGGTCCCTGCCCCAAAGCACCATGACTCAGCCTAAGGAGATCTGCAGCTTATTTTTTTGTACTGCCAGCAGATTGTGGAAGTACAGTATAAAAGCCATCCTTATGGAGAGATCTTCGTATTTTAGGCTTAGCCTAAGTGTCTCAAGTAGCTGGGGTTTTTGCTTGGGCCTAATCCATACGGTCTTATGGCTTTCCTCCTAGTCTGAAGACGAATGTGTGTCGGGGATTGGCTCAAGGAGCACAGACATGAGTCCACCAAGCAACTGTACGAGCAGAGCCCATTTTAGTTGACATAAGTTGGTCTTAGTTAGCTTGTCTATTAGGCCGTGGGAAAGGGGGGAACGGAAAAGTACTAACTAAGGCAGGGTCAGGATATTTTTGAAGAGATAAGAGTCAGAAGAATGTGGGATTCGCATAGCTAGCTAAACCCAAGTAGGTGGAGTAAGTAAATGTGCTTAGCCTATTAGATAGAGACAAGTATGCATAATTATGGTATTTGGTATAAATGCACGCCATCTCGGGCAATAAAGTTGAAGTATGCTTTATCACTCATATAGAGTCGGCTGCATTTCTTCCTCCGTCCGCTCGGGTCTGGAACTCTGATGGGATTTCTCTCTGCAATTGGCGCCCGAACCGGGGATCCGAAGCGGCAGATAGAAGCAAAAGGCGCCGGGAGAGCAGCGACCGGCGGGCAAGAGCGACCGAACACTGTGCTGCGGTTTGTCGACTCCGAAGCCTGAACCGACTGAATTTCGCCAGTGCTGGGCTACAGGAAACAAGGGCTGCAAGAGGTCTCTTAATTTAGCAAGAGGTACCGTACTAAAGTGATGAATAACGGAGAAATAGATTAAAAATGATGAATAACGGAGAAATATATAATAGAGAAACGGATTAAAAGTGATAGATAACAGAGAAACGGATTAAAAGTGATAGATAACAGAGAAACGGATTAAAAGTGATGAATAACGGAGAAACGGGTTAAAATGATGAATAACAGATAAATGGATTTAGAAGTAGCCCTAGATTTATTACAAAGCTTTTTAGAAAAGCGGGGGGTTGATTATAGTTGCGTTAAACAGCTAGCTGGTCTAGTAGCAACGGGGAAAACTAAGGGGTGTTTTCAGGATCCTGATTTATTGTTTGATGAAGGAGAGTGGAGGAAATTGGGGCATGTGTTGTGGGATATGGTCATAGACGAGGATAAAACAGCTAAGAAACTGATGAAACCGTGGAGGGAAGTAATTAATAATATTAAGCGTTATAAAGTGGAAAAGAATTTAGCCGCGGTAGCTTCACAGAAACTCGGCAAAATGGAGCCTTACGCTCCGCCGATGGAAACGGGCATATCTGCGTTATCAGCGAAGAACCTTAAAAGACTATTAACTTGGTGCAGAGGCAATAGGTATCCTGCTGACCTGTCAGGAGTTTTTCAAATAGAGACTTGGAAAAAGATGGGAACTGTGTTGTGGAAGGCAATTAGTCAACGCGAAAGATATATTCTCGGCCTTGTAACCATCTGGAAACTGATAAATACTACAGTGAAGCAATTAAAACCTGAAAAGACTGTTACGAGCATTAGTGACTCAAAACTTGAACTTTGGGACAGTATAGAGCAGAAATTATGGGATAAAGTCAGCAATGGAGATACAGAAGCTAAATCATTAGTAACTACATGGAAGCTTGAACGGTCTGCTGCTGCCGGAATTTTTGCAGCGTTGCAGCCTGATAAGTATCCTGAAAGTTGTGGTGAAGTTCACCCGGTTTGTGTCTGCGATACCCTCCCTATTCCATCCCCTGCTGTGCTTTCGGCACCCCCGATGGTTCAGCAGTCCGGGGCAGGGGGAGGAACAATGCCAAACGGTTAGCCTCCTGTACCATCATCTAACCCTGGTGAGAACAGCAAGTCCAGAGGATTGGTGTCAGACAACTTACTCAAAGAACCTGTGAAAGCTGAGAATGCTAAAGTCGTAAACAAGTGTACTATCAGTCCTTTTACCAATTTTACCAATCTGCTTTTCCTGCATTTTAACCCTCTAACTTCCACAAGAGAACAGAAGAAGTCACTGAAAATAGAACTGGACAACAGAACTGTGTGACAGATTAGATCAGCTAACAGCAAGTGAATCTGACAGTCGGCAATGTGGTCATGATAATCGTGACGGGAAAAAGGGTGCTCCTGGGGACTCAGGGTATAAAACTTAGAAGTTAAGGAAGCACTGGTTTTGGAATTAGCAGTAGAGAATGCTAAAGTTTGCTATCAACATGTTATTTGCGAGTTTTACAGTGCATATTATGTGCTGCTGTTTATTGCCTCTCTGAAAGTCAAGCAGCTTGTCAGGAATGTGAGTTAATTGTTTTACTGGTTGTTGTTAGAATTGTTTCTTTGTGGTATAAGTGCACCGTAAAACTTTCTCTCCACTTTTCCCACTCACGCTGCAAGCAGCCCTGTGCTTTTCCGTGGGGTCAGAAATTACTGTTTTCAGTTGTGTTCATAAAAAATCGGTATTGGGAGGTGTTTCAAAACATAGGGAAGCACTTGGAAATATGAGGAAAGAAGATCTTGTAAAATATTGTAATTAATGGTGGCTGCTGTATAAGTTAAATGATTGGGAAAAGTGTCCGGGGAATAGAATCTTGAAGTATAACACCTTATTGAAATTTTTGTTGTTTTTAGGGCGAGAAGAGTAAGACAAAATAAATCCCTACAAGAGATCATTAAATCATTTCAGACAGCTGAGAGAGAGTTAACTGATAACATGCAGGTCACAGTAAACTTGCCGAAGTCTGCACAATGTTTTCCTTATTAGCCTGCTTTCTTTGTGGGTATCTGTTTAAGCATGTTGCAATTTTGGTAGGTCTTTGTTATATGGTACAGTAAGTTCACAGACTGTTAAATCATGAGAATCGGTTGACTCAAAAGGTGCGTTTTGTGATAGTACAAAAGATCATGAGTAATTTAGTTCCTTACTGCGTGAATGTGATGTTAAGATTTTATGTGTAGTAGCTGTTATATTTTTTCCTAGAGTACTAGCTTTATTCCAATATCCAGACTTGCGCAACTCTGTGACAGGCTGTCTCTCATCTCGGTGCGCTAAATTTGGCCTTTTTGTATGCACATCAAGTAAAGAATCCTGGTTTTAGAATAACAGTTGTAGCGCACCAGATGAGACACTAATAAAAGGCCTTGCCCAGTCCAGCTTGCTGCGGGGGGGGGGCGGATGCCAAATGGGGCTCCAGCGCGCACTGACCCATTTTGTCAGGGAGACCCAGAGGTATCTCCACCTGGCTGAGCAGTAAGCGGTTCAAGGTGCAATGCAAAAAATTGAAATATTGTCTTAAATTGGTGTAAGTGTGATCCATCTGCTTATTTGAACTTGGTATATGGTTTTCGTATCTGAGCTCAGTATTTTAGTTTGCATATTCATATTCGGTACCAAAAGAATCTTGTTTGGGGAGATAATTATAATGGGAACCGGTTCCACTGCTAAAATTCCACCTTGCTCCCCCTTAGGATGCATCCTTACACATTAAAGTAATCGCTTATATTGTTAGAAAAGCATTTAAATTGTTAAAATACTATGATAGATGTGAACTTGGGGTATTGTATGAAGTTATGAAGTTGTATTTAAAGGTTGCTGGAATGTGAACTGATTTGGATCTAGGACAATAGAATAATGGATTTATGTTTATTATACTGGTTTATACTGTTTTTTTTGACATCTCTAAATTGTAAAAGGTAAATGGAGCTAAGGAATGTGACTATTGCTGAGCTACTTGAAATTGCATATAAAGTGTATTATGGCTGAAATGAAATGGGAAAACAAAAGAGCAAAATATCCCAGGCCTGTGTGCAGCTCATTGTAACTGAGAAGTTTCCCAGAGCCTCCTACTTCGTACCAGCCAGTATGCCAGCTGCGTGACCCTGGTTATATCTACACTGCACAGAAAGAAAAAACAACTGGAAAAACCTGGCTGCCTGCTTTTAAAGCAGTGAAAGGGGGGGTTCTCTCTCCCCCCACTGCAGCGATGTAATAGAATGGAGCCGTTCGAGGGTGAAGTTTAAAGGCATCCTGAGCAGACCCATAGTTTTAATTAAACTGGACAATTAAACCAAAAATTTGTTGATGGACTTATCCTATGGTAATTAATTGTACGAGACTTCTTAGTAAATTCACCATGCTAGTTTTTGAGGGCATGGGAGACAACGAAAGAAAGGCCGTTTTTTGAGACAAACGGAATGCCAGATATGGAACAAAGTTTTAATACGTGAATTCTTGTATTTGCCTAAAAGTCCTATACCTCTCTTGGGTCAGGATTTGTTAAGTAAATTGTAAGCTCAAATAACGTTTTCTGAGAATTCTGTTTAGTTGCATATCCTACAAGAAGGTGCTTGGATGGTGCAGATCTGCTTGTGCAAGTAAGAAATCTTCAAGGAACTTTTGAATGCTGTATTTCCACTAGTATTAACAGCCAATGTTTTTGATAAAGCAAATACTACACTGAGAAATCTGAAACAGGACTTCAATCCGGTAAGGGAAAACAATATCCAATAAATATGACAGCCAAAATGGAGTTAGAAACTTTGAGGGATGAATTTATGACAACTTTACAGGATGACTGCATTTGATTGGACTTACAGATTTGTCTATGAAACAACCTGTGGCTATTGTGGGACAGTATGATGAGAATGCTAACAGACTAATATACCAATTGTCACTCTGATCAAGAAAATGCAGGGAATGAATTTAAGGCCATGATCCTTTTGTCATATATGTACCATTTGCGAAATTTAAGGAGCCTCTGAATTTGATTTGCGATTTTGAGTACGTAGTCAAGATCCAACGCACGTATCTGATTCTGAACTGTGTTTTTGTTTTGTTTTGTTTGTTTTGTTTTGTTTTGTTTTTTAAACAAAAAGGGGAATTGTCAAAAGGATTGTATGTGATGAATCACTTGTATCTAAGTGGTACAGCCTAAATTTGCCCTGTGATGAAACACTTTGTAACTATGACCCAAAACCATGCTAAATCAGAAAGAACCTGCATTAGTTATGGTCAAATCACTAGTTAACGTTCAATGGAAAAGGCCACACCAATTGATAACCTGGGGGAGAGGTTATGCTTATGTTTTTACAGATCAAGAGCTGCAATGGTTGCCAGCACGAAACGTGAAACCTGTGTTATCTTCCTGACAATGATTGTTGCAGCTGCTGTGTTTTGGATGCCTGCACAGACAAAGACTAACATGTGGATTACTTTAGCCAACATGACTGACCATCTATATGCCTAACTACGATGTCTCTGGAAAAAACGTTCCACACATGCTTGGTTGGTGTCTTCCTTGATGACTACAGCAGCATCACACGACTGTTTCAAATAGTGGTTGATGCAGAGGCATTGCAACGAACTGTAATAATACTAACATGGCACTTTGGATTAATTGCCACCTGGAAGCAGACGTCGAACCACAGGAACTGGAATTGCTGGCATCTATGCCCATGGATGCTTGTATTCAGCCGGTTTGTGAAAAGTGTCAGAACAGTATACAAGAACATGAATGGACAAAACTACAAAATGTTAATGCTACTCTTGGTGACTACAGAAATGAAACTCGACGGTGTAATGCTTCACAAAAGAATGCAAGGGATGTCATTGACAGCGACCCTAAAACCTCCTGTATGGTGTATTCTTGATCTGTGAAGATAGAGCCTGACCAGGAATTCCTTCTAACGCTGTTGGAGGACTGTGTATTTTGGGACTATTAACTCTCTTAACGTCCAATGTATCTATGATAATAGATCACAAAAGAGCAAGACGAGAAAAACACTTTTATGGATTTACAGAATAAGTCGAGATCCATCCACGAGGAGATTAAACAACTTACGGACCATTCACAGAAGATCAGAGAGGATGTAGGCCTCTTTGGCTTAGAGGGCCTCATGAACTGGTTTGGACTAGGAGGATGGGTAAAAGGGCTTTTGCAGAGTGCTCTGGCTCTCTTAATCATAGTAGTAGTTGCATTAATATGCTTGAGTTGTGCTATATCATGTATTAAGAAGATTTTAGAGCAGACACTTGGGCAGGCTCTGCTCATTAAAAAAAGAAAAAGGGGGAGATGTCGGGGATTTGCTCAAGGAGCACAGACATGAGTCCACCAAGCAACTGTACGAGCAGAGCCCATTTTAGTTGACATAAGTAGGCCTTAGTTAGCTTGTCTATTAGGCCGTGGGAAAGGGGGGAACGGAAAAGTACTAACTAAGGCAGGGTCAGGATATTTTTGAAGAGATAAGAGTCAGAAGAATGTGGGATGCGCATAGCTAGCTAAACCCAAGTAGGTGGAGTAAGTAAATGTGCTTAGCCTATTAGATAGAGACAAGTATGCATAATTATGGTATTTGGTATAAATGCACGCCATCTCGGGCAATAAAGTTGAAGTATGCTTTATCACTCATATAGAGTCGGCTGCATTTCTTCCTCCGTCCGCTCGGGTCTGGAACGCTGAAGGGATTTCTCTCTGCAAATGTGCTAGAAACTATAAAGCAAAAAAATGTCCCGCAGCCTAGCCTTGCCTTGCCTGTCCTTGCCTGTCCTTGCCTTGCCTTATTTCCTTCTCATCCTGTTCTCTGTCCCATCCTCTCTCACTAACCTTTCGTCTCGCTGCATGTCTCTTCTTTCCTTTTCTCTCACTCTCCTGCTTCCTGCCTCTTTTCTTGCAATTCCTCCATCTCACTCCTGCAGTCCAACACTACTTTTTATTCTTCCTTCCCTTTCTCCTGCTCCCTTCGCTTTCTCCCTCTGTCCCATATCTTGCTCCCCGACTTGTCTCTGGGAGACTTTGGGCCAAATTGGCCCCACGTCTGGGCATGGTTTGACAAGTTTTCAGAGGCCTGGCTGGTGACAGCAGGGCCAGTAGGCAGTGACAGGCCCGGGGCTGACAGGCTCCCCATCCCCTAGGGGGCGCCTGGCTGCCACACCCAGCTGACATAGAACCTTTGTCACAATGCCCGCTACCGTGGCGAGGATGCGGTGACTCTGCAGGTGACAGGGACACTGCAGGACTTGGTGTCAGCTCAGCAATATCTCACTTCCCCAAAGAAGCGGAATTCTGCAAATTGCTGCCTTTGCCCTTGAAAGGATGTCATCAGGTGGGTGTTTTGGTGTAATACACTGAAAACAGAGAGGAAACGTTGAAATATTCAAATGATATGCATGGTCCCTGCCCCAAAGCACCATGACTCAGCCTAAGGAGATCTGCAGCTTATTTTTTTGTACTGCCAGCAGATTGTGGAAGTACAGTATAAAAGCCATCCTTATGGAGAGATCTTCGTATTTTAGGCTTAGCCTAAGTGTCTCAAGTAGCTGGGGTTTTTGCTTGGGCCTAATCCATACGGTCTTATGGCTTTCCTCCTAGTCTGAAGACGGATGTGCTAGAAACTATAAAGCAAAAAAATGTCCCGCAGCCTAGCCTTGCCTTGCCTGTCCTTGCCTGTCCTTGCCTTGCCTTATTTCCTTCTCATCCTGTTCTCTGTCCCATCCTCTCTCACTAACCTTTCGTCTCGCTGCATGTCTCTTCTTTCCTTTTCTCTCACTCTCCTGCTTCCTGCCTCTTTTCTTACAATTCCTCCATCTCACTGCTGCAGCCCAACACTACTTTTTATTCTTCCTTCCCTTTCTCCTGCTACCTTCGCTTTCTCCCTCTGTCCCATATCTTGCTCCCCGACTTGTCTCTTGGAGACTTTGGGCCAAATTGGCCCCACGTCTGGGCATTGTTTGACAAGTTTTCAGAGGTCTGGCTGGTGAGAGAAGGGACAGCAGGCAGTGACAGGCCCGGGGCTGACAGGCTCCCCATCCCCAAGGGGGCGCCTGGCTGCCACACCCAGCTGACATAGAACCTTTGTCACAATGCCCGCTACCGTGGCGAGGATGCGGTGACTCTGCAGGTGACAGGGAGACTTCAGGACTTGGTGTCAGCTCAGCAATATCTCACTTCCCCAAAGAAGCGGAATTCTGCAAATTGCTGCCTTTGCTCTTGAAAGGATGTCATCAGGTGGGTGTTTTGGTGTAATACACTGAAAACAGAGCAGAAACTGTGAAATATTCCCATGATATGCATGGTCCCTGCCCCAAAGCACCATGACTCAGCCTAAGGAGATCTGCAGCTTATTTTTTTGTACTGCCAGCAGATTGTGGAAGTACAGTATAAAAGCCATCCTTATGGAGAGATCTTCGAATTTTAGGCTTAGCCTAAGTGTCTCAAGTAGATGGGGTTTTTGCTTGGGCCTAATCCATACGGTCTTACGGCTTTCCTCCTAGTCTGAAGAGGAATGTGCTAGAAACTATAAAGCAAAAAAATGTCCCGCAGCCTAGCCTTGCCTTGCCTGTCCTTGCCTGTCCTTGCCTTGCCTTATTTCCTTCTCATCCTGTTCTCTGTCCCATCCTCTCTCACTAACCTTTCGTCTCGCTGCATGTCTCTTCTTTCCTTTTCTCTCACTCTCCTGCTTCCTGCCTCTTTTCTTACAATTCCTCCATCTCACTGCTGCAGCCCAACACTACTTTTTATTCTTCCTTCCCTTTCTCCTGCTCCCTTCGCTTTCTCCCTCTGTCCCATATCTTGCTCCCCGACTTGTCTCTTGGAGACTTTGGGCCAAATTGGCCCCACGTCTGGGCATGGTTTGACAAGTTTTCAGAGGTCTGGCTGGTGAGAGAAGGGACAGCAGGCAGTGACAGGCCCGGGGCTGACAGGCTCCCCATCCCCAAGGGGGCGCCTGGCTGCCACACCCAGCTGACATAGAACCTTTGTCACAATGCCCGCTACCGTGGCGAGGATGCGGTGACTCTGCAGGTGACAGGGAGACTTCAGGACTTGGTGTCAGGTCAGCAATATCTCACTTCCCCAAAGAAGCGGAATTCTGCAAATTGCTGCCTTTGCTCTTGAAAGGATGTCATCAGGTGGGTGTTTTGGTGTAATACACTGAAAACAGAGCAGAAACTGTGAAATATTCCCATGATATGCGTGGTCCCTGCCCCAAAGCACCATGACTCAGCCAAAGGAGATCTGCAGCTTATTTTTTTGTACTGCCAGCAGATTGTGGAAGTACAGTATAAAAGCCATCCTTATGGAGAGATCTTCGAATTTTAGGCTTAGCCTAAGTGTCTCAAGTAGATGGAGTTTTTGCTTGGGCCTAATCCATACGGTCTTATGGCTTTCCTCCTAGTCTGAAGACGGATGTGCTAGAAACTATAAAGCAAAAAAATGTCCCGCAGCCTAGCCTTGCCTTGCCTTGCCTTGCCTGTCCTTGCCTTGCCTTATTTCCTTCTCATCCTGTTCTCTGTCCCATCCTCTCTCACTAACCCCTCGGCATGTCTATTCTTTCCTTTTCTCTCACTCTCCTGCTTCCTGCCTCTTTTCTTACAATTCCTCCATCTCACTGCTGCAGCCCAACACTACTTTTTATTCTTCCTTCCCTTTCTCCTGCTCCCTTCGCTTTCTCCCTCTGTCCCATATCTTGCTCCCCCACTTGTCTCTTGGAGACTTTGGGCCAAATTGGCCCCACGTCTGGGCATGGTTTGACAAGTTTTCAGAGGCCTGGCTGGTGACAGCAGGGATACCAGTCAGTGACAGGCCCGGGGCTGACAGGCTCCCCATCCCCTAGGGGGCGCCTGGCTGCCACACCCAGCTGACATAGAACCTTTGTCACAATGCCCGCTACCGTGGCGAGAATGCGGTGACTCTGCAGGTGACAGGGACACTGCAGGACTTGGTGTCAGCTCAGCAATTTCTCACTTCCCCAAAGAAGCGGAATTCTGCAAATTGCTGCCTTTGCTCTTGAAAGGATGTCATCAGGTGTGTGTTTGGGTGTAATACACTGGAAACAGAGCAGAAACTGTGAAATATTCCCATGATATGCATGGTCCCTGCCCCAAAGCACCATGACTCAGCCTAAGGAGATCTGCAGCTTATTTTTTTGTACTGCCAGCAGATTGTGGAAGTACAGTATAAAAGCCATCCTTATGGAGAGATCTTGGTATTTTAGGCTTAGCCTAAGTGTCTCAAGTAGATGGGGTTTTTGCTTGGGCCTAATCCATACGGTCTTACGGCTTTCCTCCTAGTCTGAAGAGGAATGTGCTAGAAACTATAAAGCAAAAAAATGTCCCGCAGCCTAGCCTTGCCTTGCCTGTCCTTGCCTGTCCTTGCCTTGCCTTCTTTCCTTCTCATCCTGTTCTCTGTCCCATCCTCTCTCACTAACCTTTCGTCTCGCTGCATGTCTCTTCTTTCCTTTTCTCTCACTCTCCTGCTTCCTGCCTCTTTTCTTGCAATTTCTCCATCTCAGTCCTGCAGCCCAACACTACTTCTTATTCTTCCTTCCCTTTCTCCTGCTCCCTTCGCTTTCTCCCTCTGTCCCGTATCTTGCTCCCCGACTTGTCTCTGGGAGACTTTGGGCCAAATTGGCCCCACGTCTGGGCATGGTTTGACAAGTTTTCAGAGGCCTGGCTGGTGACAGCAGGGATACCAGTCAGTGACAGGCCCGGGGCTGACAGGCTCCCCATGCCCTAGGGGGCGCCTGGCTGCCACACCCAGCTGACATAGAACCTTTGTCACAATGCCCGCTACCGTGGCGAGGATGCTTTGACTCTGCAGGTGACAGGGACACTGCAGGACTTGGTGTCAACTCAGCAATATCTCACTTCCCCAAAGAAGCGGAATTCTGCAAATTGCTGCCTTTGCTCTGGAAAGGATGTCATCAGGTGGGTGTTTTGGTGTCATACACTGAAAACAGAGCAGAAACTGTGAAATATTCCCATGATATGCATGGTCCCTGCCCCAAAGCACCATGACTCAGCCTAAGGAGATCGGCAGCTTATTTTTTTGTACTGGGAGCAGATTGTGGAAGTACAGTACAAAAGCCATGCTTATGGAGAGATCTTCGTATTTTAGGCTTAGTCTAAGTGTCTCAAGTAGCTGGGGTTTGTGCTTGGGCCTAATCCATTCGGTCTTATGGCTTTCCTCCTAGTCTGAAGACGAATGTGTTCGAAAGTATAAAGAAAAAAACATGTCCTGCAGCCTAGCCTTGCCTTGCCTTGCCTTGACTGTCCTTGCCTTGCCTGTCCTTGCCTTGCCTTATTTCCTTCTCATCCTGTTCTCTGTCCCATCCTCTCTCACTAACCCCTCGGCATGTCTCTTCTTTCCTTTTCTCTCACTCTCCTGCTTCCTGCCTCTTTTCTTACAATTCCTCCATCTCACTGCTGCATCCCAACACTACTTTTTATTCTTCCTTCCCTTTCTCCTGCTACCTTCGCTTTCTCCCTCTGTCCCATATCTTGCTCCCCGACTTGTCTCTTGGAGACTTTGGGCCAAATTGGCCCCACGTCTGGGCATTGTTTGACAAGTTTTCAGAGGTCTGGCTGGTGAGAGAAGGGACAGCAGGCAGTGACAGGCCCAGGGCTGACAGGCTCCCCATCCCCAAGGGGGCGCCTGGCTGCCACACCCAGCTGACATAGAACCTTTGTCACAATGCCCGCTACCGTGGCGAGGATGCGGTGACTCTGCAGGTGACAGGGAGACTTCAGGACTTGGTGTCAGGTCAGCAATATCTCACTTCCCCAAAGAAGCGGAATTCTGCAAATTGCTGCCTTTGCTCTTGAAAGGATGTCATCAGGTGGGTGTTTTGGTGTAAAACACTGAGAACAGAGCAGAAACTGTGAAATATTCCCATGATATGCATGGTCCCTGCCCCAAAGCACCATGACTCAGCCTAAGGAAATCTGCAGCTTATGTTTTTGTACTGCCAGCAGATTGTGGAAGTACAGTATAAAAGCCATCCTTATGGAGAGATCTTGGTATTTTAGGCTTAGCCTAAGTGTCTCAAGTAGATGGGGTTTTTGCTTGGGCCTAATCCATACGGTCTTACGGCTTTCCTCCTAGTCTGAAGAGGAATGTGCTAGAAACTATAAAGCAAAAAAATGTCCCGCAGCCTAGCCTTGCCTTGCCTGTCCTTGCCTGTCCTTACCTTGCCTTATTTCCTTCTCATCCTGTTCTCTGTCCCATCCTCTATCAATAACCCCTCGGCATGTCTATTCTTTCCTTTTCTCTCACTCTCCTGCTTCCTGCCTCTTTTCTTACAATTCTTCCATCTCACTGCTGCAACCCAACACTCCTTTTTATTCTTCCTTCCCTTTCTCCTGCTCCCTTCGCTTTCTCCCTCTGTCCCATATCTTGCTCCCCCACTTGTCTCTTGGAGACTTTGGGCCAAATTGGCCCCACGTCTGGGCATGGTTTGACAAGTATTCAGAGGCCTGGCTGGTTACAGGAGGACCAGCAGGCAGTGACAGGCCCGGGGCTGACAGGCTCCCCATGCCCTAGGGGGCGCCTGGCTGCCACACCCAGCTGACATAGAACCTTTGTCACAATGCCCGCTACCGTGGCGAGGATGCGGTGACTCTGCAGTTGACAGGGACACTGCAGGACTTGGTGTCAGCTCAGCAATTTCTCAATTCATCTAAGAAGCGGAATTCTGCAAATTGCTGCCTTTGCTCTTGAAAGGATGTCATCAGGTGGGTGTTTTGGTGTAAAACACTGAGAACAGAGCAGAAACTGTGAAATATTCCCATGATATGCATGGTCCCTGCCCCAAAGCACCATGACTCAGCCTAAGGAGATCTGCAGCTTATGTTTTTGTACTGCCAGCAGATTGTGGAAGTACAGTATAAAAACCATCCTTATGGAGAGATCTTGGTATTTTAGGCTTAGCCTAAGTGTCTCAAGTAGCTGGGGTTTTTGCTTGGGCCTAATCCATACGGTCTTATGGCTTTCCTCCTAGTCTGAAGACGGATGTGCTAGAAACTATAAAGCAAAAAAATGTCCCGCAGCCTAGCCTTGCCTTGCCTGTCCTTGCCTGTCCTTGCCTTGCCTTCTTTCCTTCTCATCCTGTTCTCTGTCCCATCCTCTCTCACTAACCTTTCGTCTCGCTGCATGTCTCTTCTTTCCTTTTCTATCACTCTCCTGCTTCCTGCCTCTTTTCTTGCAATTCCTCCATCTCACTCCTGCAGCCCAACACTCCTTTTTATTCTTCCTTCCCTTTCTCCTGCTCCCTTCGCTTTCTCCCTCTGTCCCATAACTTGCTCCCCGACTTGTCTCATGGAGACTTTGGGCCAAATTGGCCCCACGTCTGGGCATGGTTTGACAAGTATTCAGAGGCCTGGCTGGTGAGAGCAGGACCAGCAGGCAGTGACAGGCCCGGGGCTGACAGGCTCCCCATCACCTAGGGGGCGCCTGGCTGTCACACCCAGCTGACATAGAACCTTTGTCACAATGCCCGCTACCGTGGCGAGGATCCGGTGACTCTGCAGGTGACAGGGAGACTGCAGGACTTGGTGTCAGCTCAGCAATATCTCACTTCCCCTAAGAAGCGGAATTCTGCAAATTGCTGCCTTTGCTCTTGAAAGGATGTCATCAGGTGGGTGTTTTGGTGTCATACACTGAAAACAGAGAGGAAACTGTGAAATATTCCCATGATATGCATGGTCCCTGCCCCAAAGCACCATGACTCAGCCTAAGGAGATCTGCAGCTTATTTTTTTGTACTGCCAGCAGATTGTGGAAGTACAGTATAAAAGCCATCCTTATGGAGAGATCTTCGTATTTTAAGCTTAGTCTAAGTGTCTCAAGTAGCTGGAATTTTTGCTTGGGCCTAATCCATACGGTCTTATGGCTTTCCTCCTAGTCTGAAGACGGATGTGCTAGAAACTATAAAGCAAAAATATGTCCCACAGCCTAGCCTTGCCTTGCCTGTCCTTGCCTGTCCTTGCCTTGCCTTATTTCCTTCTCATCCTGTTCTCTGTCCCATCCTCTCTCATTAACCCCTCGGCATGTCTCTCCTTTCCTTTTCTCTCACTCTCCTGCTTCCTGCCTCTTTTCTTGCAATTCCTCCATCTCACTGCTGCAGCCCAACACTCCTTTTTATTCTTCCTTCCCTTTCTCCTGCTCCCTTCGCTTTCTCCCTCTGTCCCATATCTTGCTCCCCGACTTGTCTCTGGGAGACTTTGGGCCAAATTGGCCCCACGTCTGGGCATGGTTTGACAAGTTTTCAGAGGCCTGTCTGGTGAGAGCAGGGACAGCAGGCAGTGACAGGCCCGGGGCTGACAGGCTCCCCATCCCCTAGGGGTCGCCTGGCTGCCACACCCAGCTGACATAGAACCTTTGTCACAATGCCCGCTACCGTGGCGAGGATGCGGTGACTCTGCAGGTGACAGGGACACTGCAGGACTTGGTGTCAGCTCAGCAATATCTCACTTCCCCAAAGAAGCGGAATTCTGCAAATTGCTGCCTTTGCTCTTGAAAGGATGTCATCAGGTGGGTGTTTTGGTGTAATACACTGAAAACAGAGCAGAAACTGTGAAATATTCCCATGATATGCATGGTCCCTGCCCCAAAGCACCATGACTCAGCCTAAGGAGATCTGCAGCTTATTTTTTTGTACTGCCAGCAGATTGTGGAAGTACAGTATAAAAGCCATCCTTATGGAGAGATCTTCGTATTTTAGGCTTAGTCTAAGTGTCTCAAGTAGCTGGGGTTTTTGCTTGGGCCTAATCCATACGGTCTTACAGCTTTCCTCCTAGTCTGAAGAGGAATGTGCTAGAAACTATAAAGCAAAAAAATGTCCCGCAGCCTAGCCTTGCCTTGCCTGTCCTTGCCTGTCCTTGCCTTGCCTTATTTCCTTCTCATCCTGTTCTCTGTCCCATCCTCTCTCACTAACCCCTCGGCATGTCTCTTCTTTCCTTTTCTCTCACTCTCCTGCTTCCTGCCTCTTTTCTTGCAATTCCTCCATCTCACTCCTGCAGCCCAACACTACTTTTTATTCTTCCTTCCCTTTCTCCTGCTCCCTTCGCTTTCTCCCTCTGTCCCATAACTTGCTCCCCGACTTGTCTCATGGAGACTTTGGGCCAAATTGGCCCCACGTCTGGGCATGGTTTGACAAGTTTTCAGAGGCCTGGCTGGTGAGAGCAGGGACAGCAGGCAGTGACAGGCCCGGGGCTGACAGGCTCCCCATCCCCTCGGGGGCGCCTGGCTGCCACACCCAGCTGACATAGAACCTTTGTCACAATGCCCGCTACCGTGGCGAGGATGCGGTGACTCTGCAGGTGACAGGGACACTGCAGGACTTGGTGTCAGCTCAGCAATATCTCACTTCCCCAAAGAAGCGGAATTCTGCAAATTGCTGCCTTTGCTCTTGAAAGGATGTCATCAGGTGGGTGTTTTGGTGTCATACACTGAAAACAGAGCAGAAACTGTGAAATATTCCCATGATATGCATGGTCCCTGCCCCAAAGCACCATGACTCAGCCTAAGGAGATTTGCAGCTTATTTTTTTGTACTGCCAGCAGATTGTGGAAGTACAGTATAAAAGCCATCCTTATGGAGAGATCTTCGTATTTTAGGCTTAGTCTAAGTGTCTCAAGTAGCTGGGGTTTTTGCTTGGGCCTAATCCATACGGTCTTATGGCTTTCCTCCTAGTCTGAAGACGAATGTGTGTCGGGGATTGGCTCAAGGAGCACAGACATGAGTCCACCAAGCAACTGTACGAGCAGAGCCCATTTTAGTTGACATAAGTTGGTCTTAGTTAGCTTGTCTATTAGGCCGTGGGAAAGGGGGGAACGGAAAAGTACTAACTAAGGCAGGGTCAGGATATTTTTGAAGAGATAAGAGTCAGAAGAATGTGGGATGCGCATAGCTAGCTAAACCCAAGTAGGTGGAGTAAGTAAATGTGCTTAGCCTATTAGATAGAGACAAGTATGCATAATTATGGTATTTGGTATAAATGCACGCCATCTCGGGCAATAAAGTTGAAGTATGCTTTATCACTCATATAGAGTCGGCTGCATTTCTTCCTCCGTCCGCTCGGGTCTGGAACTCTGATGGGATTTCTCTCTGCAATTGGCGCCCGAACCGGGGATCCGAAGCGGCGGATAGAAGCAAAAGGCGCCGGGAGAGCAGCGACCGGCGGGCAAGAGCGACCGAACACTGTGCTGCGGTGTGTCGACTCCGAAGCCTGAACCGACTGAATTTCGCCAGTGCTGGGCTACAGGAAACAAGGGCTGCAAGAGGTCTCTTAATTTAGCAAGAGGTACCGTACTAAAGTGATGAATAACGGAGAAATAGATTAAAAATGATGAATAACGGAGAAATATATAATAGAGAAACGGATTAAAAGTGATAGATAACAGAGAAACGGATTAAAAGTGATGAATAACGGAGAAACGGGTTAAAATGATGAATAACAGATAAATGGATTTAGAAGTAGCCCTAGATTTATTACAAAGCTTTTTAGAAAAGCGGGGGGTTGATTATAGTTGCGTTAAACAGCTAGCTGGTCTAGTAGCAACGGGGAAAACTAAGGGGTGTTTTCAGGATCCTGATTTATTGTTTGATGAAGGAGAGTGGAGGAAATTGGGGCATGTGTTGTGGGATATGGTCATAGACGAGGATAAAACAGCTAAGAAACTGATGAAACCGTGGAGGGAAGTAATTAATAATATTAAGCGTTATAAAGTGGAAAAGAATTTAGCCGCGGTAGCTTCACAGAAACTCGGCAAAATGGAGCCTTACGCTCCGCCGATGGAAACGGGCATATCTGCGTTATCAGCGAAGAACCTTAAAAGACTATTAACTTGGTGCAGAGGCAATAGGTATCCTGCTGACCTGTCAGGAGTTTTTCAAATAGAGACTTGGAAAAAGATGGGAACTGTGTTGTGGAAGGCAATTAGTCAACGCGAAAGATATATTCTCGGCCTTGTAACCATCTGGAAACTGATAAATACTACAGTGAAGCAATTAAAACCTGAAAAGACTGTTACGAGCATTAGTGACTCAAAACTTGAACTTTGGGACAGTATAGAGCAGAAATTATGGGATAAAGTCAGCAATGGAGATACAGAAGCTAAATCATTAGTAACTACATGGAAGCTTGAACGGTCTGCTGCTGCCGGAATTTTTGCAGCGTTGCAGCCTGATAAGTATCCTGAAAGTTGTGGTGAAGTTCACCCGGTTTGTGTCTGCGATACCCTCCCTATTCCATCCCCTGCTGTGCTTTCGGCACCCCCGATGGTTCAGCAGTCCGGGGCAGGGGGAGGAACAATGCCAAACGGTTAGCCTCCTGTACCATCATCTAACCCTGGTGAGAACAGCAAGTCCAGAGGATTGGTGTCAGACAACTTACTCAAAGAACCTGTGAAAGCTGAGAATGCTAAAGTCGTAAACAAGTGTACTATCAGTCCTTTTACCAATTTTACCAATCTGCTTTTCCTGCATTTTAACCCTCTAACTTCCACAAGAGAACAGAAGAAGTCACTGAAAATAGAACTGGACAACAGAACTGTGTGACAGATTAGATCAGCTAACAGCAAGTGAATCTGACAGTCGGCAATGTGGTCATGATAATCGTGACGGGAAAAAGGGTGCTCCTGGGGACTCAGGGTATAAAACTTAGAAGTTAAGGAAGCACTGGTTTTGGAATTAGCAGTAGAGAATGCTAAAGTTTGCTATCAACATGTTATTTGCGAGTTTTACAGTGCATATTATGTGCTGCTGTTTATTGCCTCTCTGAAAGTCAAGCAGCTTGTCAGGAATGTGAGTTAATTGTTTTACTGGTTGTTGTTAGAATTGTTTCTTTGTGGTATAAGTGCACCGTAAAACTTTCTCTCCACTTTTCCCACTCACGCTGCAAGCAGCCCTGTGCTTTTCCGTGGGGTCAGAAATTACTGTTTTCAGTTGTGTTCATAAAAAATCGGTATTGGGAGGTGTTTCAAAACATAGGGAAGCACTTGGAAATATGAGGAAAGAAGATCTTGTAAAATATTGTAATTAATGGTGGCTGCTGTATAAGTTAAATGATTGGGAAAAGTGTCCGGGGAATAGAATCTTGAAGTATAACACCTTATTGAAATTTTTGTTGTTTTTAGGGCGAGAAGAGTAAGACAAAATAAATCCCTACAAGAGATCATTAAATCATTTCAGACAGCTGAGAGAGAGTTAACTGATAACATGCAGGTCACAGTAAACTTGCCGAAGTCTGCACAATGTTTTCCTTATTAGCCTGCTTTCTTTGTGGGTATCTGTTTAAGCATGTTGCAATTTTGGTAGGTCTTTGTTATATGGTACAGTAAGTTCACAGACTGTTAAATCATGAGAATCGGTTGACTCAAAAGGTGCGTTTTGTGATAGTACAAAAGATCATGAGTAATTTAGTTCCTTACTGCGTGAATGTGATGTTAAGATTTTATGTGTAGTAGCTGTTATATTTTTTCCTAGAGTACTAGCTTTATTCCAATATCCAGACTTGCGCAACTCTGTGACAGGCTGTCTCTCATCTCGGTGCGCTAAATTTGGCCTTTTTGTATGCACATCAAGTAAAGAATCCTGGTTTTAGAATAACAGTTGTAGCGCACCAGATGAGACACTAATAAAAGGCCTTGCCCAGTCCAGCTTGCTGCGGGGGGGGGGCGGATGCCAAATGGGGCTCCAGCGCGCACTGACCCATTTTGTCAGGGAGACCCAGAGGTATCTCCACCTGGCTGAGCAGTAAGCGGTTCAAGGTGCAATGCAAAAAATTGAAATATTGTCTTAAATTGGTGTAAGTGTGATCCATCTGCTTATTTGAACTTGGTATATGGTTTTCGTATCTGAGCTCAGTATTTTAGTTTGCATATTCATATTCGGTACCAAAAGAATCTTGTTTGGGGAGATAATTATAATGGGAACCGGTTCCACTGCTAAAATTCCACCTTGCTCCCCCTTAGGATGCATCCTTACACATTAAAGTAATCGCTTATATTGTTAGAAAAGCATTTAAATTGTTAAAATACTATGATAGATGTGAACTTGGGGTATTGTATGAAGTTATGAAGTTGTATTTAAAGGTTGCTGGAATGTGAACTGATTTGGATCTAGGACAATAGAATAATGGATTTATGTTTATTATACTGGTTTATACTGTTTTTTTTGACATCTCTAAATTGTAAAAGGTAAATGGAGCTAAGGAATGTGACTATTGCTGAGCTACTTGAAATTGCATATAAAGTGTATTATGGCTGAAATGAAATGGGAAAACAAAAGAGCAAAATATCCCAGGCCTGTGTGCAGCTCATTGTAACTGAGAAGTTTCCCAGAGCCTCCTACTTCGTACCAGCCAGTATGCCAGCTGCGTGACCCTGGTTATATCTACACTGCACAGAAAGAAAAAACAACTGGAAAAACCTGGCTGCCTGCTTTTAAAGCAGTGAAAGGGGGGGTTCTCTCTCCCCCCACTGCAGCGATGTAATAGAATGGAGCCGTTCGAGGGTGAAGTTTAAAGGCATCCTGAGCAGACCCATAGTTTTAATTAAACTGGACAATTAAACCAAAAATTTGTTGATGGACTTATCCTATGGTAATTAATTGTACGAGACTTCTTAGTAAATTCACCATGCTAGTTTTTGAGGGCATGGGAGACAACGAAAGAAAGGCCGTTTTTTGAGACAAACGGAATGCCAGATATGGAACAAAGTTTTAATACGTGAATTCTTGTATTTGCCTAAAAGTCCTATACCTCTCTTGGGTCAGGATTTGTTAAGTAAATTGTAAGCTCAAATAACGTTTTCTGAGAATTCTGTTTAGTTGCATATCCTACAAGAAGGTGCTTGGATGGTGCAGATCTGCTTGTGCAAGTAAGAAATCTTCAAGGAACTTTTGAATGCTGTATTTCCACTAGTATTAACAGCCAATGTTTTTGATAAAGCAAATACTACACTGAGAAATCTGAAACAGGACTTCAATCCGGTAAGGGAAAACAATATCCAATAAATATGACAGCCAAAATGGAGTTAGAAACTTTGAGGGATGAATTTATGACAACTTTACAGGATGACTGCATTTGATTGGACTTACAGATTTGTCTATGAAACAACCTGTGGCTATTGTGGGACAGTATGATGAGAATGCTAACAGACTAATATACCAATTGTCACTCTGATCAAGAAAATGCAGGGAATGAATTTAAGGCCATGATCCTTTTGTCATATATGTACCATTTGCGAAATTTAAGGAGCCTCTGAATTTGATTTGCGATTTTGAGTACGTAGTCAAGATCCAACGCACGTATCTGATTCTGAACTGTGTTTTTGTTTTGTTTTGTTTGTTTTGTTTTGTTTTGTTTTTTAAACAAAAAGGGGAATTGTCAAAAGGATTGTATGTGATGAATCACTTGTATCTAAGTGGTACAGCCTAAATTTGCCCTGTGATGAAACACTTTGTAACTATGACCCAAAACCATGCTAAATCAGAAAGAACCTGCATTAGTTATGGTCAAATCACTAGTTAACGTTCAATGGAAAAGGCCACACCAATTGATAACCTGGGGGAGAGGTTATGCTTATGTTTTTACAGATCAAGAGCTGCAATGGTTGCCAGCACGAAACGTGAAACCTGTGTTATCTTCCTGACAATGATTGTTGCAGCTGCTGTGTTTTGGATGCCTGCACAGACAAAGACTAACATGTGGATTACTTTAGCCAACATGACTGACCATCTATATGCCTAACTACGATGTCTCTGGAAAAAACGTTCCACACATGCTTGGTTGGTGTCTTCCTTGATGACTACAGCAGCATCACACGACTGTTTCAAATAGTGGTTGATGCAGAGGCATTGCAACGAACTGTAATAATACTAACATGGCACTTTGGATTAATTGCCACCTGGAAGCAGACGTCGAACCACAGGAACTGGAATTGCTGGCATCTATGCCCATGGATGCTTGTATTCAGCCGGTTTGTGAAAAGTGTCAGAACAGTATACAAGAACATGAATGGACAAAACTACAAAATGTTAATGCTACTCTTGGTGACTACAGAAATGAAACTCGACGGTGTAATGCTTCACAAAAGAATGCAAGGGATGTCATTGACAGCGACCCTAAAACCTCCTGTATGGTGTATTCTTGATCTGTGAAGATAGAGCCTGACCAGGAATTCCTTCTAACGCTGTTGGAGGACTGTGTATTTTGGGACTATTAACTCTCTTAACGTCCAATGTATCTATGATAATAGATCACAAAAGAGCAAGACGAGAAAAACACTTTTATGGATTTACAGAATAAGTCGAGATCCATCCACGAGGAGATTAAACAACTTACGGACCATTCACAGAAGATCAGAGAGGATGTAGGCCTCTTTGGCTTAGAGGGCCTCATGAACTGGTTTGGACTAGGAGGATGGGTAAAAGGGCTTTTGCAGAGTACTCTGGCTCTCTTAATCATAGTAGTAGTTGCATTAATATGCTTGAGTTGTGCTATATCATGTATTAAGAAGATTTTAGAGCAGACACTTGGGCAGGCTCTGCTCATTAAAAAAAGAAAAAGGGGGAGATGTCGGGGATTGGCTCAAGGAGCACAGACATGAGTCCACCAAGCAACTGTACGAGCAGAGCCCATTTTAGTTGACATAAGTAGGCCTTAGTTAGCTTGTCTATTAGGCCGTGGGAAAGGGGGGAACGGAAAAGTACTAACTAAGGCAGGGTCAGGATATTTTTGAAGAGATAAGAGTCAGAAGAATGTGGGATGCGCATAGCTAGCTAAACCCAAGTAGGTGGAGTAAGTAAATGTGCTTAGCCTATTAGATAGAGACAAGTATGCATAATTATGGTATTTGGTATAAATGCACGCCATCTCGGGCAATAAAGTTGAAGTATGCTTTATCACTCATATAGAGTCGGCTGCATTTCTTCCTCCGTCCGCTCGGGTCTGGAACGCTGATGGGATTTCTCTCTGCAAATGTGCTAGAAACTATAAAGCAAAAAAATGTCCCGCAGCCTAGCCTTGCCTTGCCTGTCCTTGCCTGTCCTTGCCTTGCCTTATTTCCTTCTCATCCTGTTCTCTGTCCCATCCTCTCTCACTAACCTTTCGTCTCGCTGCATGTCTCTTCTTTCCTTTTCTCTCACTCTCCTGCTTCCTGCCTCTTTTCTTGCAATTCCTCCATCTCACTCCTGCAGTCCAACACTACTTTTTATTCTTCCTTCCCTTTCTCCTGCTCCCTTCGCTTTCTCCCTCTGTCCCATATCTTGCTCCCCGACTTGTCTCTGGGAGACTTTGGGCCAAATTGGCCCCACGTCTGGGCATGGTTTGACAAGTTTTCAGAGGCCTGGCTGGTGACAGCAGGGCCAGTAGGCAGTGACAGGCCCGGGGCTGACAGGCTCCCCATCCCCAAGGGGGCGCCTGGCTGCCACACCCAGCTGACATAGAACCTTTGTCACAATGCCCGCTACCGTGGCGAGGATGCGGTGACTCTGCAGGTGACAGGGAGACTGCAGGACTTGGTGTCAGCTCAGCAATATCTCACTTCCCCAAAGAAGCGGAATTGTGCAAATTGCTGCCTTTGCTCTTGAAAGGATGTCATCAGGTGGGTGTTTTGGTGTAACACACTGAAAACAGAGCAGAAACTGTGAAATATTCCCATGATATGCATGGTCCCTGCCCCAAAGCACCATGACTCAGCCTAAGGAGATCTGCAGCTTATTTTTTTGTACTGCCAGCAGATTGGAAGTGCAGTATAAAAGCCATCCTTATGGAGAGATCTTCGTATTTTAGGCTTAGCCTAAGTGTCTCAAGTAGCTGGGGTTTTTGCTTGGGCCTAATCCACACGGTCTTATGGCTTTCCTCCTAGTCTGAAGACGGATGTGCTAGAAACTATAAAGCAAAAAAATGTCCCGCAGCCTAGCCTTGCCTTGCCTGTCCTTGCCTGTCCTTGCCTTGCCTTATTTCCTTCTCATCCTGTTCTCTGTCCCATCCTCTCTCACTAACCTTTCGTCTCGCTGCATGTCTCTTCTTTCCTTTTCTCTCACTCTCCTGCTTCCTGCCTCTTTTCTTACAATTCCTCCATCTCACTCCTGCAGCCCAACACTACTTTTTATTCTTCCTTCCCTTTCTCCTGCTACCTTCGCTTTCTCCCTCTGACCCATATCTTGCTCCCCGACTTGTCTCTTGGAGACTTTGGGCCAAATTGGCCCCACGTCTGGGCATGGTTTGACAAGTTTTCAGAGGCCTGGCTGGTGACAGCAGGGACAGCAGGCAGTGACAGGCCCGGGGCTGACAGGCTCCCCATCCCCTAGGGGGCGCCTGGCTGCCACACCCAGCTGACATAGAACCTTTGTCACAATGCCCGCTACCGTGGCCAGGATGCGGTGACTCTGCAGGTGACAGGGACACTGCAGGACTTGGTGTCAGCTCAGCAATATCTCACTTCCCCAAAGAAGCGGAATTCTGCAAATTGCTGCCTTTGCCCTTGAAAGGATGTCATCAGGTGGGTGTTTTGGTGTAATACACTGAAAACAGAGAGGAAACGTTGAAATATTCAAATGATATGCATGGTCCCTGCCCCAAAGCACCATGACTCAGCCTAAGGAGATCTGCAGCTTATTTTTTTGTACTGCCAGCAGATTGTGGAAGTACAGTATAAAAGCCAAGCTTATGGAGAGATCTTCGTATTTTAGGCTTAGTCTAAGTGTCTCAAGTAGCTGGGGTTTTTGCTTGGGCCTAATCCATACGGTCTTATGGCTTTCCTCCTAGTCTGAAGACGGATGTGCTAGAAACTATAAAGTAAAAAGATGTCCCGCAGACTAGCCTTGCCTTGCCTGTCCTTGCCTGTCCTTGCCTTGCCTTATTTCCTTCTCATCCTGTTCTCTGTCCCATCCTCTCTCATTAACCCCTCGGCATGTCTCTTCTTTCCTTTTCTCTCACTCTCCTGCTTCCTGCCTCTTTTCTTGCAATTCCTCCATCTCACTGCTGCAGCCCAACACTCCTTTTTATTCTTCCTTCCCTTTCTCCTGCTCCCTTCGCTTTCTCCCTCTGTCCCATATCTTGCTCCCCGACTTGTCTGTTGGAGACTTTGGGCCAAATTGGCCCCACGTCTGGGCATGGTTTGACAAGTTTTCAGAGGCCTGGCTGGTGACAGCAGGACCAGCAGGCAGTGACAGGCCCGGGGCTGACAGGCTCCCCATCCCCTCGGGGGCACCTGGCTGCCACACCCAGCTGACATAGAACCTTTGTCACAATGCCCGCTACCGTGGCCAGGATGCGGTGACTCTGCAGGTGACAGGGACACTGCAGGACTTGGTGTCAGCTCAGCAATATCTCACTTCCCCAAAGAAGCGGAATTCTGCAAATTGCTGCCTTTGCTCTTGAAAGGATGTCATCAGGTGGGTGTTTTGGTGTCATACACTGAAAACAGAGCAGAAACTGTGAAATATTCAAATGATATGCATGGTCCCTGCCCCAAAGCACCATGACTCAGCCTAAGGAGATCTGCAGCTTATTTTTTTGTACTGCCAGCAGATTGTGGAAGTACAGTATAAAAGCCATCCTTATGGAGAGATCTTCGTATTTTAGGCTTAGTCTAAGTGTCTCAAGTAGCTGGGGTTTTTGCTTGGGCCTAATCCATACGGTCTTACAGCTTTCCTCCTAGTCTGAAGAGGAATGTGCTAGAAACTATAAAGCAAAAAAATGTCCCGCAGCCTAGCCTTGCCTTGCCTGTCCTTGCCTGTCCTTGCCTTGCCTTATTTCCTTCTCATCCTGTTCTCTGTCCCATCCTCTCTCACTAACCCCTCGGCATGTCTCTTCTTTCCTTTTCTCTCACTCTCCTGCTTCCTGCCTCTTTTCTTGCAATTCCTCCATCTCACTCCTGCAGCCCAACACTACTTTTTATTCTTCCTTCCCTTTCTCCTGCTCCCTTCGCTTTCTCCCTCTGTCCCATAACTTGCTCCCCGACTTGTCTCATGGAGACTTTGGGCCAAATTGGCCCCACGTCTGGGCATGGTTTGACAAGTTTTCAGAGGCCTGGCTGGTGAGAGCAGGGACAGCAGGCAGTGACAGGCCCGGGGCTGACAGGCTCCCCATCCCCTCGGGGGCGCCTGGCTGCCACACCCAGCTGACATAGAACCTTTGTCACAATGCCCGCTACCGTGGCGAGGATGCGGTGACTCTGCAGGTGACAGGGACACTGCAGGACTTGGTGTCAGCTCAGCAATATCTCACTTCCCCAAAGAAGCGGAATTCTGCAAATTGCTGCCTTTGCTCTTGAAAGGATGTCATCAGGTGGGTGTTTTGGTGTCATACACTGAAAACAGAGCAGAAACTGTGAAATATTCCCATGATATGCATGGTCCCTGCCCCAAAGCACCATGACTCAGCCTAAGGAGATTTGCAGCTTATTTTTTTGTACTGCCAGCAGATTGTGGAAGTACAGTATAAAAGCCATCCTTATGGAGAGATCTTCGTATTTTAGGCTTAGTCTAAGTGTCTCAAGTAGCTGGGGTTTTTGCTTGGGCCTAATCCATACGGTCTTATGGCTTTCCTCCTAGTCTGAAGACGAATGTGTGTCGGGGATTGGCTCAAGGAGCACAGACATGAGTCCACCAAGCAACTGTACGAGCAGAGCCCATTTTAGTTGACATAAGTTGGTCTTAGTTAGCTTGTCTATTAGGCCGTGGGAAAGGGGGGAACGGAAAAGTACTAACTAAGGCAGGGTCAGGATATTTTTGAAGAGATAAGAGTCAGAAGAATGTGGGATGCGCATAGCTAGCTAAACCCAAGTAGGTGGAGTAAGTAAATGTGCTTAGCCTATTAGATAGAGACAAGTATGCATAATTATGGTATTTGGTATAAATGCACGCCATCTCGGGCAATAAAGTTGAAGTATGCTTTATCACTCATATAGAGTCGGCTGCATTTCTTCCTCCGTCCGCTCGGGTCTGGAACTCTGATGGGATTTCTCTCTGCAATTGGCGCCCGAACCGGGGATCCGAAGCGGCGGATAGAAGCAAAAGGCGCCGGGAGAGCAGCGACCGGCGGGCAAGAGCGACCGAACACTGTGCTGCGGTGTGTCGACTCCGAAGCCTGAACCGACTGAATTTCGCCAGTGCTGGGCTACAGGAAACAAGGGCTGCAAGAGGTCTCTTAATTTAGCAAGAGGTACCGTACTAAAGTGATGAATAACGGAGAAATAGATTAAAAATGATGAATAACGGAGAAATATATAATAGAGAAACGGATTAAAAGTGATAGATAACAGAGAAACGGATTAAAAGTGATAGATAACAGAGAAACGGATTAAAAGTGATGAATAACGGAGAAACGGGTTAAAATGATGAATAACAGATAAATGGATTTAGAAGTAGCCCTAGATTTATTACAAAGCTTTTTAGAAAAGCGGGGGGTTGATTATAGTTGCGTTAAACAGCTAGCTGGTCTAGTAGCAACGGGGAAAACTAAGGGGTGTTTTCAGGATCCTGATTTATTGTTTGATGAAGGAGAGTGGAGGAAATTGGGGCATGTGTTGTGGGATATGGTCATAGACGAGGATAAAACAGCTAAGAAACTGATGAAACCGTGGAGGAAAGTAATTAATAATATTAAGCGTTATAAAGTGGAAAAGAATTTAGCCGCGGTAGCTTCACAGAAACTCGGCAAAATGGAGCCTTACGCTCCGCCGATGGAAACGGGCATATCTGCGTTATCAGCGAAGAACCTTAAAAGACTATTAACTTGGTGCAGAGGCAATAGGTATCCTGCTGACCTGTCAGGAGTTTTTCAAATAGAGACTTGGAAAAAGATGGGAACTGTGTTGTGGAAGGCAATTAGTCAACGCGAAAGATATATTCTCGGCCTTGTAACCATCTGGAAACTGATAAATACTACAGTGAAGCAATTAAAACCTGAAAAGACTGTTACGAGCATTAGTGACTCAAAACTTGAACTTTGGGACAGTATAGAGCAGAAATTATGGGATAAAGTCAGCAATGGAGATACAGAAGCTAAATCATTAGTAACTACATGGAAGCTTGAACGGTCTGCTGCTGCCGGAATTTTTGCAGCGTTGCAGCCTGATAAGTATCCTGAAAGTTGTGGTGAAGTTCACCCGGTTTGTGTCTGCGATACCCTCCCTATTCCATCCCCTGCTGTGCTTTCGGCACCCCCGATGGTTCAGCAGTCCGGGGCAGGGGGAGGAACAATGCCAAACGGTTAGCCTCCTGTACCATCATCTAACCCTGGTGAGAACAGCAAGTCCAGAGGATTGGTGTCAGACAACTTACTCAAAGAACCTGTGAAAGCTGAGAATGCTAAAGTCGTAAACAAGTGTACTATCAGTCCTTTTACCAATTTTACCAATCTGCTTTTCCTGCATTTTAACCCTCTAACTTCCACAAGAGAACAGAAGAAGTCACTGAAAATAGAACTGGACAACAGAACTGTGTGACAGATTAGATCAGCTAACAGCAAGTGAATCTGACAGTCGGCAATGTGGTCATGATAATCGTGACGGGAAAAAGGGTGCTCCTGGGGACTCAGGGTATAAAACTTAGAAGTTAAGGAAGCACTGGTTTTGGAATTAGCAGTAGAGAATGCTAAAGTTTGCTATCAACATGTTATTTGCGAGTTTTACAGTGCATATTATGTGCTGCTGTTTATTGCCTCTCTGAAAGTCAAGCAGCTTGTCAGGAATGTGAGTTAATTGTTTTACTGGTTGTTGTTAGAATTGTTTCTTTGTGGTATAAGTGCACCGTAAAACTTTCTCTCCACTTTTCCCACTCACGCTGCAAGCAGCCCTGTGCTTTTCCGTGGGGTCAGAAATTACTGTTTTCAGTTGTGTTCATAAAAAATCGGTATTGGGAGGTGTTTCAAAACATAGGGAAGCACTTGGAAATATGAGGAAAGAAGATCTTGTAAAATATTGTAATTAATGGTGGCTGCTGTATAAGTTAAATGATTGGGAAAAGTGTCCGGGGAATAGAATCTTGAAGTATAACACCTTATTGAAATTTTTGTTGTTTTTAGGGCGAGAAGAGTAAGACAAAATAAATCCCTACAAGAGATCATTAAATCATTTCAGACAGCTGAGAGAGAGTTAACTGATAACATGCAGGTCACAGTAAACTTGCCGAAGTCTGCACAATGTTTTCCTTATTAGCCTGCTTTCTTTGTGGGTATCTGTTTAAGCATGTTGCAATTTTGGTAGGTCTTTGTTATATGGTACAGTAAGTTCACAGACTGTTAAATCATGAGAATCGGTTGACTCAAAAGGTGCGTTTTGTGATAGTACAAAAGATCATGAGTAATTTAGTTCCTTACTGCGTGAATGTGATGTTAAGATTTTATGTGTAGTAGCTGTTATATTTTTTCCTAGAGTACTAGCTTTATTCCAATATCCAGACTTGCGCAACTCTGTGACAGGCTGTCTCTCATCTCGGTGCGCTAAATTTGGCCTTTTTGTATGTACATCAAGTAAAGAATCCTGGTTTTAGAATAACAGTTGTAGCGCACCAGATGAGACACTAATAAAAGGCCTTGCCCAGTCCAGCTTGCTGCGGGGGGGGGGGCGGATGCCAAATGGGGCTCCAGCGCGCACTGACCCATTTTGTCAGGGAGACCCAGAGGTATCTCCACCTGGCTGAGCAGTAAGCGGTTCAAGGTGCAATGCAAAAAATTGAAATATTGTCTTAAATTGGTGTAAGTGTGATCCATCTGCTTATTTGAACTTGGTATATGGTTTTCGTATCTGAGCTCAGTATTTTAGTTTGCATATTCATATTCGGTACCAAAAGAATCTTGTTTGGGGAGATAATTATAATGGGAACCGGTTCCACTGCTAAAATTCCACCTTGCTCCCCCTTAGGATGCATCCTTACACATTAAAGTAATCGCTTATATTGTTAGAAAAGCATTTAAATTGTTAAAATACTATGATAGATGTGAACTTGGGGTATTGTATGAAGTTATGAAGTTGTATTTAAAGGTTGCTGGAATGTGAACTGATTTGGATCTAGGACAATAGAATAATGGATTTATGTTTATTATACTGGTTTATACTGTTTTTTTTGACATCTCTAAATTGTAAAAGGTAAATGGAGCTAAGGAATGTGACTATTGCTGAGCTACTTGAAATTGCATATAAAGTGTATTATGGTTGGAATGAAATGGGAAAACAAAAGAGCAAAATATCCCAGGCCTGTGTGCAGCTCATTGTAACTGAGAAGTTTCCCAGAGCCTCCTACTTCGTACCAGCCAGTATGCCAGCTGCGTGACCCTGGTTATATCTACACTGCACAGAAAGAAAAAACAACTGGAAAAACCTGGCTGCCTGCTTTTAAAGCAGTGAAAGGGGGGGTTCTCTCTCCCCCCACTGCAGCGATGTAATAGAATGGAGCCGTTCGAGGGTGAAGTTTAAAGGCATCCTGAGCAGACCCATAGTTTTAATTAAACTGGACAATTAAACCAAAAATTTGTTGATGGACTTATCCTATGGTAATTAATTGTACGAGACTTCTTAGTAAATTCACCATGCTAGTTTTTGAGGGCATGGGAGACAACGAAAGAAAGGCCGTTTTTTGAGACAAACGGAATGCCAGATATGGAACAAAGTTTTAATACGTGAATTCTTGTATTTGCCTAAAAGTCCTATACCTCTCTTGGGTCAGGATTTGTTAAGTAAATTGTAAGCTCAAATAACGTTTTCTGAGAATTCTGTTTAGTTGCATATCCTACAAGAAGGTGCTTGGATGGTGCAGATCTGCTTGTGCAAGTAAGAAATCTTCAAGGAACTTTTGAATGCTGTATTTCCACTAGTATTAACAGCCAATGTTTTTGATAAAGCAAATACTACACTGAGAAATCTGAAACAGGACTTCAATCCGGTAAGGGAAAACAATATCCAATAAATATGACAGCCAAAATGGAGTTAGAAACTTTGAGGGATGAATTTATGACAACTTTACAGGATGACTGCATTTGATTGGACTTACAGATTTGTCTATGAAACAACCTGTGGCTATTGTGGGACAGTATGATGAGAATGCTAACAGACTAATATACCAATTGTCACTCTGATCAAGAAAATGCAGGGAATGAATTTAAGGCCATGATCCTTTTGTCATATATGTACCATTTGCGAAATTTAAGGAGCCTCTGAATTTGATTTGCGATTTTGAGTACGTAGTCAAGATCCAACGCACGTATCTGATTCTGAACTGTGTTTTTGTTTTGTTTTGTTTGTTTTGTTTTGTTTTGTTTTTTAAACAAAAAGGGGAATTGTCAAAAGGATTGTATGTGATGAATCACTTGTATCTAAGTGGTACAGCCTAAATTTGCCCTGTGATGAAACACTTTGTAACTATGACCCAAAACCATGCTAAATCAGAAAGAACCTGCATTAGTTATGGTCAAATCACTAGTTAACGTTCAATGGAAAAGGCCACACCAATTGATAACCTGGGGGAGAGGTTATGCTTATGTTTTTACAGATCAAGAGCTGCAATGGTTGCCAGCACGAAACGTGAAACCTGTGTTATCTTCCTGACAATGATTGTTGCAGCTGCTGTGTTTTGGATGCCTGCACAGACAAAGACTAACATGTGGATTACTTTAGCCAACATGACTGACCATCTATATGCCTAACTACGATGTCTCTGGAAAAAACGTTCCACACATGCTTGGTTGGTGTCTTCCTTGATGACTACAGCAGCATCACACGACTGTTTCAAATAGTGGTTGATGCAGAGGCATTGCAACGAACTGTAATAATACTAACATGGCACTTTGGATTAATTGCCACCTGGAAGCAGACGTCGAACCACAGGAACTGGAATTGCTGGCATCTATGCCCATGGATGCTTGTATTCAGCCGGTTTGTGAAAAGTGTCAGAACAGTATACAAGAACATGAATGGACAAAACTACAAAATGTTAATGCTACTCTTGGTGACTACAGAAATGAAACTCGACGGTGTAATGCTTCACAAAAGAATGCAAGGGATGTCATTGACAGCGACCCTAAAACCTCCTGTATGGTGTATTCTTGATCTGTGAAGATAGAGCCTGACCAGGAATTCCTTCTAACGCTGTTGGAGGACTGTGTATTTTGGGACTATTAACTCTCTTAACGTCCAATGTATCTATGATAATAGATCACAAAAGAGCAAGACGAGAAAAACACTTTTATGGATTTACAGAATAAGTCGAGATCCATCCACGAGGAGATTAAACAACTTACGGACCATTCACAGAAGATCAGAGAGGATGTAGGCCTCTTTGGCTTAGAGGGCCTCATGAACTGGTTTGGACTAGGAGGATGGGTAAAAGGGCTTTTGCAGAGTACTCTGGCTCTCTTAATCATAGTAGTAGTTGCATTAATATGCTTGAGTTGTGCTATATCATGTATTAAGAAGATTTTAGAGCAGACACTTGGGCAGGCTCTGCTCATTAAAAAAAGAAAAAGGGGGAGATGTCGGGGATTGGCTCAAGGAGCACAGACATGAGTCCACCAAGCAACTGTACGAGCAGAGCCCATTTTAGTTGACATAAGTAGGCCTTAGTTAGCTTGTCTATTAGGCCGTGGGAAAGGGGGGAACGGAAAAGTACTAACTAAGGCAGGGTCAGGATATTTTTGAAGAGATAAGAGTCAGAAGAATGTGGGATGCGCATAGCTAGCTAAACCCAAGTAGGTGGAGTAAGTAAATGTGCTTAGCCTATTAGATAGAGACAAGTATGCATAATTATGGTATTTGGTATAAATGCACGCCATCTCGGGCAATAAAGTTGAAGTATGCTTTATCACTCATATAGAGTCGGCTGCATTTCTTCCTCCGTCCGCTCGGGTCTGGAACGCTGATGGGATTTCTCTCTGCAAATGTGCTAGAAACTATAAAGCAAAAAAATGTCCCGCAGCCTAGCCTTGCCTTGCCTGTCCTTGCCTGTCCTTGCCTTGCCTTATTTCCTTCTCATCCTGTTCTCTGTCCCATCCTCTCTCACTAACCTTTCGTCTCGCTGCATGTCTCTTCTTTCCTTTTCTCTCACTCTCCTGCTTCCTGCCTCTTTTCTTGCAATTCCTCCATCTCACTCCTGCAGTCCAACACTACTTTTTATTCTTCCTTCCCTTTCTCCTGCTCCCTTCGCTTTCTCCCTCTGTCCCATATCTTGCTCCCCGACTTGTCTCTGGGAGACTTTGGGCCAAATTGGCCCCACGTCTGGGCATGGTTTGACAAGTTTTCAGAGGCCTGGCTGGTGACAGCAGGGCCAGTAGGCAGTGACAGGCCCGGGGCTGACAGGCTCCCCATCCCCAAGGGGGCGCCTGGCTGCCACACCCAGCTGACATAGAACCTTTGTCACAATGCCCGCTACCGTGGCGAGGATGCGGTGACTCTGCAGGTGACAGGGAGACTGCAGGACTTGGTGTCAGCTCAGCAATATCTCACTTCCCCAAAGAAGCGGAATTGTGCAAATTGCTGCCTTTGCTCTTGAAAGGATGTCATCAGGTGGGTGTTTTGGTGTAACACACTGAAAACAGAGCAGAAACTGTGAAATATTCCCATGATATGCATGGTCCCTGCCCCAAAGCACCATGACTCAGCCTAAGGAGATCTGCAGCTTATTTTTTTGTACTGCCAGCAGATTGGAAGTGCAGTATAAAAGCCATCCTTATGGAGAGATCTTCGTATTTTAGGCTTAGCCTAAGTGTCTCAAGTAGCTGGGGTTTTTGCTTGGGCCTAATCCACACGGTCTTATGGCTTTCCTCCTAGTCTGAAGACGGATGTGCTAGAAACTATAAAGCAAAAAAATGTCCCGCAGCCTAGCCTTGCCTTGCCTGTCCTTGCCTGTCCTTGCCTTGCCTTATTTCCTTCTCATCCTGTTCTCTGTCCCATCCTCTCTCACTAACCTTTCGTCTCGCTGCATGTCTCTTCTTTCCTTTTCTCTCACTCTCCTGCTTCCTGCCTCTTTTCTTACAATTCCTCCATCTCACTCCTGCAGCCCAACACTACTTTTTATTCTTCCTTCCCTTTCTCCTGCTACCTTCGCTTTCTCCCTCTGACCCATATCTTGCTCCCCGACTTGTCTCTTGGAGACTTTGGGCCAAATTGGCCCCACGTCTGGGCATGGTTTGACAAGTTTTCAGAGGCCTGGCTGGTGACAGCAGGGACAGCAGGCAGTGACAGGCCCGGGGCTGACAGGCTCCCCATCCCCTAGGGGGCGCCTGGCTGCCACACCCAGCTGACATAGAACCTTTGTCACAATGCCCGCTACCGTGGCCAGGATGCGGTGACTCTGCAGGTGACAGGGACACTGCAGGACTTGGTGTCAGCTCAGCAATATCTCACTTCCCCAAAGAAGCGGAATTCTGCAAATTGCTGCCTTTGCCCTTGAAAGGATGTCATCAGGTGGGTGTTTTGGTGTAATACACTGAAAACAGAGAGGAAACGTTGAAATATTCAAATGATATGCATGGTCCCTGCCCCAAAGCACCATGACTCAGCCTAAGGAGATCTGCAGCTTATTTTTTTGTACTGCCAGCAGATTGTGGAAGTACAGTATAAAAGCCAAGCTTATGGAGAGATCTTCGTATTTTAGGCTTAGTCTAAGTGTCTCAAGTAGCTGGGGTTTTTGCTTGGGCCTAATCCATACGGTCTTATGGCTTTCCTCCTAGTCTGAAGACGGATGTGCTAGAAACTATAAAGTAAAAAGATGTCCCGCAGACTAGCCTTGCCTTGCCTGTCCTTGCCTGTCCTTGCCTTGCCTTATTTCCTTCTCATCCTGTTCTCTGTCCCATCCTCTCTCATTAACCCCTCGGCATGTCTCTTCTTTCCTTTTCTCTCACTCTCCTGCTTCCTGCCTCTTTTCTTGCAATTCCTCCATCTCACTGCTGCAGCCCAACACTCCTTTTTATTCTTCCTTCCCTTTCTCCTGCTCCCTTCGCTTTCTCCCTCTGTCCCATATCTTGCTCCCCGACTTGTCTGTTGGAGACTTTGGGCCAAATTGGCCCCACGTCTGGGCATGGTTTGACAAGTTTTCAGAGGCCTGGCTGGTGACAGCAGGACCAGCAGGCAGTGACAGGCCCGGGGCTGACAGGCTCCCCATCCCCTCGGGGGCACCTGGCTGCCACACCCAGCTGACATAGAACCTTTGTCACAATGCCCGCTACCGTGGCGAGGATGCGGTGACTCTGCAGGTGACAGGGAGACTGCAGGACTTGGTGTCAGCTCAGCAATATCTCACTTCCCCAAAGAAGTGGAATTCTGCAAATTGCTGTCTTTGCTCTTGAAAGGATGTCATCAGGTGGGTGTTTTGGTGTCATACACTGAAAACAGAGCAGAAACTGTGAAATATTCCCATGATATGCATGGTCCCTGCCCCAAAGCACCATGACTCAGCCTAAGGAGATCTGCAGCTTATTTTTTTGTACTGCCAGCAGATTGTGGAAGTACAGTATAAAAGCCATCCTTATGGAGAGATCTTCGTATTTTAGGCTTAGTCTAAGTGTCTCAAGTAGCTGGGGTTTTTGCTTGGGCCTAATCCATACGGTCTTATGGCTTTCCTCCTAGTCTGAAGACGAATGTGCTAGAAACTATAAAGCAAAAAAATGTCCCGCAGCCTAGCCTTGCCTTGCCTGTCCATGCCTGTCCTTGCCTTGCCTTATTTCCTTCTCATCCTGTTCTCTGTCTCATCCTCTCTCACTAACCTTTCGTCTCGCTGCATGTCTCTTCCTTCCTTTTCTCTCACTCTCCTGCTTCCTGCCTCTTTTCTTGCAATTCCTCCATCTCACTGCTGCAGCCCAACACTCCTTTTTATTCTTCCTTCCCTTTCTCCTGCTCCCTTCGCTTTTTCCCTCTGTCCCATATCTTGCTCCCCGACTTGTCTGTTGGAGACTTTGGGCCAAATTGGCCCCACGTCTGGGCATGGTTTGACAAGTTTTCAGAGGCCTGGCTGGTGACAGCAGGGACAGTAGGCAGTGACAGGCCCGGGGCTGACAGGCTCCCCATCCCCTCGGGGGCGCCTGGCTGCCACACCCAGCTGACATAGAACCTTTGTCACAATGCCCGCTACCGTGGCGAGGATGCGGTGACTCTGCAGGTGACAGGGACACTGCAGGACTTGGTGTCAGCTCAGCAATATCTCACTTCCCCAAAGAAGCGGAATTCTGCAAATTGCTGCCTTTGCCCTTGAAAGGATGTCATCAGGTGGGTGTTTTGGTGTAATACACTGAAAACAGAGAGGAAACGTTGAAATATTCAAATGATATGCATGGTCCCTGCCCCAAAGCACCATGACTCAGCCTAAGGAGATCTGCAGCTTATTTTTTTGTACTGCCAGCAGATTGTGGAAGTACAGTATAAAAGCCAAGCTTATGGAGAGATCTTCGTATTTTAGGCTTAGTCTAAGTGTCTCAAGTAGCTGGGGTTTTTGCTTGGGCCTAATCCATACGGTCTTATGGCTTTCCTCCTAGTCTGAAGACGGATGTGCTAGACACTATAAAGTAAAAAGATGTCCCGCAGACTAGCCTTGCCTTGCCTGTCCTTGCCTGTCCTTGCCTTGCCTTATTTCCTTCTCATCCTGTTCTCTGTCCCATCCTCTCTCATTAACCCCTCGGCATGTCTCTTCTTTCCTTTTCTCTCACTCTCCTGCTTCCTGCCTCTTTTCTTCAAATTCCTCCATCTCACTGCTGCAGCCCAACACTCCTTTTTATTCTTCCTTCCCTTTCTCCTGCTCCCTTCGCTTTCTCCCTCTGTCCCATATCTTGCTCCCCGACTTGTCTGTTGGAGACTTTGGGCCAAATTGGCCCCACGTCTGGGCATGGTTTGACAAGTTTTCAGAGGCCTGGCTGGTGACAGCAGGACCAGCAGGCAGTGACAGGCCCGGGGCTGACAGGCTCCCCATCCCCTCGGGGGCACCTGGCTGCCACACCCAGCTGACATAGAACCTTTGTCACAATGCCCGCTACCGTGGCGAGGATGCGGTGACTCTGCAGGTGACAGGGAGACTGCAGGACTTGGTGTCAGCTCAGCAATATCTCACTTCCCCAAAGAAGTGGAATTCTGCAAATTGCTGTCTTTGCTCTTGAAAGGATGTCATCAGGTGGGTATTTTGGTGTCATACACTGAAAACAGAGCAGAAACTGTGAAATATTCCCATGATATGCATGGTCCCTGCCCCAAAGCACCATGACTCAGCCTAAGGAGATCTGCAGCTTATTTTTTTGTACTGCCAGCAGATTGTGGAAGTACAGTATAAAAGCCATCCTTATGGAGAGATCTTCGTATTTTAGGCTTAGTCTAAGTGTCTCAAGTAGCTGGGGTTTTTGCTTGGGCCTAATCCATACGGTCTTACGGCTTTCCTCCTAGTCTGAAGAGGAATGTGCTAGAAACTATAAAGCAAAAAAATGTCCCGCAGCCTAACCTTGCCTTGCCTGTCCATGCCTGTCCTTGCCTTGCCTTATTTCCTTCTCATCCTGTTCTCTGTCTCATCCTCTCTCACTAACCTTTCGTCTCGCTGCATGTCTCTTCCTTCCTTTTCTCTCACTCTCCTGCTTCCTGCCTCTTTTCTTGCAATTCCTCCATCTCACTCCTGCAGCCCAACACTCCTTTTTATTCTTCCTTCCCTTTCTCCTGCTCCCTTCGCTTTCTCCCTCTGTCCCATATCTTGCTCCCCGACTTGTCTGTTGGAGACTTTGGGCCAAATTGGCCCCACGTCTGGGCATGGTTTGACAAGTTTTCAGAGGCCTGGCTGGTGACAGCAGGGACAGTAGGCAGTGACAGGCCCGGGGCTGACAGGCTCCCCATCCCCTCGGGGGCGCCTGGCTGCCACACCCAGCTGACATAGAACCTTTGTCACAATGCCCGCTACCGTGGCGAGGATGCGGTGACTCTGCAGGTGACAGGGACACTGCAGGACTTGGTGTCAGGTCAGCAATATCTCACTTCCCCAAAGAAGCGGAATTCTGCAAATTGCTGCCTTTGGTCTTGAAAGGATGTCATCAGGTGGGTGTTTTGGTGTAACACACTGAAAACAGAGCAGAAACTGTGAAATATTCCCATGATATGCATGGTCCCTGCCCCGAAGCACCATGACTCAGCCTAAGGAGATCTGCAGCTTATTTTTTTGTACTGCCAGCAGATTGTGGAAGTACAGTATAAAAGCCATCCTTATGGAGAGATCTTCGAATTTTAGGCTTAGCCTAAGTGTCTCAAGTAGATGGGGTTTTTGCTTGGGCCTAATCCATACGGTCTTACGGCTTTCCTCCTAGTCTGAAGACGGATGTGCTAGAAACTATAAAGCAAAAAAATGTCCCGCAGCCTAGCCTTGCCTTGCCTTGCCTTGCCTGTCCTTGCCTTGCCTTATTTCCTTCTCATCCTGTTCTCTGTCCCATCCTCTCTCACTAACACCTCGGCATGTCTCTTCTTTCCTTTTCTCTCACTCTCCTGCTTCCTGCCTCTTTTCTTACAATTCTTCCATCTCACTGCTGCAACCCAACACTCCTTTTTATTCTTCCTTCCCTTTCTCCTGCTCCCTTCGCTTTCTCCCTCTGTCCCATATCTTGCTCCCCGACTTGTCTCTGGGAGACTTTGGGCCAAATTGGCCCCACGTCTGGGCATGGTTTGACAAGTTTTCAGAGGCCTGGCTGGTGAGAGCAGGGACAGCAGGCAGTGACAGGCCCGGGGCTGACAAGCTCCCCATCCCCTCGGGGCGCCTGGCTGCCACACCCAGCTGACATAGAACCTTTGTCACAATGCCTGCTACCGTGGCGAGGATGCGGTGACTCTGCAGGTGACAGGGACACTGCAGGACTTGGTGTCAGCTCAGCAATTTCTCACTTCCCCAAAGAAGCGGAATTCTGCAAATTGCTGCCTTTGCTCTTGAAAGGATGTCATCAGGTGGGTGTTTGGGTGTAATACACTGGAAACAGAGCAGAAACTGTGAAATATTCCCATGATATGCATGGTCCCTGCCCCAAAGCACCATGACTCAGCCTAAGGAGATCTGCAGCTTATTTTTTTGTACTGCCAGCAGATTGTGGAAGTACAGTATAAAAACCATCCTTGTGGAGAGATCTTCGTATTTTAGGCTTAGTCTAAGTGTCTCAAGTAGCTGGGGTTTTTGCTTGGGCCTAATCCATACGGTCTTACGGCTTTCCTCCTAGTCTGAAGAGGAATGTGCTAGAAACTATAAAGCAAAAAAATGTCCCGCAGCCTAGCCTTGCCTTGCCTGTCCTTGCCTGTCCTTGCCTTGCCTTATTTCCTTCTCATCCTGTTCTCTGTCCCATCCTCTCTCACTAACCCCTCGGCATGTCTCTTCTTTCCTTTTCTCTCACTCTCCTGCTTCCTGCCTCTTTTCTTGCAATTCCTCCATCTCACTGCTGCAGCCCAACACTACTTTTTATTCTTCCTTCCCTTTCTCCTGCTCCCTTCGCTTTCTCCCTCTGTCCCATATCTTTCCTCCCGACTTGTCTGTTGGAGACTTTGGGCCAAATTGGCCCCACGTCTGGGCATGGTTTGACAAGTATTCAGAGGCCTGGCTGGTTACAGGAGGACCAGCAGGCAGTGACAGGCCCGGGGCTGACAGGCTCCCCATGCCCTAGGGGGCGCCTGGCTGCCACACCCAGCTGACATAGAACCTTTGTCACAATGCCCGCTACCGTGGCGAGGATGCGGTGACTCTGCATGTGACAGGGACACTGCAGGACTTGGTGTCAGGTCAGCAATATCTCACTTCCCCAAAGAAGCGGAATTCTGCAAATTGCTGCCTTTGCTCTTGAAAGGATGTCATCAGGTGGGTGTTTTGCTGTAAAACACTGAGAACAGAGCAGAAACTGTGAAATATTCCCATGATATGCATGGTCCCTGCCCCAAAGCACCATGACTCAGCCTAAGGAGATCGGCAGCTTATTTTTTTGTACTGCCAGCAGATTGTGGAAGTACAGTACAAAAGCCATGCTTATGGAGAGATCTTCGTATTTTAGGCTTAGTCTAAGTGTGTCAAGTAGCTGGGGTTTTTGCTTGGGCCTAATCCATACGGTCTTATGGCTTTCCTACTAGTCTGAAGACGAATGTGCTCTAAAGTATAAAGCAAAAAAATATCCCGCAGCCTAGCCTTGCCTTGCCTGTCCTTGCCTGTCCTTGCCTTGCCTTCTTTCCTTCTCATCCTGTTCTCTGTCCCATCCTCTCTCACTAACCTTTCGTCTCGCTGCATGTCTCTTCTTTCCTTTTCTCTCACTCTCCTGCTTCCTGCCTCTTTTCTTGCAATTCCTCCATCTCAGTCCTGCAGCCCAACACTTCTTCTTATTCTTCCTTCCCTTTCTCCTGCTCCCTTCGCTTTCTCCCTCTGTCCCGTATCTTGCTCCCCGACTTGTCTCTGGGAGACTTTGGGCCAAATTGGCCCCACGTCTGGGCATGGTTTGACAAGTTTTCAGAGGCCTGGCTGGTGAGAGCAGGGACAGCAGGCAGTGACAGGCCCAGGGCTGACAGGCTCCCCATGCCCTAGGGGGCGCCTGGCTGCCACACCCAGCTGACATAGAACCTTTGTCACAATGCCCGCTACCGTGGCGAGGATGCTTTGACTCTGCAGGTGACAGGGACACTGCAGGACTTGGTGTCAGCTCAGCAATATCTCACTTCCCCAAAGAAGCGGAATTCTGCAAATTGCTGCCTTTGCTCTGGAAAGGATGTCATCAGGTGGGTGTTTTGGTGTCATACACTGAAAACAGAGCAGAAACTGTGAAATATTCCCATGATATGCGTGGTCCCTGCCCCAAAGCACCATGACTCAGCCTAAGGAGATCTGCAGCTTATTTTTTTGTACTGCCAGCAGATTGTGGAAGTACAGTATAAAAGCCATCCTTATGGAGAGATCTTGGTATTTTAGGCTTAGTCTAAGTGTCTCAAGTAGCTGGGGTTTTTGCTTGGGCCTAATCCATACGGTCTTACGGCTTTCCTCCTAGTCTGAAGAGGAATGTGCTAGAAACTATAAAGCAAAAAAATGTCCCGCAACCTAGCCTTGCCTTGCCTGTCCTTGCCTGTCCTTGCCTTGCCTTATTTCCTTCTCATCCTGTTCTCTGTCCCATCCTCTCTCACTAACCCCTCGGCATGTCTCTTCTTTCCTTTTCTCTCACTCTCCTGCTTCCTGCCTCTTTTCTTGCAATTCCTCCATCTCACTGCTGCAGCCCAACACTACTTTTTATTCTTCCTTCCCTTTCTCCTGCTCCCTTCGCTTTCTCCCTCTGTCCCATATCTTTCGTCCCGACTTGTCTGTTGGAGACTTTGGGCCAAATTGGCCCCACGTCTGGGCATGGTTTGACAAGTATTCAGAGGCCTGGCTGGTTACAGGAGGACCAGCAGGCAGTGACAGGCCCGGGGCTGACAGGCTCCCCATGCCCTAGGGGGCGCCTGGCTGCCACACCCAGCTGACATAGAACCTTTGTCACAATGCCCGCTACCGTGGCGAGGATGCGGTGACTCTGTAGGTGACAGGGAGACTTCAGGACTTGGTGTCAGGTCAGCAATATCTCACTTCCCCAAAGAAGCGGAATTCTGCAAATTGCTGCCTTTGCTCTTGAAAGGATGTCATCAGGTGGGTGTTTTGGCGTAATACACTGAAAACAGAGCAGAAACTGTGAAATATTCCCATGATATGCATGGTCCCTGCCCCAAAGCACCATGACTCAGCCTAAGGAGATCTGCAGCTTATTTTTTTGTACTGCCAGCAGATTGTGGAAGTACAGTATAAAAGCCATCCTTATGGAGAGATCTTCGAATTTTAGGCTTAGCCTAAGTGTCTCAAGTAGATGGGGTTTTTGCTTGGGCCTAATCCATACGGTCTTATGGCTTTCCTCCTAGTCTGAAGACGAATGTGCTCTAAAGTATAAAGCAAAAACATGTCCTGCAGCCTAGCCTTGCCTTGCCTGTCCTTGCCTGTCCTTGCCTTGCCTTCTTTCCTTCTCATCCTGTTCTCTGTCCCATCCTCTCTCACTAACCTTTCGTCTCGCTGCATGTCTCTTCTTTCCTTTTCTCTCACTCTCCTGCTTCCTGCCTCTTTTCTTGCAATTCCTCCATCTCAGTCCTGCAGCCCAACACTACTTCTTATTCTTACTTCCCTTTCTCCTGCTCCCTTCGCTTTCTCCCTCTGTCCCGTATCTTGCTCCCCGACTTGTCTCTGGGAGACTTTGGGCCAAATTGGCCCCACGTCTGGGCATGGTTTGTCAAGTTTTCAGAGGCCTGGCTGGTGAGAGCAGGGAGAGCAGGCAGTGACAGGCCCGGGGCTGACAGGCTCCCCATCCCCTAGGGGGCGCCTGGCTGCCACACCCAGCTGACATAGAACCTTTGTCACAATGCCCGCTACCGTGGCGAGGATGCGGTGACTCTGCAGGTGACAGGGACACTGCAGGACTTGGTGTCAGGTCAGCAATATCTCACTTCCCCAAAGAAGCGGAATTCTGCAAATTGCTGCCTTTGCTCTTGAAAGGATGTCATCAGGTGGGTGTTTTGGTGTCATACACTGAAAACAGAGCAGAAACTGTGAAATATTCCCATGATATGCATGGTCCCTGCCCCAAAGCACCATGACTCAGCCTAAGGAGATCTGCAGCTTATGTTTTTGTACTGCCAGCAGATTGTGGAAGTACAGTATAAAAGCCATCCTTATGGAGAGATCTTCGTATTTTAGGCTTAGTCTAAGTGTCTCAAGTAGATGGGGTTTTTGCTTGGGCCTAATCCATACGGTCTTATGGCTTTCCTCCTAGTCTGAAGACGAATGTGCTCTAAAGTATAAAGCATAAAAATGTCCCGCAGCCTAGCCTTGCCTTGCCTGTCCTTGCCTGTCCTTGCCTTGCCTTCTTTCCTTCTCATCCTGTTCTCTATCCCATCCTCTCTCACTAACCTTTCTTCTCGCTGCATGTCTCTTCTTTCCTTTTCTCTCACTCTCCTGCTTCCTGCCTCTTTTCTTGCAATTCCTCCATCTCACTCCTGCAGGCCAACACTACTTTTTATTCTTCCTTCCCTTTCTCCTGCTCCCTTCGCTTTCTCCCTCTGTCCCATATCTTGCTCCCCGACTTGGCTCTTGGAGACTTTGGGCCAAATTGGCCCCACGTCTGGGCATGGTTTGGCAAGTTTTCAGAGGCCTGGCTAGTGAGAGCAGGGACAGCAGGCAGTGACAGGCCCGGGGCTGACAGGCTCCCCATCCCCTAGGGAGCGCATCGCAGCCACACCCAGCTGACATAGAACCTTTGTCACAATGCCCGCTTACCCTGGCGAGGATGCGGTGGCTCTGCAGGTGACAGGGACACTGCAGGACTTGGTGTCAGCTCAGCAATTTCTCACTTCCCCTAAGAAGCAGAATTCTGC